>NC_065515.1:14819175-15043650 GCF_006386435.1 Epinephelus moara | reverse complement strand
AAAGCATAATTATAAGGCTACGAAAACCAAACAAATTTTATTTTATAGCGATTATACACTTATATAAACATATTAATGGGTAGAATATTCAGATTCAGATTCAGATTTGACAATAAACCATGCCAAATATTACACACTGGCACTTTAACCTAAGACAGAGTCTGGATGCCAACCTAGGAAACTGGTGTCAAGGTTCAGCACTTGGTACGCTCACCATCCTCCTTGCAAAGCCTATGCAGTACATAAACGTTGTGTTTTGTTACCTGAAAGAAACATTGTCTCTGAAAATAATCCAGGCAGTGATTACGATGCCACAAAAACATAATTAAAAAGCAGTTTGGTAACATACTAATTTCATTTCTAGGAGACAGGGTTGGGTTTTAAGGTGTTTTAAGAGGACTGAAGGTTGTTTGAATAGAATTTGTAATTTTGGGCCACACAAATAAAACAAACTTGATAAAATTTACTTCTTGTTTAAAACAAACAGAATACAAAAATGGTAAAAAAAAATAAAAAATAGTCCACACTCAGTCAGTGTGAAAGTGCAAATTATACTTTACAGATTTTATTTTACTTGATCATTTTTGTCACGTTAGAGATTCAAATTTTCTCCAGACTAATGATTTAAAGTGTGACTCTAAATAAGGCCTATGGGCCCTTCAAGGTTCCATTTGATGTTTAAATCACATTCATGCAATCATAACATTTAGCCATGAGGCTTACAGCGCTGGACACACTTCCTTCACATCAAACGGCCCTCTACACTTAATTGGAACTCCGTAAATGATATTTCATTTAGTTATGGTCGCAGAGGAGCGTTGCAATGACTGTGTCAACTGCTGAGTGTGTGCCACTGCACATGAACAAACATATGCATACTTCATGTGTGCACCCTCGACATTAGAAGCAGCAGGGCCCTGGATGAACTTCCCAGGTGACCCAGAAGACTGCAGCAAGTGTGTCAATGTCAGTTTGATTAACTCTAATACCGGGGCTTTTGGCACATGTGGTCAGGTTAATGAAACTCAGTGAGAAGGCACTTTTTCCTGGTTCCCTCCCCGCCAGGAAGCTGCGGGTGATGGGATGAGGTTCAGCAACTCGCTCCCTCTCTCCCTCAGCGGCCCCCCTCTCCACCAACGGGACAGTCTGATACCCTCTTTAGGCACCGAAGCCGCTGAGATGTATTACTCATCCACCTCCACATCCCTCCTTCTCGTTCACGACCCCACTCAATTTATATTCTACTGAATAGATAATCAGTTTGGTTGTGTTTACTAATGTAAAAGCCTAAATGTAAAGTTTGGATAAGCTCTTCCTGGTAATCTATTAAGATTTAATGATATCTCCGGAAATCTTTTTATTCTATGGATGCACCTCTGAATGTGTTGAATCTTGGAAACTTCCAGCAATAGAAATCCCACCAATAAAAAGCTTTCTTTAAACACACAGAATTTAGTTAAGGTTTTTTTAAGGATTGCCAAGGTTATCATGACACCAGCTCTTCAAAACCCCAAAGTGTTTCTCCTTGCTCTCTCTTTCTTCGCTGACACAGAAGTAGGGCACACCGGAGAATGAGCAGCACAATTGGGAGGCATCCTGTCGCTTTAAGAGGGGGACCCATCTAATCTCTCCCTATCCACTCAGGCCCTGGATTTATAAATTTCCTGCAATCTCGATTTTCAAAGCCGTCTTGATTTTGAGTGTGTGTGTGTGTATGTGTGTGTCTGCTTGTGAGAGAGGAAGTGTAGGACTGGCAAGAGGTACTATTGGGGGGTTGTGGTTTGTTTGTGCTGTCCTTTAGAAAAAGAGCTTACGAGTTCAGCAGAAGAAACGCGGGGAGCTAATGTGAAGATTTAGGACTTTCTCCGAGGCTTGGCCTCGTCTAAGCTCTGTTTGCTTGAGCCGTTTGTGGGGTCCTGCTCACACTAAACCCAGATTAATATTCCCCCCATATCCAACCAGCCCAGACACCGGCTCCCGGCCTCGCTGTCCTCCACCCCCCCTCTCTCTTCCCTGCCTTTTCTGGCCGTGATCGTCTCCCTTCCCTAATCCAAGTCCGCTGCCTCTCATCTCGCTCTTTATCTCGTCTAAGTAAGCACCTTTCTCATGGCTTCTTTCCATGAGGGGAAGCAGCAGGAGGAGCGTAAATATGTTTTCCCCAAGCCCTCCTCATTGCTCACTGACCTCTGTGAGGTGTTATTATCAGAGTGACTGCTAAGCTCTGAGATTGCTTTTAGCCAGGTTCACCAGGGGAGAGTAAGGCTGGCTTTAAATGGCTCTGTATTGGTTTACATGCCACCCAATGAACACATAAAGGATGGGTACTTATTGTATTAGGCAAATATTTCACCCATTAACACACTAATATACCCAAGTTAATGGAGACAGAATTTCTGTTTACCTCCTTAACAGACAGGTGGAAATGCTAAAGACGTGTCTTTGACTTGTCATTCATTTTTACTTTTGTTTGAAGACACTGTAATCTTTGCATATGCATCTTGCAAAATAATGCAAGGGGTACTTTTTCAGTGGGAATGAACAAGCTATGATCCAAACTTCTCACATCTTGTCTAATCAGGTCTAGTAAGTCATAAATGTTTTTATACTCTGAAAATGCCACAGTTATTTCTATCCAATACAATAGAAATACCTGATAATAAAGGCCCAATCCCAATCCACCCCCGCCTCTTATCACTTAACCCTCCCTTCTGTTCACGTCCAGGGGTAGGGTGTCCTGACTCTTGTTGGGGCAGAGTCCCCCAGGAATGAGTCCTAAATCTCAGAAATGAGTTAGCATTTTTGTACTCCCAGTTCCTGTGTCTCAAAGTCAATGTTTTTTTTTGAGTGGGTGTTTGGTTAGATGCCTGAAATAAGGTCTGTGGTTAACACAAGCTAAAGAGACGTTCACGTTTTGTTCTGCAACATAAAAAACATCAGTAAGAACCCCAGTTGTGAATCTGAAAGCTTTTATGTGGCTTAAAAAAGGCAGTTGCTAACAAGTGGCTAAATGAGACTATAGAACGTCATTGTGCCAGACACGGCTCTACAGCTTTATTGTGGTAGGGATGTTACGTCATGCGACCGTGATTTAGTTTGTTTATAGTCTAACATTAGCTTTTTACTTCTGCTGAATGCATTTAGGATTCAAAAATCAAGAAAGTGGTGTTTATTTGTTAAAATTATCTTGCTAAACAAAATGTGTACCATAAATGTTTGTTTGCCACAGAGCTTATTTTAAACAATAATCCTAAACCCAATGGAAAAATCCCATAGGCTTTTTGATGAAGGAACCCACAGAGATGCTAACTTTCGCATCGGCCTACAGAAAAACATCACCCCTACAGCTAGAGGGGTAGGGTGAAGTGTAAGGGCAGGTAGCTGTGCAAGCAACAAAAGAAACCAACAAATGTATTTCTCCTTAAGAAAGATTTAAAGATTATGATAACCATTGTATTATCTTAGTTTACTATCGTTTCGTATTATGGTCCTTTTCTCTATAACAGGCATAACAAAAGAAATCGCTAGTATGCCAGTGTCTCTGTAGATAACAAAATAGCCAGCTAGCATTACAATAATTACTTATTACTGATTTGTGCTCAGCAGTCCCACATTTTGACATATTTACATGTTGCATTCCCCATATGACACCCAAAATTTAACTTAAGTCCAGCAGCAAAGTTGCTGCACTTGTTACCACTCCTCTGATATCAGTGCAACCTGGCAGGGTAGGAGCACGGGCTGTTAACGTTAGCCTACATAGCACCACTAGTTGCCTGGTAATGAAGCGGTCTTCTTTTTTATTTGGTACCTTGTTTGATTGATAATTGTGTGACATAATTTGTGAATGAGTTGTGACAACCCTGACAACCACAAAAGGATGCCTATAGTCCAGGCAAGAGTAATCACCACTGCAGAAGACGACATTTTCGCAATGTCCGGCCACACTCGTCACGTCTGTAAACAGCAGCATACTGATGATGTATCAGGGTCTTGCAGGCTTGTCCCATTTCATAGGGGAAGTTTCCAACTGCTGAGTGGCAAATAAAAATGAGGGATAAGGGTAAATATGAAATGAGATAGGGCCCAAATGTCAGCCTTAAAAAGTAGCCATAGCAAATCAACACCTTTCCCACACTCAATACAAAATGTGCACAGAAGCAGCATTTATTTCAGTACTTGTTGGAGTTGTATTGGATTGATTTACAGTGTTTTAGCAGTCCTGTTATTTTTGTCCACATACTGTCACTTGCCAACCTCACTGATGAAGAAAAGGCATTTAAAAATGACATGAAAAATGAAAATATATTTTTGCACTTAAATGCAACTAACGCTCTATTATTGCACACTGATAAACTGTGAGAGCAGCAGAATTAAAGCCACAACACAGAAACGCATCACAAGCAGCAGGCCAATGGCGACTATTACTGCTTCCTGCTGCACTTCCCTGCTGCTGGTTTCACAGACTCTCTCACAAGATTGTCACCAAAAGCCTCTTCTTCACTCTTTTTTGTTGTTTTTCCTCCCTTTCTTGTTCCCTTTCTCCCATCTGGATCAAGGCTGAGAGAAGAATAACAAATGCATTTTGAGCCGAGAGAAAAGGGGGATGAATTTGGCGTGCTAAACAGGCAGGCTAAACCCATTACCTAAGTGTTCTTTATCTTCCCATATGCTTTTGTTGTTTAATCAGCTTTGTATCTCTCCAAATCCTGGATTGAGATAACAAACAAATGGATGAGCTCAACGTGCAGAGTAAGAAAGCCTTTTTGCTGGCACTTCAAATGCCAAAAGACTATCCCGGTGCGGCGCAGTGGTCAGAGCAGAAAACACAAGTGGGTCAGATTCTCTGATGTTTGGACCAGGCCAACATCCAGCTCTCCCTAAAATTACTTCCTCTACCTCCTCCCTGTTGTAAGGGAATGGACCCAGACAGAGAGGGAGAGAGGGGAAGGGGGAGTAAAGCTGGAGCTCACAGATTTGCAATCTTCAGCCACGATTTCTCTCTGCTTCTTCTACATAAGAAAAGGAGGATTCTAGATTATCTCTGGCACTCAAAGCCAGAGAGAGTTGAAGACTCACTGAATTCAGAGAGGACTTTACTGCCAATGTGGTTGTACAATAGCCACAATCGTTATCAGATTTACTTTGGGGTTTCTTAAAATATGGTTGGTGTCTGTTGCTGCTATATTCTGACCACAAAGATCTAAAGGTGACAGTGAAGTTAGTCAGAGTGACTTATTATGTTGCTTTGTTTATTTAGTTAACAGGCTTTCTTTACATCTTTATATTTTCAGAACATATTGTGGTGAGTAACTATGGTAATTCATTTTGAAGTGAGCCTTAAATGACACATCTTAAAGCCTCTATATCATCAACTTCTATCTGTCATATAGGGCGATTAAACAATTACAATAATTATCTAAATATACAACCCATTCTCAGTCGCCGAAATCCGGCTATTAGTCAGTGACTTTTCACGTTGGCTGGTCGCTGCTATTGTTTAACCGTGCCTGACAGCATCAGGGTGAAACACAGCGGGACAACA
Organism: Epinephelus moara; assembly: GCF_006386435.1. Taxonomy (NCBI): domain Eukaryota; kingdom Metazoa; phylum Chordata; class Actinopteri; order Perciformes; family Serranidae; genus Epinephelus; species Epinephelus moara. The sequence goes on along the minus strand of NC_065515.1, from coordinate 15,038,108 downwards.
ATGACAGTTAAGGCGGCAGAAGTTGGAGTAGTGTGGGCAGGAGGGGTGGTGGATGGGTCCAACAGCCACCGACTTTCACCCAGGAGGCCGCTGTTCGCCTCCTATAAAACTGTAAAGTCAAACTCTGTGTTTTAGTTGCCTAAACCCAACCATGTGCATGTGTTGTTGAAGGAAAAAAAAACATCAATTCGCGGTCACAGATCACATGATATTTTTTTTCTTGGTACTTGCAGTTGTAAGTTTGACATTCACTCTACTTTCAGATTTAAGTTGCTACATGCCTCACTAGACAAGACAAGACCTGACTCTGACCACTTTAAAGTCAAAGCTAAAAATTGTCCAACTTTACACTGCATAGTCTACACCAGTGGTCCCCAACTGGTCCAGCCACGGGGTCCAGATTTGTCCTTAGTTAGTCATTAGTTTGAGGTCCACAGAGTTTAATACATTCAGTGTCATACTTGTGTTTGGCCATGTCAGATCTAGTTTGCTGTCTCTGTCAAGTAACTGTCCATTGGTCACTCATTCTACAGCAGGAAATGGCATTTCAAAATAAAAAGCTCTGTGCCGGAAATTCACTGTACTTCAAAAATAAAGTGTGTTTCTTACAAACTTGACACATTGGCGAGTCACTTGCGCTCCATTCAGAATGAACCCATGACTCCATTTTGGATCGTGACCCACCAGTTGGGAACCACTGCTCTACACAATTATTGTTTTTTATTTAATTTAATTGAACATCTAAATGTGGGAGTATTTCATGTGCTCTCTTTTTTTTTTTTTTTTTTTTTTTTTTTTTACTTTTATTTCCACTTGGTTTAAACTGCAAAAGGTTATACTTTTTAAATTTTGTATCTCTGGTATCACTTGCCTGCACTTTGCACTTTAAAAATTATAAATCTTTTTTTTATTACTCTGTAAAGCACATTGAATTGCCCTGGTGAATGAAATGTGCTATATAAATAAAATTGCCTTGCCTTGCTGATGTTCTTGTTTGTCTGCTGTTTGGTGCTGGGCAAATAGTGTAAAGTTGGTTTTTAAAGCTTTTTCAATGAAAATAATTGCCTGCTGCCGCCAAAAACAACTCTACTGTGAGCGGAGAGGGTGAACTAAAACAATGAAGTTGAGACCATAAAACCAAAACAGTGAGCTGAAAATGCTCAAACACTCTGTAGAGCTGAGAGGAACTGCATCGGCGGGTTCGTCACCATGACCAACTCCTTACACATTACACACCGTTAATTAGAAATATTGATTATGGTCACTTGACATGGACTTCGTATGTGCTTTTTGTTGTACAGTCATCTAAGACATTGTTCCAGGGTTTTATTCATCTTGGTCTTTGGCCTTTTGCTGAAATCACACTCAATCTATTACGTCTAAGACTGCTAATTTCAAAATCTGAATTTGTATCACTATTAATTTTGTACTAACATTTACCTTCACACAAAAAAAGTTTGTGTAAATCAGTTTCAAACTTCAATTCCATCATAAGTACAGTCATCTTCAGGATTCAATATGCTGTTGAAAACAATTCACCAACTATCAAAAGCAGCACGAAACATATTGCATCACTTGTCAAAGTGTTGAGAGCGCAGAAGTTCCTCTGAGTGACACCTAAACTCATCATTGACGGAAAAAAAGCAAACACGCACAGACACAATTCTGTTCAGACCAGAGGAAGTGATGATAAGAGTGGGTGCAGGCGACCTCAATGTGCATCTCACAGTTGAATTCCCCCAGGGTAGAGGGGCTCATCGCCCCTTCGTGTTCCCCCCATCAGCTACACACCCCTACAATACACACGCTGACACACACATACACACAGTCTGGGAATGCTGGGGAAAATAGCCCTCATTTATTATTGCCACACTCCCTCGTCTCGTCCCCTCGGTTCAGCGGGTGCGCCGCCAAAGCACGTCTTCCACTGCCAATGTCACACAATTACCTCTTAACTGCTCAAACAAATAGAGCGACCCAGAGAGTGACATCAAATCAAAACTGTCACAGGTGATTGAGTCTAGTCATCAAGGCGGCCCGCCCGCTACCTGTCAGGAGAGTGAGGGAATGAAAGGAAGAGGGAGAGAACAGGGAGAATGTGATAGCAGCTTTATAATAGACCCCTAATAATGTATAAACACCCCCACTCTTTTTTTTTTTTTTTTGCTCCACTCATATTAAAGTTGGGCACAGAGTGCACGATGTCCTCCTTTTCAGCCGCTCCGCTCCCTCTCGGGACTCAGGATGGAGAGAAATGGCTGTGAATGGAGTAATGATAGGGAAAATGATAGAGGGGAGATTGAAATTTCCATCCTCTCTGAACCATGCCGGCTCTGCTCCTGAAAAGACATTGGCTGCTAATGGGGTTAGATCACACGCATGAGAGTTTGAGGCCTGAGTGATGTTGGCTGTTGATACTCTCGACACCAAAAAAAAACAACACTTTGAAGAGGAAAACTCCCTTAAGGTTTGGGCATAAAGTGATAGTCCCCAGATTCCGGCAAACTGTTTAGATTGCACTCTGCACAGGAAGTCACATGTGGATCCAGACAGCGACTGATGGTCTCGTGTAGCTGTGATACAGAGGACGCAAACAGGCGCATCAGAGATAGACAAAAAACAAAACAGAGAAATAAAGAGCGTGAGCAAAGGGTTGAGCAAAAGCAAGCCAAGGGGACATTAGGGACATGATGATGTTGTCAGTGTCTGATGTAAATTGGAGAATGACACAGTCAACAGACACGGCTGGCTGCTCGCCGCGGCAACACGCCGGGGCCGTGACACTGACAAATGGAATATTTCAAAGGACTTAATCAGAGGAAATGGGGTTTGGTCTGCAGGTGACACGAGTCCCGCTCCAGCGCTCACAAAAAGAAAACTGATTGCCTGCCTTGAAACCCCCACCATCTCTCTATTTCTCTGTGTGTCTGTCTGTCTCTCTGCCGCCTATCTGACTCTCACTGTTTCCCTGTCCCCACTCGCCTCAGCCACTCCAATACAAGTGGGGGGTTTACCATGAGCATGTAGTTCAATTAGATTCAATCAGAGATAGCCTGTGAGAGACGTGCCGATAAAGTCGATGCAGAGCTACAGTATATGGTAGACTGTATCGTTCTGCAGAACTATACCTCTGTGTTCGTAGACTGTATGAGTGGCTGCATTTAAACAAAAAAGTCCAAAAAGGGACTCCATATCTTAGCAAAGGTTTGAAAGGACCCTTTGAGTGTGTATTTAAGAAATGCATAACATCTCTGACCCAGTGAGAAAAGGATGGGGGAGTACGTTGCTTCCAGTTTAGATGAACCTATAACCGCATGGGTTTTATTTGGTAAGATAGCAAGGGATTCCTTCAAAGTTAGACCAAAAAGTTTGCGGACTGAGTTGGGGTCCAATTGGGTTTCAAACGTCTCGCTTAAAGTTTGAAAAATACTCATCCAAAAGGTGGAGAGGTTTGGACATAACCAAAACATATGCATTATAAACCACAGTATTAAATGAATGAAAATTTCAACTGATGATGGTGTAAGACAAAAAGTCAGGGGGGGGGTCATTAAAGTTATTACAATTTATCCTGAGGAGAACATGAATGTCTGTACCAAAGTTCATGTCAATCCATCCAACAACTGTAGATATATTTTAACTCAAACCACATATGTGAACTTCATAGTGGGGCTAGTGGAAAATTCTAGGAATCTAGGAATAATGAATGTCTGTGCCACAGTTAGTGCCAGAGCATCAAGTATTTGGATTAATCCTCTGAGGACTATGAATATCTGCACCAAATTTCATGACAATCAATCCAATAGCTGTTGATACATCTTACTAAAAACCAAAAATGTCAACTTCATGGTGACACTGGGCATCGATATATAACACCTTTATACTGACTAACATAATCCTGTATCAAGTAGAATCGAAATGTCTCTAGTCAAACAATACTCCGGAGCTCTCCTCTCAGTGAACAGTCAGTTCAATGCTGCAGCTTGAGCTAACACAACAGTAGCTGTTACACAGTCTCAACAAACTCATTACAACACTGAAACAGCTTAACACTATCGTAAAAACCATTAATAACCGCGAGGTGGCATTGACTGTGTGGTGCTAACAGTTAGCCCTGTCACTGTGTGTGCAGCCAGCAGACTCTCACAACTGTCCTCAGCATGGAGCTCACACTCTCACAGCAGCTACAACCCATACAGTCTGTGATGTGGTGAAGCTGAGCAAGGTATATTTGATGGAGTTTGTAGTTAAGCGTGCTGAGATGCCATGAAAATGAAAGTATGGCTACACTGCACACCACTCCATTCACATTGTGGGTATTAAATGGATTACTCTACTGGCTTTGGTATAATTTTGAGGGTACTGCTATCAATAAAAACAATACTCAAGCCCTACTAGGCATCCTCTGGGGACCATGAATGTCCGCACAAAAGATTTATCCAAACGTTGCTAAGATATTTCAGTCTGGAGTAAAGTCATCCATCCCTGGAGCCTCTAGCATGGCTAAAACTGACCATGAAGAAAAGTCAACACCTACATTGTTGTATACTGTCATGTACTTCATGGTACAATGCTAACATAGTAATAAAGCATGCACAATAACACTGTGTCTGTACACACTTTGCTCATCTCACTGCACCGCAGGTCACCACACAGAGCTAGATCAACAGTGATAGATCTCCCTGCTTATAACCCGAGGAGAGGTGGGGGCATCCTGGTCGATGCAGGGGAAGGACAACAAGAGGAGGGGGGAACAACATTAGTAACGACGGATGAGGAGATGAAAAGAACACCTCCAGGAAGAAAGTTAAGTTTATTTAACTTTGTGCAGCCTGCTTCATTGTGTGAGTAAAACAAGAACAGAGTTAGTCCTGAAGATTTCAGAGTTCAGTGACAACAAGCAGGACTCTCCTGCTGGTAATTAGCCTTGTTCAAAACTGCCACCCGGAAAGTAGCAGCAAAACCCCAAAAAACTGAAATCCATCTCCTAACTCCTTTATTTTCAGGGCCAGGCATGGCAGTGCCACCAGAAGCTGCTTGCATCTATGAGATTGGTGATTTGGTGCCTCAAGTCCAGTAGCCCCACGCCGGGTATGAATCACGGCAAGGGGCCGCTGCCCTGTCACAGCGGCTACAGATCAATGATAATTACCACCTTGACATGAGTACGCTTTTTACTGAACAGGATCAGGGACAGGGGCCCGAGCTGTGGTGGCCGTAGGGCCCGATCGATACTCCAGGAATAATGGCTCTCTGGGGCCCTAGATTGGACTTTGCCACTAAACAAGCCATTACAGCCGCACGCATGACAGCTTAGGTCTAGATATGCGTCCTAACTCTCCTTCTCCTGGAGGCCTCTCTCTTAGAGCCCGCCTCACTATGGCTCCCACATGCCTCAGTACTCAATCTTGTCATGGGCTGTTATGGGCAGGCGAGACACATGCCTCTGGCTTTGAGACGTGTTAACCAGAAGTGAGTGATTGGGGGAAGCATGCTGCTACAACACAATGTGCTCCTGTGCAACACGCCGGTAAAAGGGGCCTTGCAATGTGACCTGATGATTGCCACTGAGTATAGAGATCAAACACAGCTGTAGCCGTGTGTGTACACATGAACGTACACACAAACAAAACGCACACAAAAGCAAGCACATCAATGCGTCTAAGCGATGCTGATCCGTCTATGGCAGCCCTCATCTTCTTTTCTCTTTGATTTTTACCATTTCCCTCCTCCAGATCCCTTGTTTTTTTCCCTCTCCTTTTTTAATCCGGTCATACCTGTAATCGGGCTCTGCGACAGGAAACTTCAGAGAATCAATTAGTCCTCGCCTCATCCGGGAGCCAAGACGATTCCTCTCGACTTGAGCCGCAAACTCCTTCTATCAGGAGTCATTCTGCCTGCCTAACACCCAGACTCCTCTCTCCTGAGCCCGGATAGGTTTGACTCTAAGCCTCTAAAACGTTGACAACCCAAAGCGCCTTTCTCTCGGCAAGCCCTAACCGCCTGCCTCACCCCGGCCCCTTCTCCTCTTTCTAACAGTCGTTGCTGCTAAATAAAGAAGGATTTGTTTTTCCTCCACGGCAGAACTGTGATAATGATGCCGCGTTACGGCATTTCATCCACAATTTAATAAACAGTCCCTTTTAAAAGAACTCAAACTACATCTTGCACCAAAGCTCGATAAGAGTGGCTGGGAGAGGAGAAGCTGGTGACTCTGGCCTCTCTTTGTCCCCGCGAAGTTAGCCACTAAAGAGGCAGCATTGTGGACGGTGTTGTTTTTAAATGCCGCCACATGGCACAAAAGGAAACCTGGGACTCTTCTGCTGGCTACAGCAGGCCCTTGAGTGGAGTCTGGAACAAACAGAACATTGAGGGGTCAGATTTAATCCCCCCGCCCCTGCCTTTTGTATTCAGATTAAAGACTAAGGAGGATTTGCAGGAGCCTGGAGTCTCTTGTTAAAAGACTGTGTTCTCCACTTAACCTGCAATTTACCTGTCACTTAAGCCCGCTGCAGCGATCATCCACACCTCTGGTAGTGAAAGGGGCTGTGATTTTTCTGTGTTTTTTTTTTTCTTTCTCACAACTCCAAAGAAAGGCTTTATGTTCACTTGAGCATAATGAATTCCCTGACAGATGCTGATTACAGCAGCAGCAGTTTGTGAAAGATACTTAACACTTTTGGAATAAACAGACTGCCACTACACACGTGCATACACACACACACACACACACACACACACACACGTCTTCCTCTAATAAATGAGAAATCACTGCTTGACCAGTCAGACTGTTCTGATGAGGTTGAACTCAGTGTGTATTCTCCAGAGTGCCGTGAGAGAGATGCCTGCAGGACACGGAGCCGAAACATATTGTGAAGCCTCTTGACTTGATTTGTATTGCCAACCCTCCTCATCTGCTCTACTGAAAAAATCCTGCCATGGAAACCTGACCTTCTTTTTCCCTCCATAACCCTCTCACAGTGGCCAAGCGTGATTCATCTCCCCCAAACCAAGTCAGGGGAGTGAATGAAACTGCCGCCATCATTCTACCCCACCTCATCCATTTCATCCTCTCTTGTGAGTTGTCCTGCCCTGCGCTGGACGGCCATAATGCCCCTCTAAATCTTCCTCCTGAACAGAGCTCGCTAGGTCCACGGCGGCAGTAAAGTGGACCATTCGTTTTCACAGCACAGCCAACAGGAGTAATGGGAGTGATGTTGAGACATTATCAGTCACTTACTGGCTGCCAAAGCTCTGTGAGCTGCCCCTTTAAAAAAAAAAGCATGTGCAGATGCCCACCAAACAACCGCACAGCTCTTGATGGAGCTTTACACAAGTCTTTGATACGTCCCTTAATCTCCACTAAACTATCCCACTGGTTTTAACACCCTTACGCATTAGCCTATGTCTTATAACTTAAGAGTTTATCGTTACGCGCTAAATTTAGACGCCCTTTCTTAAGACTCAAGGCAGCTCGGGAGCTGTGTGCATACAGCGTGCAAAATTATAAACCTTCTGGAACTCTCATTGTTTTAGGAATCAGTACCTTCTGCTGTTGAGCCATAACAGATTAAAACAGTTTGGAGGAACAATCAGCTGGATGGAGGAGATAATTTTTCACTTGGTTTGCGTGGACGCTCAAATCAAAAGAAAGCAAAACTCTTTCGATAAGCCCGAAGTGGAGGGCAGGACCAAAAACAGAAGTCATGCTGAAACCCTCTTCTTGATTTCTTTGTGTTAAAGAAGATCGCTGTCTGCTGTGCTTTATTTTTAGAACATTTCCCCGTCCTCCTCCTACTTTTCTCTCCTTTTCCACGTCCCTTCTTATCCCCCTCTCAGCCGAGTCTGTTCTCTCTGGTGCCCGTGAGACTTGCCATCTTTATTCTGGAGGAACCCACCTGTCTGCCTGCACATCAAACCCATCCCCGGTGGGCTTCTGTGTTAAATTCCAAAGTTAAAACCCATTACTGAGCTATCAGCCCACTCATAATGCTGTCTAACGACCTCATTTCCCTAAGTGTTCGCCCTGTCAGTCACCAGAGGCCCTGTCAGCTCGGCCGCCCATGTCCGAGGGTCCCGGCTGCTCTGAGGCATCACCGCCACCGCCGCCGCGCGCACCTCTTCTCAGCCCGTCCTCATCAAAAACAGGATAGAACGCTCAATCTCTGAAAACATGTCAAGGCAAAGTGACTGGGGACACAGGGGGTAAGAGACTTTGGAATGAAAGTGCCGGGTATTTCATTTACCATATCCACTCTATTAGTCAGAGCGGCACAGTCAATCAGGGGCCCATTTTGATTCGAGGGGAGTCAGGGGAGGGAGAATTGGGACACGGCAAAATGGCTGACGGTCACGGCGTGGCTATTCCAGCTCAGCCCAAATCAGTTTGAGGAGTTGGTGTGTATAAAATGGATTATTACCATTCGGATCCAAAACGTCACCGCCTGTCCTTGTTAGCTGAGGAGGCCCGCACTGAGCATGTGCACGGAGGAGAAGTGACGAGAGGGGACGAGAGGGTCGTAGTCGTGTGTTCGTGCATGTGTGCTGTCTGCTGACTGTCTCCTCCCCAGGTCTCCCAGCGTACCTTTCTGTGAAATCATTTGGTAAATATGGAAAGGGGCCCCTAGGCCACACAGGCCTGGCCCCTCTTTAGGAGTGGATAATTGACTCCTTTTCCTCCTTGATAATTCATTGCTTGCATATGCCAGCTAATACATCAGCTGAAAACTGCCATGGCCCTCATCTCCCCTGACACTCTCTCTCTCACACACACACACACACACACACACACACACACACCACCCAGAGGAATGAGCGACTGTGGAGAGCATAAAAAATGGGGATGACAAATGGGAGCACTTCTAGATCTATGAATGAATTATGTCTTCTAAATACCTTGAGCAGAGGCAACTGTCAGCCGGCATCTATACTAATCTGGGACAAAATATGACCAGCTCCGCATTAAAAAGGAGGGAGCAGGGCTGCTAGAGAATGAGGCGAGAAATGAACGAGCAATCAGGCCATTAAAATGTGGTGTCTGATTCAGCTTTGGTGGACATTTGCACATTTATCATGAGATGGAAATATCCTCCCCCTTTTGTCATTTTAATACGGCCCCTTCCATTGAAATAGATTAGGATTATTCCAACAGGACAGAGATATCATTTGTTTTACAATAGCCGAGTCAGCACTCACAACAGTCATTAGGAATTAGATCAAGCCGGCTGCTGTTTGGAGGGACACTTTGCAAACTGAAAAGACGGATAAAATTAATGGCACTTCACTTCAAGAGGTGGGATGTTAAACGCCTGTTCTACCCGACAACAGAGGTGGGACGGAAAGACAAATGGCTTATACAAGACGCCGGGGCAAACTGTATACGAGGCGGGCCAGTGTATAGGAAGTTCAGCGTGCATGAAGCACATGGGGTCACTCACCTGGTGATGATTATGTTCACAGAGGAGGTCAAAGACACTGTAACCTTGCTATTGTTCTATCTTTTGAATATCTGGGAGTGTAGTGTATTACCTGTGGGAAATGTATTTTTCAGGCGACGGTTCATAGACGACCTGGCTGTGGTTCGGGGCCGCAGGAGGATCACTGCATCCCTCTGAAACTCAGTGAGCTGCAGGCAGGAGGAGGCGCCAAGGACGGTGCAGCGCAGCCGGGCACTTTGAACAAGCGCAGTTAGAGGCCGTGGTGCGTTCAAGGTCCAAATACTTTGGATATGGAGAAGTACAAATTCAGAAAACTGATCCAGCCAACCAGAAATAAGGAAATAAGCAAAATTTACACTGCTTTAAAGAGTTAATCGTGTCACTTACAGGAACATAAGATCAAGGCACAAATACAAAATCCATATAATTACATACCAAAACAATAACATATAAGGACAACACTGTGGTGGTTTGTGAAAGGTCAATATTCTGAGATACTATATGGTCATTTCTTCAAAGCCTGCTTGAAAATGTTCTCTGCTTCAACCAGTTTAAGATACTGGCACATTATTCCACTGAACTATAAATCTAAAAGGAATAAAATCTGTTGAGCTGCATCTTGTTGAGTAGCTGTGTTTGTCTCTGAAGTGATTAAAGCAGATGTACATATATTTGGGGACCTCATTATGAACAATTTTATGTGTAAGTCCCAACTTGATTTTTAAGAGTCTTCTATCAACGGGAAGCCAATTAAGTTTACAAGTTTAATAAATCTGGAGTGTTACCTTACATCTTCTTTTGACAGAATATTCCTATTAAGAATTGTTACAGATATTTTTAAGACACAAAACGCTGTTTTATCCATAAGAAAAGTTCATGACCTTATCAGTTCTAAAAAATAAATAATAAAACTGCATCTACTCCTTCACCCTCATTAATTTTTTTTTTATCCTTTTAAGAATATGCAAATATTTTCATTTCAAAAGTCCAGCAACTACTGGATTTCTACTACTTTACTTCACTGACAGGTCCATTCTCATTATGTCCACTGTAGGTTTTAACACCACATTCATAGTAGTAGAATTAAGGGCGACACACCCTCCGCAATATTTAGAGCATGTGCATTTGCAACTGCTACCACCCCCAACACCATCACCACCACCACTAAATAAAAATATGAAAGTAGCAGACTTTTATTTTGACAAAATTAAAGACATTTATACCAAAACTGATGCTTAAAGGAAACAAAAATGGTGCATAGAACTCATGTCATGTGTCACCCTGTGTTACTTGACATGACATACATTATTATGTAGACCTACAGTGGAGCTCAAACATGTGAAGTAACACAGGGGGACTTTAAATCTGCACTTTCTATGAACGACTCTACTCTCAGCTGCCAGTTTTTAAGTACATTTAACTGTCTAATACAGCAGCCCTGCTATGATACTGAGAAGTGTCTTTAATTTTTGATAATGTGTCCATCTCATATCAATGAGGATGGCATAACATTATAAATATCTGTTAGTATAACGCAACACAAAACAGCAACAGCTTAGTAAACTGTAACTGAGTGTGATTTCCAGAGAGATTGAAAGGACCAAAGCACGACAGATTGCATGGTCGGGTAGAAGAGTGAAGCTTTTGGAGAGTATTATAAGTGCTGGGCTGGATTTTGTCATCATTTCTAATTAAATATGAATTAATATAATATCAGAGCCGAAGACTGAATCAAAACAAACCCAGTAAGTGGTCTTACCTCGACGTGAAGACGACCAGCTTCACCTGGCGTGGAAACACTATGTGAATGGCGACACTGCCCTCTAGTGGCTGAAATGGAGACAGTCAAATACATGAACATTTTCCTGCTGTTTAAATTTGGAGATAATCTTTATTAGTGCGTCCTTATTTATGTAACGTGAAGAAAACAGGAGATATTATGCAACTTTAACTTAATATAAAAATCAAGATTTATAATGAATGCAGACTCAAGATAGAGGAAATAAGAGGATGTGTCTTAAAACATTTCTTATCTGACATCCTGTTGTCTTGATTAAATTATTTCAAAGCACCAGGCAACAGGAGTGATATGTGTTTTATTACTTTACAAGACTACTTCAGAGGTAGTCCTCTTGTACTTCATGAGCACTAATAAGACCTATTATCCTCTCCACAAGGTGGAGTTATAACACTTCATCTCTCTCAATGGAGCTGAATTGTTTTTTAAATTATTCTTTCCCCCAGGAATAATCACTTATTGAGCTGCTGCATGTGATTCCAGTTCACTGTACGCTCACTCCTCATCATAATAATAGCCATTTGCATAAAACTAACAGCCTCAGCCGCAGCCTTTTGTGAATCATTCAACTCTCACTGACACTTATGTGATTATGAGCCTTCAGCTTCACTATCACTATTGAATACACAAATTATTACTTTAATGAACGGGGTGGAATAACATACAGATTGCTGCGCAAATTACAGCCATTTTATGCATTTGTCAATTATCACAGGCAGTTTTCTCTGACAGTAATGGGTGGGGAATCATATAATGAGTATGAGGAACAACAGAGAGCACGATGCTGTGAGACTTCACCATGGTGATACAGATTCAAGGGATTATGGTTTGTTCACAGGAAACATGAACACACACAATAGTTTTATACACAGTCTTTGTTTCCTGATCATTACATAACAAACATGACTTTCTTACTGTTTTTGTCAAATGATTTCATGTTGCCAATAAAATAAGCCACATTAATGTGAATAATGGCTGTGTGTGTTGGTTTTAGAGGAGAGAAGGGATTCTCACAGAGCAGGGGTGTCAAATTTATTTCAGTTCACGGGCCACATACGTTTTGATTTGATTAGAGGTGGGTCGGGGCAGTAAAACCATTGCATAATAGCCTATAAATAACAACAGCTCAGAATGTTTTCAACAATATTTCTCAGTTTTTTCCACATTCAGTCAGTCGACTACTCGCTGTCATTACATGTGCATTTTCCCATACATTCCCACTCCTGTGTCGTAATTCTGGCATCACCACACCGAACTAAACTGAAGTGGTCAGGATGGAAAAGCGTCTGAAGCAGCACTTTACACAAAAAAACCTACTCAATGTTTAACTTGCTCCTGAAACCTGGCACCTCATAGCCTTCATAAGTGCTATTAGGTGTGCACGGTCATCCAGTGGGTCGGATTGGACCCTTTGGTGGGCCAGTTCTGGCCTGACACCCCTGCCATAGAGTCTAAGACCAGCAGACACTGGTCAGGACCTCAGTTTGGTGGGTGATGCTCTCCGATAGAGTCATTTTTAATTTTTCCCTTTTATTATTTTTGCTTGGAAAACCCTGTAAAACTTTCTCCACTAATGTATTAAAACAAATTCAAGTAACTGTCAAAGTCATTTTATTTTTATGCAGAAGTAAACCATGCTGTGCTTGTGTTAGCTTATGTATGAATGAATTATGTACATTTTATATTTTCATAAACTGAAAGATTGCAGAGCCCACCAACACGCTGAGCACATCAGGTATTTTTTCTCATCTTTGTATTTTTTACCCTTAATCCTTGAAAATCTTTTTTTTCTATTTCTTATTTTACTTTTATTCTTATTATTTATTGCACATGATTATTTTAATTCAGCCTCCAAAAGATGCCTCTCTGCACACATTGTTTAAGCAGGTGATAATATTGCAGTGTTGAATCTTTTGTGTCTAATCATAGTGAGATGAATTGAAAGCAAACACATAATCAATCAGTCCTTTGTGTGATTGTAACCATGGGCGATACATCAGAATACTAACATCTCTAAATGTTTGATCAAACTGTCACAAACAATTCAAATGTAAACTGTTGACTTATTCCTAAAATAATCCTTTATCAAGTATTTCAAGTACTGCAAGAGTCCTGCATCCACCTGTTGAAATGGCAAAGGTGAGAAAGAGTTATATTTTTCTATTCGTATTGTGACAAAAGACATGTAGACTGTCCTTAGTTTGGTTGAAAAGTTAAATAATTTTAAATGTGGATGTTTTTTGAGAGGTGGATGCAAAACGTTTATTGCTTCCCTCTAAAAATATGAGGAGGATGAGTTCACAGACATTTCCAACCCTCTGTAGCCTCATTGTTCATGCAGTAAACCAGAGGAAGATTCTCACCCTGTCCTCTCTGAGAGGCCACCTGTAATTCTTCACCTGGGTGCCAAACTGAGGGCCCATCAATTTAGCGGAAGTGTTGACCTACGTCCCCCACAAGCTGTCCGCAGCAATGCTGGAGACTTTGTGTGGAAATCCTTCCTTTACGATGACCCCAGTGACCCCACTGGTCTGAGACTGGTCCTGAGGAGGGTTCCAGCGTCCCGTTCAGCACAGGAAGACACGACATGTCCCAGCAGAGAGAGCAAGCAGTGAGATGGACAATGCATCTTCTTCTTCCTACACAGATGAAGAGCTGGAGAGCGAAGATGAACTTTATCACTGATTGATTTTATAACCGAATGTCTGTTACACCTCAAACAGTAAATGCAAAAACCCTGAATTAATGTAATGAACAAGGTTCTGCAAGTGTGTCATTATTACTGGACCTGAATGTCCCTCTGACACTGATCACATTGAAGTAAACACTCAGGTTTTTGATACCTAACTTTAATACAAGAAATAGTAAAGATTTTCCTCATAAATCGGTATCAGTTGTGAGAGGTTAAAATCACAGTTTCAATACACTGAAATAAAGATGCTGGGACAACCTCCAGCTCACCTGGTATAGTGTGTGCCCAGTATAGGCTGAGGCCTTTGCAGTGGCCTGGGTCCGTTTCTGACCCACGCCCTTTGCTGTATGTCACCAACCAGTTAACATGATTTCGGTTCAGTAAAGGTATGCAACTGACTTTTGTATGGCATGATAAGATGGTAAAAATATCAACTATGGCAAAACAAAAGTGAATATAAATGATTACAGGGATTCCAGATACATCGATATTTAAAAATACCATTTTAAATGTAGGTAAACATTTAAATATTTGAGGGTGAGGGAGCTACATTTAATACCTATGCTTTCAAAAATCCTTAGAGAACTCTTTCATCCAAAAAGAGCTATTTGGCTAAAAAGGATATTTAATTGAAATGAAATTAAATTGTTAACTCACCTCCAATTACCTGCCAATCCTACTCATTCCTGGTCAACCCATCCTGCTTTGTTTGTCTCAGATTTCTCTACCCACCTTTCCTGTCCCTTCTCTTCATCCATCATCCTCCTTTCCTCACACCTACCAGCATTCCTTCATCCTCTCTTCCCTTCTCCCCTCATCTCTTCTTATTAAGTCTGGTGCGTACCTCTCCCATGTCTCATTCTAGGTGCTGTCTGGGGGCCTGTAATCAGCTCAGGTGGAAAAACGCCTGAGATGGAACCCCCACACTGAGTCTCCCCAGCTAACACCTCCTAAATTATAATTAAACATTTAAATGACATATTGTTGTGGCCGGGGTCTCGCTAGTGAAATCTTAGTTGTACAAAGCATAAATGTAGATTTCAAGAGGATGCAGGGGACACCTCCCCCTCAATATTTATGTGCATTGCCGAATTTAAGACTTTTCCACCACATACTGATGCAGAAAAATTCACCAGAATGCAGGAAATTAAGAGTCTGACACTCAAAACTTCCTGTGGGAGGACCCCAAATCCCCTGGTTCACATGTGTCCCCCTCAGATTTGACACACAACCTGTGCCATGGCTATGAAGAACCCTTGAAAAACTCTTTCCTCAGGTGCAAATGGCTCTGGGTAGAACCTCAGATCTTCAGGGAGAACTCTTGAAACCTTCATTTCTACAAGTGTCTCATTCATGTATGTCTTTAAGGGAAATTCACTTACACTGGAGACTTAAGTAAATTATCATCAGTGTAAAAATGGCTCTGTTACAGCAACCTGCAACTCCGCACTAAACTAATCTCACCATGACATCCGTCAGGGCAACATGACCTTATTAATACACTTTACTGAAATGAGTCAAGGTTGCCGAGACATGTCATCCTAGTTATAGAAACACCATCACTGGATAACTAAAGACACCGTCACTGCCTGTACGTAGCCATTCATTCATAAGGCAACAGCAGCAGGCTGTGGATGCTCTGTTATCTTTTCCAGTGGTTGACTTGTGTGCGGGGGATCACACTGTGTGTCTTGCTGTGTTTGTGGACAGCAGATGTATAATGATGAGTAAACAGGGCTCTGGCCTTTTCCAGCAGCTGTTGAGTCAGATGCCAAGTGATGGGCAACTTGTCAGGAAGGAGGTGTTTGCACTGCCGCAGCTGGCTTTTCTCAGATAACGAAGGATTTATCTTTCCACGCCATATAACTTCCTTACACACACTGTTGTGTATCTTTTTATGGTTTTGTGTCTGTTAACTGATTGTTAATTTCTAGATCCTCACCAAGCTATTTGAACAGAAACACACTCAAATAACAATTCAGCTTGAAACATACAGGTGACCACTGACATGTATTGACATCTGCAGTAACATGACAAATATGGAGCTACAACTTTACATACACATTCACTGACTGTTCTTGAATATCCATCATGACACAACACAACTCACTGCAGCGGATGCAAGCATTTAAAAGCAAAAATTGTAACAGTTCTGTCAAAGTGTGTGGGGGGAAAAACAGTGACTGAAATTTACCAGGCTTACGCAGGAACAGCTTTCATGACTCAGAAAAGCTTGGCTGGACATCTGCTTTCCCAACGTAGGTTGACAAGCGCTAACCACAGTGGATCCACATGAATGCGGGATTATCTGCCTTAACTGGATGTTTAATACAATGAGAAGTATACAAACAGGCACTTGGATTAAGGTATCATCTCCTATTACTGTTTGTGTTGTGGGAATATAACGTGCATCCTGGGACTGAGCTAAACATTCAACAGCATAACACAGCGAATAAGTTACAATCAGGGAAGTTTTCACAGTTTAGAATCTGACAATCTGCTCGTCATTCTATCTGTAGTCTTCTTTTTAAACATGCCAATCAGTGTTGGCAATCACACTAAACATTTCCATCGTGTAAACATCAAAACACTGAAGCAAACAGCTGGGCTGCAGAGGAGAGTCCACGCTACGTAGAGGAAGTGTTCAAAGCAGGCAGCATCTGTGTGGCAGTGATGGCCTTGCTGTCAGAGATCAAGGTGGTGTTATCTCCAGTGACACCCATGTCAGACATCTCTGACACATGCAGCTCACCGGCTCCATCCTGGCAGCCAGCAGGCGGAGGAGCAGCATCGCCCCCGTGGCTGGAGCTGGACTTGTGAGAGGTGGAGGGGGAGTTGGTGGGGCTGAGCTGGACAGCGGTGGTGTCCTGCAGCGTGTGCTCGCTGGTCTCCATCTCAAACGCTGCCGTCCCCATTCGCATCAGCCCCCACTTCTCACCTCCTTTGGCCGTGCGGGCCATGTGGGCTGGGGGCCTCCTGCTGACCACGCAGCACGCTGTGAAGAAGGCCAGGGCTATCAATAGAAGGAGAGGCCCGATGATGATGGGGGGGTTGCCAGTAGGGACGAAGGTGCCAAAGGCAAAGGCTCCCACCAGGGTGATGTTGATGCCAGCCAGCATGATGCACAGGCCACAGGCGCAGCACAGGGCTGGGGAGGGAAGGCTCTGGTGCCCCAGGGCCCGCTGCTTGGGGACCTTCTTGGAGGCAGATGGTCTGGAGGTTTTGTCAGGTAGCACCATGTCTCATGGAGAGCTCTGTAAGACCCAGAGTTGATGGAGATCAGATGACTGACTGATCACTGGGTTCATCACTTTATAGAGATGAGGAGGAAGGGGCTGAAGAGGAAGAGCAAATTAGATATATTTCAGAGGTTGTACAGCTTTTATACACTTTAAATCTTTTTCTAATATTAATTATTTCACTATAAATCCAAAGGTAATTCCTAAAATGCTACAAAAAATGTCACTGATTCCACTGAGAAGGGGTTCCACATGCAAACAGCAATAAACAACGCAATGCAATGCACGCAGAGCAATAACTAATAAGACTGTCATTAAACCCTCACTGCTGGTCACGCTTCCAGGCGTGCAGACAATTTGCACCAAGAAAACCCGAAAACAACCACACAGCAACATTTACAGCACCATTCTCAGAGTCACCTACCTTAGATCAGACCCATAAACCTTCTTCCCGTTTTGCTGTCTTTGGTATGTCCATCATGTTGTGCAGGAGTCGCGGAGTTGGAGGAGATCTCTCCCTCCAGCAGGTGAACAGCGGAGTGAAGTCGCTGCTCACACACCACAGGTTATAATGAGCATGGCCCATGGGGGGCGCTGCGGGGCTCTGAAACAAACAGTCCAGTCTAATAGGCGGCAGTGAAGTTTAAGCTTGTGTGCACTGAATAAATCAGCATCTGATAGACTGAGAAATCTCTCATAAATCAGCAGAAACACAACAGGTAGCCTGTTTCCTGGTCTTTTGAAGGTCACAGAAACATCAATGCAACATTAAAATGTTGCTTTCTTGACCTGCGCATATCTGTTATGTTAAAATATGTGAAAGTCAGTAACTTTTTTGGTAAAGGTAACATATGAGCCTATCCAAAAAGTGGTCTGTGGACTAAACCTACTACAAAACTGTGTTAGAAATATTAGAAATGTGTTACTTCTTGTTAATATACAAGGGAATCAGCTACATTTTGCTGTAAGATTTAAAGGTTGGGATAACTGAAACTGGGTCCAGTGTGAGCAGGGTTCATTTAAAGACGTTAAAGTATTTGAAAAGATTAAAAACAATGTTTATATTGTTAATTAATAATTGTTATTTTGAATGGTCATAGCTAAAGTAACATTCCTTTAATAAATTGCTTGAAAATGTTTTCATGTTTTCTGGTGCTTGTTTGAATTAAATGTTCAAATTGTTTCCATGGGTTGCTTCATAGTGTGTCAGCCAACCTCATGATGGGGCTGGTTGGCACAAATGCACAACATGACTTTAATCGCAGTCATCTAATTTGTGTAGATTGGAACCCATTTATTTATAGCCGAGAGCTTTGCTGCTGATCAGAATATTCTAACGTAAATTATGTCAGAGAAATATGGAAGAGCATGAAAAGTGTTTGCTAGGGCACATTTTGAGTCACTCTTGAAAAATATGTTAAGCTTAACTTAACCTCACTGAGCTTTTGTTACCATTCAGTTTAGCTTTGTTATGATGAAAAAAAATCCACTAGATGTTGCTCATTCTTGAAATAATAGCATATGCCTTTATTTTTTCTATATCTAAAGCCATGCTAAACCAACAATGTTGAGAAAAAAAAAGAAAAATAATTAAATTAAATTAAATTAAATTAAATTAAATACTGTTACTGAAAAAATGTGATTAAATTCCAGTCACTAATCAAAATATTGATGATTACAAAAGTGGTCTCATTCAAACATTTATTTTTCATTAAAAAGTTTTTAAGTGGAACGTAACATTTATTCTGCTGCTTTGCATCTTTCGACATGCAGGAATGCCTTCTTTTGGCATAGTTTATTTCCATTTTTCAGCTGTTTAAAATATGTGTTAGAAAAGTAATTAAAAAGTCATGTTTCCTTACTTTAATAAAGTAATCAAAATAGTTACATTGGACTACTTATTATATTTTAAACAGGGCAACTAGTAATCTGTATTCTATTACTTTTTAAAAGTAACCTCCCCAACACTGTCGACCAAACGGATGAGTGGTCATTTTGTGATTAAGTTAGTGATAATAACATAATAATTTTACAATTTTTATGAAACTATTAAACCAATTAATTTTCACTGTTGTTAAAATCATATGTTTAAAGTTATTCAATTATATATCTTTGTTTAAAAAATCTATCAGTATAATTTCTTTTACATTTTTGAGATGTTTTCAAAGTAATGTTATGGCAAATATCTAGAATAAACATATGGAAATATCACTAGTGCTGGTAATATTACTAATTCCATGGGAACAAATTGGTATATGTTGGTAAAGTAATGTGTTTCCAGTGTTTTAACAGTACATGATTTTATGGTTTGTGATTTCAATTTTTTTCTTTCTGTTTTACAAATATTGGTAGAGGCCTGTATTTGATGCACTCCGTAAAAAAAAGTGCCCCAGCAAAATACAAAAAATAAACAAAAAATCATTATAATTTTCATTGTCCCAGTGAAATTTTAAAAATTCAAAATGCAAAAAAAAATATATATATTATATATTGCCCCAGTGATATAGAAAAATAAAAATTCAAAATGCAAAAAAAAAGATAATCCATTGCTATTTCTAATGAGAGCATTAAAGGGTTAAATCCATTATTAACTCATGATAATATTTTTTGTTGTTTTGGTCTTTTAGGATCTTAAAAAGCTTCCGGTAATCTGGATATAAATGCCTTTCCTCTGCTTTAAAATAAGTCTCAACAAGGACAAAGCTGCTGCCAGAGGGATGCTATCTCCTCAGCGTCTGTACAGGTTAATCACATCCTCTTCCTGTTCCTTCGCCTTCCACTCAGCCTTCAATACAAAGTACAAAAGAACCTCACTGAATGAAAAACCTTCTTTACTCCTATGGAAGAGAAACCCATTTGCTCAACACACCGTAATGACATCTTGCATTAAATGGATAAATAATACATTGATTAATTTACAGACCACAGATGAGACAGGAGTAGATGTTAAAGATCTTTTTATTGAGAACACAGCATACCAGTGAAAATATGCTCCACGCTCAGAGCTTTATGCATAGGACCCCTTAAGAGCTTTAACAAATTTCAGTAGGACTCCGTAATTGCACACCAATTACTGTATCTCATTTGACGCCATTACAGGTTGACGGGGGGGAAACAAACAAGTCTTTTTATGATTGATAATAGGAGTGAGCTTTAACATAGCAAGTGGTTGTTCCCCTAATGTGTGTATTCGCTCTGAGCAAATCTCTGTCAATTCCACGCCAGCCTATGAAGGCCCTGTGTTGCTATAGGGATGGGGTGTCCATGGCAACAGTGTGAAATCAGGGGACATGTCGTTTAGCAGGCAACACATAAAGTTAATAGGGTTAGGGGGAAATAGAGGTGCCAGACTGCCATCGGTGACCCCGTTCACACACAGACGGCATCTGTAATGAGTTAAACAAAGACAAAAGTAAAAAGAAACTAAAAGTAAATATCAGCAACTTGATGGACTTGAGAAAATCTAAGACAGAAGTCTTAGCAGTCACAAAACCAAAACTATAAAACTGAATATACAAATACTTGTATAAAAATAAATCCCTTCAACCCCAGAATGGAATCCTCTTATCTTATTACAAAGGGTAACATCCACTATTCTCATTAGCTTCACATACAACCAAACACTTCTCACATTTCAAGTCATTCAGACTAAAAACACTCTGAGATATCAAACCCATAAGACATTGAGACACTAAGAAAGTCTTTTTGGGTTGGTGTTACATTGGTACAGTACAAAACGTGCAAAAAAAAAAAGAGCCTGAGGTAATGCTGGACTCTAATGAGGATAAAAAATTGATAAAACCCCTTAAAAGATAAATATTACCGTAGTTGTCGATTTCACATTGTTAGACCAAACCGATTAACGATGGAAGATTCTCCCTTTCAGATAAACTAAATAAGTAACTTATCATAAAGTACATCAGTGCTACAGGTAGCTTGTGTTGAAGTGAAAGCTGGGAATTAAATTAAAAAACAAACAAACAATGATTTGATCAAAGGGTTTTCTCTAACTTCATCATCCATTCACATTCCTGCACTTCCTGTACGTTCTACGTAGCCTCGACAAGACTTTACAAAGAGGTCAAATGGAGAAAAGCCCATTTTCAGAGATGGACAGTCTCCTCTAAGTGTATCATGTTTTATATTTTAAACCACATACATCCACACACATCCGATCACATACATCGACCTGCTTTAAAAAGCAAAAATAAAAGAGAACTTATCCCTTTCCTCCAGTGACTGAGAAGCAATAGGGAGCATTTAAATTAAATATTATTAACCAATTCACAGCTGGACAACAAGAAAAATAAAATCTCCTATTAGATGATATTGCATTAGGACAGCATCAGCTGCAAAACTGTGCTGAACCCATGTAATGCTGTGTTGATAGTGATATGTGCTGATGATATTTAATACACTGCCGCCATTAGGAGCAGTTTTGCTGTATTGGGGTCATTAGAAATTTCATTATCACTGAAAGGAAAATAAATACAGTTATTTATTATTATTAAGACTAACTGTAAAGTAAACCCAAAGCTATTCTCAAATTTAAAAGCTTAAAGTATTTCCTGGACAAATCTCAGGAGTTTCAACTGTTTTGAGTCAGGAGGTGGTAGCTGATGATTAACTGTCCCCTTGGTGCCCAAACTCTGTCAAGGTGCTGAGATTACTGGCCATGGGAAAGAGCTTAGACACCAAGAACAGTTAGTCACTTCTGATACTGTGTGGCTGATCCTACAAGGCTCCCCGTGAAAACAAAAAGCACACACACAAGGAGCATGCAAAGGCTAAAATCAGTCAGAAAAACACGACGAGGGGACTTGTGCTGGTACTTTATGCTGTGAGGTCATCCGACGCGGGTGCGAAGTCCCTGGTGCGCAGGGCGTTGGACTGTGCCCGTCTGCGGGCCAGCCTGGAGTTGGACGGAGGAGAAAGCCTCATGGAGCAAACGATGGCTCCGACGTCCTCCTGCTGCTCGTCGTGCTGGGATAGCTGCCGGTTAAAAGCGATGGCTTCTGCTGCAAACTGGGTCAGGTCTTTGGTGCTGCTGTTCCTGCAGGAAGAGAGGAGGCAGAGGAGGATTTAATGGATGGTTGCATGTGTTTTTTTGTATCATTTACACATTTCAACCCTGCCTCTTCTCACTCAATCAGATGTTTTCACACCAAACACATCAGCTCTACTGTCCTATTGAAAAATAATAATGCAGTTGTGTTGAGCAGATTGCTTTAATCTGACTTTACTCTCTCTGTAGAGCAATTTAAAACACTTCAGTGTTGTTTAAAACACCTGATAAACTTCATGAATACATTTGACATGGCTTTTTAAGCTGACTGTCATACCTCTGTAGAACATGAGGAGTTGGAAGACCTCTCTCTGGAGCGTTCTGTAAAAAAAAGAAAATGAATATTTAACTTGAAATCAATTAAAAATAAAATAGAAACAGCAATGAATGAATGATACCAGGGGTCCTGGTAGTTGGGTTTAAGACTTTTTAAAGTTGTGTTTAAGATTTTTTAGTTGGGTTTAAGACTTTTTAAATGCCACACGGAAAGAAAGTAAAGACCAATTTCACAAACCAAAACTGAAGAAAACAGGGATGGACGTCATCTATGGTCATTTTGACTTGACCAGCAGATTTCACTACAAGCCAGCTGGCTGTTGAAATAGGTGATGTGCTTTGCGTTCTAAAACCAGCCGTCGGCGATTTGACCAGCTGAGTTGCAGGTGACACCACCAGCCAGTTTGAGTCGAGTGCAGACCGGCCAGCTCACACTGCTGCAACGTTCTAAAACAGTTCTGTCTTGTCGCAAATCTTTGGTCTGAACTGGGTTTTAAGATAGATCTCAGATGGCTGGTCCGACAGGTACTATTTGGTCAGGCAGGTAAACGTACAAAAAACAAGATCCAGGGATTATGCCCTCATTTTCTGATCAATGAAGTCAGTGTCCCTGGATACAGTGGTCCTTGTATCAGATAATATTAGAGTACCCAGACGGTACAGCTATTCTAGTGCACATGTGTAATGATACCCACCCCCTGCACCCAAGGGTGCTTGAGGACCTGAGCAGCACTGAGGCGCAGAGTTGCATCCCGAACAAGCAGCTTGGATATGAGATCCTTGGCCCCCTCTGTGATGTGATCCCAGTCCTTGTCTGGAAACTCATACTTCCCCTGCTGGATGCTTTCAAACAGGTGACTCTGTGGACAGAACATAACACATCATCCTGTGAAACTGTTGAGCTGTCATGCTGAAGCATTACAGTGCCTGCATGTGCGTCTCGTGTTGACTGAATGCTGCTCCTCCAGTGTCACGAGCCACTCGAGGAGAGGTTAAACATTAACCTTGGACTCAGATAATAATCAGGTGACAACAGAGGAGAACAATTCATGTCCAGAGCTACAGGTGCAGTCACACCTAAATCAATCTATACAGTCACACTCGTGCTTTTTGTTCCCAGTGGTATTAAGAATACACTTAGATAAGATGTGACTAAACCAAGTGGCACATGTACTATGAATACTGTTGAGCAACACAGTCTGAATGTAGCAGGCAAACATTATTTATAGTGAATACACTATCTTATTAATAGCTATACCATAGAGGTGGGCAAAATCTTCTGTTACAGTATGTGTAATATATCATTAAAATAACCATACTATACTTCATCACATTTTAAGTGTTTCTGGATTCTGTATTTATAACTTCACTCTCCTCCTACATGCATGTCCAAATCACATTAGACTCGTTCAAGATGAGCCAGGCCTGAGTGGAATCGCTTAACGGCAATTGCCGCACAATGCATGCTGGTTAGATTTGTGTCCGACTTGTGGGCACTGATAACCTTACGAGATTGCAGTGGACTCAGTTTCTAGAGCGAAGCACCACAGTTACTCTCTGCTAATTGCAAGACCCAGGGCATGATGGGAAACGCCTGGCTGTCACCCACAGAGCGTGCTGATTGACTCTTAGCTTCAACCACAAACACTACGTTCTGTAGAAAATGCCAATTTTCTGTGTAAATTATTGTTTAACGCTGGATTGTAGGCTGTTAGTCTCATGTTGTTAAACCAGTTACACTCATTGCCATTTACATTGTACTGTTATTTCCACTCGTGTTTCTACTTATGTTATCTCACCTGTAAACCAATGTTTAAACTTACGGAATAAATGTCTTGGGACCATTTAGTAGTTAGCATTAGGTTAGTCTTAGGAGTTCTGTAGATTATAAATGTTACTGTATATTATATGCACTTTATTAAATCTAGGCAACATGTTCAAAAATACATTTTAAAGTACAATTTGCGTCATGTCTGGGCCCCTACTCTCAAGCTTTCAATAGCTTATCAGGGTGTTTCATTTCACATCTCCATTATTTCTTATGAATTGTACATGTACTTTTTCTCTATCTGTTTTTTGTGAATAAACTTGTGAATTGAGTTGAGTTGTGCAATTAAAATTTAATCTGTTAACAAACACATCTTATGATGATGATGATGATGATGGTAATAATAATACATGGTCTGCTAACTACAGGTAACCTATAGATGGATCTAAAAGAATGTAAATATTTTCTGTGACGACGCTTTGAAGGCAGCTGGAAATGGAGCATCTTTGTAGAAAACAGTTTGATTTGACTGCAGTTTTCACCGCCCCCTGGCTGCTGCCCGATATCATGTACTTTCCACGCGAAGCGCAGTTTATCTCAAACAAGCCTATCACCTTGCGTGACAGCTAGGTTCGTGAGATTGTGAGATCGCAAGATTACGCAAATATCCGGCCCTGATTTGCTACCCCTGCAGTAGAAACAGTTTTGCCAAATCTATACTTGTGGATACATTTCTACTGTTGCACGGTATATATATGCATATTATGTAACTGCACTTTATGCACATTACAAGTTTTCAGAGTCCAAGGTGGCATCTATAATGTCATGTTTTGTCTGCCCAACGGTCCAAAACCTATATTCAGTTTCCTATCATAACATACTACAGGGGCCAGTATATCCACCAGAGGTGCTTGTCGGACAGTCTCATAAGGTTCAGAAGCCCCCCCCCTCCCCCTACCCCTTTCACAATCCAACCATTTCTGTACTTTCATTCACATCCACTGTAAACACTGTAGGATGTAAACACTCAGATGCTGACTGGGCAAACATACCTGGCAGGTTCTGCAGGTTTCTCCACGGTCCCAGCCGCAGTCGGTGCCACAGTGGCCTGTGAAAGGAGGGCTGCCGCTCAGCAGGATGTAGAGGATGACCCCAAGACTCCAGAGATCACAGCGCTTGTCGTAGAAAGAGGCCTCATCAGTGAACACCTCCACTACTTCTGGAGCCATGTACTCTGCTGAGCCACACTAAGAGAGGACAAAAAAAAACACAGGAAGAGTCACATAACTGTTATCCATCACACTGATCTTGTTTGTTTGTGTGTGTCTGTGCCATGAAATTAAAACTAGACAGTTACCGGTGTTGTGAGCTCTGGGGTTGTTATGGGCGTGCAGGCACTGCTGAGCTTCACTCCACTTCCCAAGTCAAAATCACAGATCTTTACTGGGGACACCTGAGTCAAGAGATGGAGGAGAAATATTAAACTGCTGTGCTCTATTTCTCTAGGAACAACTAATGTCCTTCTAAAAGCTTCCTGTCCTTTAAAAATCACTTACCCGATCTGTGTATTCACAAAGGATGTTCTCCAGCTTAAGGTCTCTATGGGCAATGCCTGTAGAAAAGCACATTGTAACCATGACAACATAAAACAAAGCCACAGCTATTACCCCTGACTTTCATATGATAGCTGTGTGGATGCTGACCTACCTTTAGTGTGGAGGAAGTCAAGAGCTTGGGCAATGTCCCTGACCACCTTACTGGCTTCCAACTCATCAAAGTGCTTCCTGTTCTGGATGTGTGTCAGAATGGAGCCTGAGGGAAGAGAAAACAATCGCTTGTAGCAATTACTGTGTTTATGAAGGGTCATTTGAAAAGCCAAGCGTGTGCAGATGGTGTAACTATTGAGGTATTCATTTATACTTACCGCCGCGCAGCTTTTCAAACACCAAATAAAAGCAGGAGTTGTCTTCAAAGAACTGGATCAATTCCAAGACGTTTCTAAATCAGGAGATTTTCCAATGATTAGAATCTGTTTCATTTTGTGTTGGTTTTATTTAAGTTAAAAAATGTCTGACAGAAATTACACTCACTTGTTTCCCTGACACTGGTAGAGAGTCTCCACCTCTCGAAAGACCCTGCTGCGGCTGTGCCCTGCGCTCTTTTCTATGATCTGTGTAAAAACAAAACACAACAGAACATATTATACATGTCATACATTAAACTTGGAAAAATTCAAACTTCTCAAAAGTCTGAGCATTCATGTAAACCCTTGCATGATTTATTTAAGGTACGCCAAATGTTTTACCAGAACTATTTTCAAAACTTTCTCGTCAAGGCTCTCTATCAGGTACAGCTATTGTTAAAGGTGGTGTTAATTTGGTACACATTTTAGATCCTTAACACAAAACAGCATCCTACAAGTTGTCCCAGCATTTTCTTAATCTTAATGAAAATTCCAATACAGATGCAAGGAAGACACGCTCAAAAGCAAGAGCTGTGCTTTGGTGGTACGCAAGTGTTCGCAAGCGCCTGTTGTTCAGGGCACAACGGCTGCCCCTCTGACATCACAAAAAGTTTAACTTTTGGAGAGCAGCAATGCACAGCATGTCATGTGACAAGGGACAGTCAGTCACAGCCGTCAGATATTTATTTTTTTCCGTAAATATTAGTCTATGGTAAATATGGAGTAGTTGATCATTTTAGTGCAAGGCTACCCAGAGCTTTACATCTGAGCTTTGACAGTTGGCACAGAGTAGCTGCAAGGTAACACCCAGTGCCTGAGCACACCTTTTTCAGACTATGAATTATGGGGCATATGTCCTGGCCCTTTCTCTGTTAACTAAAAAATATCCTTACTCACCTTTACAGCAAACTCCTGTCCATTCTGCAGACTTATGCATCCTTGAACTTTGGCATAAGCCCCCTGGCCAAGCACCTCATCTGTTAGTTTGTAAAGATCTGGAGAAAATGGGACATATGAGACTGCAGTAGGTGCTTGTGGAGTTGTTTTTTTATTTTTCGTGTCTCACAATAATGTCATTACCATCAAAAGTGCCAGTGGAGCTGTCTGTCGCTCTGGTTCTTTTCTTCTTTTTTCTTTTAGCTGCATCTGGGATGTTCACTGGCTGGCTTTTCTCAATTTCTGTAGCAACACAAAAGAAGCCATAGGCAAGCAAATTAGTTAAAACAGCACAGATTTTACCGGTGTGTTACTGTATGCACCATAAGTTTCAGTAGCTCCAGAGCTGTTCTGAATTATAGAGCCGTTGTACCTGCTGGGCCCTGGGAAAAGTGCTGTCTCTCGACTGAAGCGACCCTGTTCTCCTGAGTTCCCCCACAGCTCTGCCCCACCTGGCCCACAGCCAGGGAGTTACCCTGTAACAGGGAGAAGGAGGCCACATGGAAGGGGGGAAAAGGGAGGGGAAAGTGCGAGAGTAGCAACAGAGATCAGTTGGTTATTCAGTAGTGAAACCACGAGAGGGAATACATAGTTCTTCCTCTTTGTTTTCAGTGTTAAATTTTCACCCAACTTTCTGAAACACTTGTGAAACAGTCGACCACAGGGTAAAACATATTGTTGATAAAACTTTCTTTTACAAAACAATGACCCAGTGTAATTACACAGAACTTCCTGTTACCACCTAGCTTATCTTATCTTCCCCCAGTGGCAACCTGCCAAAACCGTGGCCTGATGAGGATACAGGAAACAACATGACAGGCCTAATCTCACCCTGGACATTCCCAGAAGCATTTACACAACCAGTTACAGTGCATGACTCATAGAAAATGATGAAACTTCTACAAGTCTGTATAGACAACTCTGACAGTCTGCTGGCGGCTTCCTAGCAGCTTGGTCTTATCTACCACGTCTCAGGAAGTGAAAAGGTTTTGAAATCAACAACATCAACAGCTCACATCTTACCTGGAGAGAGTGCTGGAAGGTTTGCAACTCTGTCATGCTGTGCCTCACCATGTCTGCCAACTGAGAGGGCAACACAAACACTGAGTTAGTCTGGAACAAACTGCACCAGCAGAAACATAAATATACACAATAACAAGTGTACAGCAAAGTGGTAGGAAGTCAAAGAATGTGAGCAATGAAAAAGCAAAAAGGTCCATTAGTATCCTGCCCTAACTTGACGTGTAACTTCCTCTTTCTTTCCCCTTCTAATGTCACAATTTTGTCTCTGTCTGGTCGCGGTTATTAAGTGACAGTTCGCCACAGGGTTCAAGTTAGGTTAGCT
Source organism: Epinephelus moara (assembly GCF_006386435.1). Lineage (NCBI taxonomy): Eukaryota > Metazoa > Chordata > Actinopteri > Perciformes > Serranidae > Epinephelus > Epinephelus moara. The sequence goes on along the minus strand of NC_065515.1, from coordinate 15,009,589 downwards.
TTAGCCTTCCGGCAAGTAAGAGGTATGCATAAGTCGTCTGTTAGTTAGCATTTAGCTATATTATCCAGCGTTATAACAGCTGAAAGTGAGACATAACGTTATAGCTTACAGCTGGTGTCCTGAAACTCGTCGAGTTAGTTAGTAAGTGTGTACCGACAGCCAATACCGCAGCTAACAATAGCCACGTCAATAACGTTGCTTACATTAGCATAGTTGCTACAAATATCAAGGTGTCCTTAACAAGAGCGAACAATGTAACGTTATAAATGTTTAACCCGATTATTAGAAAACAAATAGCGTCCATTGCTGACCGTATAATCCGATGTTATTGTCGTTAGCCCCGGCTAGCTAGCAAGTACCCTTAGCTAGCTTCTCCTGCAGAATAACGTCCATTCGCTGGTTTGTGTTTAGAGACCGGTCGAGTGTCGTTAAAACATAAACATAAATGCAATATAAACACTTCTTACCTGGATTCTGTGTCCAAACCATCCAGATCCTCTCTGTCAAAGCCCCTCACAGCTGATGTAAGCACCCATTGCTAGCTGGAATCCATCACACAGACAGACGGTGACGCACAAGGCGGGAAAGCACATAAACAGACGTTTGCTCCGCCCTCTTCTGCATACCCCCTCCTCCCATTGGTCGAGAATGAGACTGGCAATGCAACGTCACTTCTCTTATTGCCCCGCCACACCCCCGTCCACGTAGTGGGGATTTTTTGTGCATTATGAGGACATTTAATTACAGATGCAGAGGTTTGGCAGGTCAGCTATGACAAGAGGAAGTACGGCTCACGCCACATACCTTTAGTATTTCATCATTACTGTTTTATTTAGTTCATTGATTCTCCTTGTGTTGGTTTATCTGGTGAAGTATGTCTGTCTGTGGAGGTTTTATACTGAAACTAACAGCCTGTGCAGCAGACCAAACTTTAAATGCAAATAGCCCTATGTGATTAAAAAAGATATATATAAGTATTAATCTTGTCAATTTGCCATCTAACTTAAGTGATACAGTGCTTACATAATGAAAACAAAATCATAACCATGGGCAAATGATAAGACAATGGGCCCCTGGGCTCAGATATGCAAAAGGCCCCACCACATCTCCTGCATAGGAGCAAGACACTAAGATTATGGTGGTTTTGCATCTCTTTGTAGTCGTTATGCATCTCCATGTAGTTTTGTGTCTCTGCCAGTGGTCATTTTGTGTCTGTGTGGTTGTTTCATGTCTCTTTGTAGTCGATTTATGTGCCTTTAAGGTCATTTTGTGTCTCTGAGGTAATTTTGTGTGTCTTTTTGGTCATTTTTGTCTCTTTGAGATAGTTTTATGTGTTTTTGGTCATTTTGTGTCTCTTTGAGGTCATTTTGTGTGTCTTTCTAGCCATTTTGTGTTTCTTTGAGGTAATTTTGTGTGTCTTTTTGTATATCTGTGTGTCTTTTGGTCATTTTGTGTCTCTTTGAGTTCATTTTGTGTGTCTTTTTGGTCATTTTGTGTCTCCTTGTAGTTGTTTTGTGTCAGGTTGTAGTCATTTTGTGTCTCTTTGTGGTTGTTTTGCCTGTATTTAAGTTTAAGTTTATTTACTTTATTAATCCCCCTGTTTTCACTCTTGCTTGTCAATTACACACTGGTCCGAAAGACACACACATGCACAAACAGGACCTGTACATGCACAAAGTGGAGAGATGTCAGAGTGAGCGGTTGGGGGGTTTGGTGCCTTGCTCAAGGGCACCTCGGCAGTGCCCAGGAGGTGAACTGGCACCTCTCCAGCCACCAGTCCACGCTCCATATTTGGTCCGGACAGGGACTCGAACAGGCGACCCTCCAGTTCCCAACCCAAGTCCCTATGGACTGAACTACTGCCGCCCCCATCTTGTTATTTTGTATCCCTGCAGTTCCTTTGTATCTCTTTTCATCATTGTGTGTCTTTTGAGGTCATGTCATGTGTCTTGTTGGACATTTTGTGTCTCTTTGAGATAATTTTGTGTGTCTTTTGGACATTTTGTGTCTCTTTGAGGTAATTTCATGTGTCTTTTTAGTCATTTTGTGGTTCTGTGAGGTAATTTTGTGTGTCTTCTGGTCATTTTGTGTCTCCTTATAGTTGTTTTGTGTCAGTTTGTAGTCATTTTGCGTCTCTTTGTTGGTTGTTTGGTCCATTCTTGTATTTATTTAATATATCTGCATCTCTTTTCGTCATTGTGTCTGTTTGCGGTAGTTTTGTGTATCTTTTGGTCATTTTGTGTCTTTTTGAAGTAATTTAGAGTGTCCTTTGGTCATTTTGTGTCTCTTTGAAGTAATTTAGAGTGTCCTTTGGTCATTTTGTGTCTCTTTGAGGTACTTTCTTTAGTCTTTTTGGTTATTTTGTGTCTGTAGTTGTTTTGTGTCAGTTTGTAGTCATTCTGTGTCTCTTTGTGGTTGTTTTGCACATTTTTCTAGTTATTTTGTGTCTCTAAAGTTTCTTTGCATCTCTTTGTGGTAATTTTGAGTCTCTTTCTGATCTGTTCATGTTAATTTTTTGTGACATTGCAGGTGAAGGCCAGGGGGTCCCTGACACTTTCGGACCCTGGGCCCTAGCCCAGTAGGCCCATTCAGTAATCCATCCGTGATAATAGCAATGTTTTTGTACAATTTTTGTGGTGCAGTGCAAAAAAACACATTAGCAGAGCACTGGTCATTAATAGACTGTATTTTTATGTTCAAACCATAAAAAACATCAAATAAAGTACAAACTTTCATTCAACAAAACAAGACAACACTATATAAAAAGGTCAAACACAAACATACATGCACAGTGAGGAAGAGAGAAAAGGCATGAGTACAGGAGATGTATTATAAACCAACACATAGTCCTACATAATGATGGCATCAAGCGCCACAGTTACTGTAAATAAAAACCTCTATGAAGGCACAGTGCCACCAGCTGAAGAGGTGTGGTTATGTTAGTGGACCCTCCCAGTTATGCTCAGAAAATCACTCACACAACTTTATGTAAAAGCGTTCTTTGTTTTGAGTGTTTTGAAGCCGAAGATTTCTCACAGGGCTCAGATAACGTGAAAATGTAAACTCCTTTTGTCCATGTGGTTTTGTTTAATTGCATATCTTCTCTGTCATCTCTTTCTGTAGGAGAAGAAAACAAAGGACATGGTTAACACATCAGATTCATATTGTACGAGGAGGTGAATGATTGTTATGAAGTGCAATCTATACTGTTATCATGAGGAATAATATTTCTTATTGTGTGAAACAAAGCTGTTATTCCTATCAGACCAGCAACAAAAAGAATCGCCTTGGGCACTAAAGGTGGGACAATAAAACAGGGTCTGTTTACAAGATTCACCTTTTCTGCAGCGTGTTGACATAAATTTCTCATCCTCGTTTTGCTTTATGAGGGGAATTACGCAGCCCGGGCTTCATAATGATGATAACTGAAGCCTTTTATTGACGCTCGAAGCACCGTTCTCCATCTGCTCATATGTGATGGAGGTCCCTTTGTTGGAAAAAAAGCAACAACTACACAAACTCTGCCTCATTACATGATTGCACAAAGTCAGTAACTTTTCTTAGTGTTGTTGCTTCAAACCAATTTCTATAAAGCAGTTAACGAGTTTCTTTCATGATGGAAAATTGGGGGGAAAGTGAATGCTGATTCCATTCTTGGTGTCAAATGGAAAAGTATTGTTATCTCAGAGAAATCATACAGTCAGTGCAGCTTCAGAAGACAAAATCTGTGGTTATTTTCTTTGTGCTGCATGTGCACTAGCCAGGGAACACACACTGACACGAGGACAATCTCACCAAGCATGCTGCACAACAAGGTTATAGATGGCAGGATGGCTGATATTTTCTGCAAGACTGACAGTTATGAGAGTGATACTGACATCCTCCCAACACAAAACATCTATCTGATCCTCTTTCTCCTGCTCCCTGTCATCACCCTTGAACATCTGAGGTTGCGCTATATTCTCACCAGGGGCTCCAGTTCAGAGTGATCAATGAGGTTGAACTCAGAGATGAAGTAGTAGTAGTGCTTGTAGCAGGTATTGATGTGGGCCTCGGCACCCATGCTGCAGATGCTGTCAAAGTGATGGATGTAAACATGCACAAACACTCTGAAGAGGCGGCTCAGGATCTTCTTGCACACCTGCTGGAAGTTCTTCGGGAAAGGTACACCTAGTGTGAAGAAAGGAGAAGCGTGTTACAGACGTGAATAGACTTCCACCTGAGAAATTGTTTGATTAAATCTGAAACAAAGATGTTATCATTTTCTGAAACTGTAAGTAATATGAGTTCCTCTGAGCACAGCCTTTTTTCAGGTACATAAAAGTGACATAAAAGGGAAAAGATAGGATGTTCAACTTAATACTCTATTGCACTTTTCTTCAAAAATTGATAACCACACAAATTTCAGTTGTGAGGCCTGTCAGTCTAAAAGGTGCCTTTATGCTTGTTGTCAAAGAGGACTGATAAAAGCATCTTGTAGCTGAAATACTCTCTTTTACTACTTGGTAATTTAGGGAGCTGTGGGTGCTGTGGCTTCCCCAGAAATGTGCCATAGGGGTGGCCAGACGTGGCCACTGAAAATCTTGGGGTAGCACCAAACCCAAAAGCCTGTACTGAATTTTAGGAATTCAATTATGCTGTTGAAATATACAGGCGAGTTGAAAGCTAGGTAAGAATCTCATACTGATATACTTTGGTTTCTAATTTTACAGGTAATGTTATCTGATGTGCATAGACTAATACTGTTAACATAGGTTGGTCATCTTTTTTCTTGAAAGACAAGTATACAGCTTAAATGAAAAGGAGTACATTGATTGTAAGGAACAAAACATGTACTGAGAACATCCATCAATCCATTTTCTAACCGCTTTTCCTCTTGAGGGTCGCGGGGGGCTGGAGCTTATCCCAGCTGACATGGGGCGAGAGGCAGGGTACACTCCTGGACACGTCGCCGGACTATCGCAGGGCTGACACATAGAGACAGACAACCATTCACGCTCACATTCACACCTACGGACAATTTAAATTTAACCTGCTTGTCTTTGGACTGTGGGAGGAAGTCGGAGTACCCAGAGAGAACCCATGTTGACACGGGGAGAGCATGCAAACTCCGCACAGAAGGGCTCCCACACCTGGGATCGAACCAGAAACCCTCTTGCTGTGGGACGACAGTGACCACCACACCACCGTGGCGCCCTATACTGAGAACAAGCATCCGCAAATTTAGGGGAGACTCATGGGCACCCATAGAATCCAAATCATTCAGATATCTTATGGTGTGAGTTCAAGGGACCCCTTTGAGATTGGCCATAACTGTTGTTCCCTCGCCAAAATTTAGGCTAAATTTGAAGCCTTATTTAGTCTCCTTCTGGATAGGCTATGGTGACAGGGTTGGTACCAGGTTGTTGAGGGCACTACTTTGTGGGGCATGCTTAACAAAGCAACGTTGATAATCCCTGTACTAAGGCACATTGTTCAACATCTTAAACTTACCCTATCTTCCATTTCCTGTCCCTATTTATTCCTGCTCAAAGCCATGGAGAATTGTGCACACACTGGGTAAAAGGTAGGAAAACACTCTGGTCAATCTATCACCGGCTAACAAATAGACAAAGCCCACTTACACCTATGGGAAATTTGCAGTTTTCATTTCACCGGACCTGACCTGCATTAGCTCCCAGAGGGATATCATGCATAATACACACAGAGATGCTCCCTGATTCTCTACTCTAATAAATGTTGATTGTCAGATCTGGTGATGAGATAAAATACCACCACAATCACCCGTTCAGTCTCCTCTAAATGTCAGCGTCATTGTTTAATTAACCTCCGCTCGAACTTTATCATCTCATTTGGGATGTTAATGAAGGGGAACAGCATTGCACTCCAGGCTGGCACTTCAGCATTGATGCAGCACAACGTCAGTGCAGGCAGCAATCAATCACGCATCAGGTTACACACTCAATAATAGTCTGACTCCTTCATTTGTAGACTCCTCACACACCTACTCTGGTGGGGAAGATGTCCTCATTATTGATGAGCGACTCTATCCAGTCCATCAGCAGGTTCATGTACTTGAGAGCAGGCAGCTTGGTGGGTTTCTTGTAGTCGTCGCCGTCCTGCCACCTGTACTCGTACCTCAGCCCGCCAGACATGATGGGACACGTGCGCTCGGAGCAGTACTCGCTGACCGTGCCATAGATCAAGTTGATCCTGTTAAAGAAATCCACAACGTGAACAGCAATCCAGTCGTTGATGTTCTCTCCCTCCGGCAGCTGAACCACTTTCCTCAGGTCTAAGCCGGACTTGAGCGAAGCTTGGGCCTTCTTGTAGAGTTCAAAGCGCTGGGTGCCCGGTTCAAACCGCTTCCTCGGCCTGAATGTTTTGTCTTTGCTGAACACTTGTCCAAGACACAACGCCATTGACTCAGCCGCTTCCCCTAAGATAAGGGGAGAATGAGCTCTCCAGAATAATAATGAGTTTTGCGTTTGATAAAGGGTGACCTTCCTGAGAGATGGGACCAGGCTGGTGTGAGCTCGGAAATCAGGTCACAGGGGGTCAGCGTCTGTCATGTAAAGATTTCAGGGCGCTCTTGTTTTCAGACAGTGAGACGTTTCTGTGAAGAAGAAGAACAACAACAAGAGAAGTCAGAGACCTATTACTTTCCTGTCAATCCACCACTTTAGGCCAGAGTGACCAAAAATTGCATATGACCAAAACATCAAAGGTATAACTACAAACCATATTATGGTTAGATTGTTTACAAAGGGGGCATACAAACTCTGAAATAATCATGACATCAAAATTCCCAAGCCAAACATTTTCAAGAGCTAGATCATTAAAATGACTCATGCAAGCCAAAATACATAGTGCAAAGAAAACTGTATTTCTCCCCAAGTAAGGACAAAGCAGCGAGTTCATCCCATATGCGCCTTTATTGCCTCCTCTGCTCTGTGTGACCAAGATGACCATATCACAAGATCTTCAGTGGCATCCTTTGATAAAATTAGAAACGGTTTCACTCAACTGTGGCAAAATTCAGGCCACTGGAGTCAAGCATAGTTGAGAAAATGAATGGCGTGCTGCGACAAACTAAAGGTTAACCACTTCAAGAGAGCACTGAGAGAAAATGTCTACAGTACTGTGCTCGCTTTGCTCATTCAGAACATCAGAGTATAAAGGTAGATGCTGTAATGACAAAACTTTAAAGGTCCCATATTGTAAAGTCAGATTCCATGTCTATTTTAATATAAAGTAGGTAAAGGTGCTATATGAGTACTGTGAAAGTTTCAAACTGCTCACTCCACTGAGATATGCACACAGTCCATGTTCAGAAACTGTGCCTTTAAATGAGCTGTCAAGACTGAAGTTGTGATGTCACAACTATGCTAAACAGACTGAATCACTGTGACTCATGCTTACACTTTCGAGTAGACAAGTGGCTATTATTCTGAGTTGCAGAGATATGTGAAAACTTATTTTTGATGCAACTTTGAGCTGTAATTTTAACATTTAAAGATAGATGGGGTTTTTTGTTCAGTGTTGCTTTGCTAGCATCTACAATAAACCAAATCTACCGGCATGGAAGCTAATGTACTGCTAAGGACAGGGGCTTCTACAAAATGTATTTTAGCCACCGAAATCTCACCTCCCAAAAAATCTAATTTAGTTTAAATCTACTCTATATTTGAATACTGGTCGAGCAATAGTCCAGCAGCTCATGTTCTAAAATGACTGTTTTTGACAATGGAGTCCGGTGGCTTTGATGTGACGGCTTTAATATAGTACACAGCTAAACTGATACTGAGTTTTTTAGGCACAAAGTCGAGGCTAGGCAAGTTAAATTATATAGCACATTTCATACCCAAAGGCAACCCAAAGTGCTTTTCACATTACTCAGGTCAAAGTTCATTGTAGCCCAAAGCACGCCTCGAAGGGCTGTACAAATAGTAATTTCATATCAATTTAAATGAAATTTTATCTATAAAGTCTGATATCACAAATCAAAATTAGCCTCGGAGGGCTTTAAAGCATATGTTACTAAAAACGACTTAATTAAGGCAGCATTTGCTCAGCGCTGTTTGATTCTATGTACATGATCTGAAAGTTATTATAAATACACACTGTGATTCGGTTTATAGACCATTTCAAATGTGAAACCAGTCTATGCTTGAAACATAAATGGATCCCTTTGTATTTCCTGCTGAATGGCTTTGCTTTCAATGTGATTAAAATCAGCTGACAGGAAGTAAACATGGACCCAAGTTGTTGCCTAGCGATGCGATTTGTGAGGAACTCTCTATAAAGATAGAAAGTGGAACTACAGTGCCGTTATAATTAATTCCCAGGCTGCAATGATGGTACAGACACTGGGTTTTTCAGGAGGGGGGCTTAAAGAGACAGGCATTTCTTAGCATTTCAGACAGAGGGTGAATACAGGTATATTCAGGCAGACAGTACGAGATAAATAATGTGTTTTTTCAACATTAAAGCATTAAAATATGTTCTCGCAGAAACCCAAGATACAAGTATGACACTGAAAATGAGCATAAAATGGGACCTTTAAGCTAGGTGTTAAAGCACAGAACATGACAACTGAATAAAAAGCACAGTGTCAGCGCGACCTCTGGGAAATGAGTCTTGGGATATGAAGCACAACCAATACAGTATTTACGAGTGATTTTTTTTCTAATAGCTATTAACCATCTGGCAGATAATACACACTGATCAGGAGCATGCCCTCAGTGACTGGTTATGTGATCCAAATCCTTTATTGTTATGATGATAAAACATATTTGAATATTAACTAAGTAGCTTATTATAGGAAAATAAGGCGGGCAGTCTGATTGAAAGGGTTGCATTTTATTGTGTTATACTCCACTGAGTTATAATGTGGCTGTTTCATACAGTATGTTGCTTCCACAGATTTGACACTGGAGTCACATTCAAGTGACCGTGGTTGCAACATGATACTATATCCGCATTTGTGTCCCATTTTGAATTGCCGGCCTCAGCGTTTCCTGTGGTTGTTTCACTGTGACTCGAATTAGCAGAAGTTTCTGTCTCTGCATTATCATCTGTGCTCACATAATAGACCAAGCACTGATACACTGGTTTGTTTTGAACTTGTGTTGACCCACTACCTCATTCCAGAAAACTCCCAATCCACAGACTCCTCACATCAGCCTTGTAGTTTCACTGGGTTGTGCTCACTCTTATTGTGAAAATGCACACAGCGTTTGATATATGAGAAGGGTACTTTTTCTTTCCACTAGCTTTCACAGTCTGCCTGATCTCAGTTCAAGACTCACCACTGGGGGAGCATGAATACGTGGTCATGAGATAGCTCTTAATGTGTCCATAACAAAAGGGCTTCTGAGGAGGGCTCATAGTTACAGTGTGTCACTCACTGCTCCATTCAGGGAGACAGTTTTAGTCAAACATTAAACTTGAAACCTGTTCGTTACTGAAGACGGTATTAGTTTGTTCAAAAAGTGACAGCATGGGGACAGAGTGACTTGAGTCCTGATCACTTTATGTCTCTCTGCATGCCTCAACAGCCTCAGACTGAAGCATGTCTGATCACGCACTGTTGGCATACTTTCATGGTTTTTCTGGAATTTGCCTGTGACTCCTCAGACTGACAAAACTCCTCTCAAGACCCAACACATAAATGAGACAGAAAAAAAGAAGGCACTGCAAGTCACGGTAACCAGAAACAAAGGCAGATGGAAATCAATAACAAGAGACTGATATTACAGAATGGAAAAAAGAAGCTGTCTGCACTGTACCTGGCTGAAATCCTACAGCAGAGGAATGCGGTGGAAAGTTGAGGGAAGTTCAGGGAGGATTCAGGCGCCGGAGCCCTTGGCTATAAACTCCCCGTGGAGGACAGCTCCAGCTGCTCTGCCCCCTCTGGCTCCTCTGGATCCTCTCCCTCTCTGCCGGCCACTAACAGACCGAGAGTCTCCAACTTCACTCAGCAGCACAGACAACACAGTAAAGAGAGAAAAAGTTGTTTGGCTTCTCTTCCTGTGGGTGATGTCACATCCTGACTTTGCCTTCTGGGCTGTGTGTGCGTGTGTGTGTGTGTGTGTGTGTGTGTGTGTGTGTGTGTGTCAGTGCCTGTGTGTGGGTGTGTGTGCAGGACCTATAAATTGAAAGAGTAGAAGGGGTGGAAAAGGTCTTTCGAAACCCCCACTCAGCCCTCCCTGTTTTCCATTTCTTTCCTTTCTTCTCATCCTGCAGGCAGAGCAGCCAGCCCACTTGTCCCACCAAAGTCCAGCCCTCTGGTAAAGGTCCTGAGAAAACAACCCCTCCTCTTAAGCCACATATAGGACAGAAGGAGCAGAATGATCCCACAAGCATTTCTGGATGTTTGGCAGTCCGTGCCACTCTTTTTTTTGTGCAGTCTCAATAACATATCATTTAAATTCTTGGCCTTTTTAAGATATTGTCATTGAACTTAACCCTAAATAGAGAAAGTGCTTGTCTCTAAAAAAATGCTCTTCAAACACTCTCAAATCATGAACAAACAAGGCACGTTTGACTAAAACTTTGTATTTACTGATGCCCTTAAGGGCTGAGTGTTCTTACGATAGCCACCCTGGCTGTTCCCTCTGTCTTGAAAGTGAATGGGTGAATGGCACCCAACCTGCAAAATGAAGCTATCTAGACTCTTTGTGATAATTCCTTCCCGTATGGAAGAATAAAACTGTAGGATGAGATTAAGTGTCATTTACAGAACCACAGGATCACACATGTTGAAGTTTTATGATATGAATTACATCTTCTTAGTTAAGGAGCAACAGCATGTAAAAGCAGCAGTGCAGACAACTAAAGCTAGATATGCGGCGATGGTTGCCTTCCTCTCCAAGGTTAACATATCTTAACTGGGTTCAGTGTGCATCCTTATCTGAACACTCCCACAGTGTTTCAGTGAGCTGCAGCCATCAAGTCTGTCGTTGAATCCAGGTGGTGAGATTCCTTCCTATAGGCGACATAGGCGGCGAGCCAGATTGCAGGCCTTTTTTTTTCTACAATCAAAAAAATTGAACGTCAGGGGAAAATAATCTGAAGATATAATGCTAATAACAGTCTGGGCAGTAAGGGTACCACCTCTAGTCCTGGCATCTTTATGTGTTCATCAGTGAGGGATCATCACAGTCACAACATGCTGGAGCACTGATGGCTATGATGGAGTGGTGTATGTGTTAAGAACATTAAAGTAAGAGAAAGTGAAAAGGCAAAAGTCATTTTCATTCATTCATTTTCCATAACCGCTTATCCTGTTAGGGGTTGTGGGGGTGTTGGAGCCCCAGCTGACATTGGGTGAGAGGCGGGGTACACCCTGGACAGGTCACCAGACTATCACAGGGCTGACACACAGAGACATTGTCATAAGTTGCAGTAACAGAACATATCCACTTGGGGTCACTGTGACTGTTATTATGAATGCTGTTTTAGACACTTGGCACATGCAGGGTTATCAGTGAGTTATCAGGGGAATACCCTTTCTTTCAGAGCAGCAGGTGGTTTTGGCTTCGATGCTGACTGAATATCACTCAGTGCTTATAATGGGGCGTAAAATGTTTGCATACTGTACAATATATGAACAAAGTGGCCTATGGGAAAGCACAAGACGACACTACTGAGCTTAAGTGTTGGATTAGCTGGAAAAACCTGATTCAAAAGGTATTCAACATATGTGACCTATACATGCACACACTGCAATTTCAATCTCTCAAAATCTCCCACTAGTGACGACATACACAGGAAACACGCATGACACATTGTGCATCCTGCTGCCCTTTGCTCTACTTTCACTCTGGGTGTTACAGTCATCACCCAAAAATGTGACACAAGAGGAAGCGCAACTAGTCAGGCCTTTTTTCACCTTTGACTGTCACTCAGCACTCACTGTCATTATTGTCACTAAACCCACATCGCCAGTCCAAACAAACGCAAAGGCAAATGAAACTGTTGCAGGTGGAAAGTTGTTTTGCCTGTTGCTGAAGTGTAAATGCTACTATTTGTTCTCAACTGAACTAACAGCTTAATCTGGAAAATACATATATTAATGGCATGTTCTATATTTGACATATATATTAGGTGCATATTTTGCCAGTATAATAGAGCCACACATGTGCCAAGCTTTACTGTGGATTAATCTTCTGTCTGTGGTACCTTTACGAGACATTTTTGTGTGTTTCTGTGTTGAAATGTGTGTCTTATCTTAACTTAAACAAAATGATTTATCCCGGTTTAAAAAGCTCTCCTGACGCCTCAGGTAGGCTTACTGTAAGAGAGGGCCCCACGCTTAAAGCTGAAGCTGTACTGGATGATGTCTGATCACACAAGCAGAGCAGGTTTCAGATCCTCCGGACTCTCTGTAATCTCTGTGTAATCATTACAGGTGAAGCTCACTATCAGGTCAGCGTCACCTACAACATTCCAGAAGCCCTACGCTGGACTCAAACAGGCTGCTTGTGCAGGATCCCTTTAAGTTACCAGCATCACATCCTCCTCCTAAATGTTAAACGTTAAATAAACTGACACATACCTGAGTATGTTTTACATAACGTGAAATGTAAAACATGCTGCTGCAGCAGTTTAAAGACATGTACAAGCTGACGTCTCTTATCTTTACTGGGGATCAGATTCTGTCATTCATTGATCTGATGCTTGAATTACAGCGTTGTGTAAATGATGTGTGGGGTGTCTTTTATCCCAGTGTGCAGTGGTGCAAGATACAATCAGTTGAAGAAATAAATAAAGACATGAAGATTGTTTAAAGGATGACAGTTTAAGTAGGGTAGACCATGTACAATTGTGAGAGATGACACTCTGCACATGCTCAGTTAGATTGTCTGTTTGCTTACAAAAAAGGAGCCACATTTGAAACTGGAAAACGTAGCTTTTCTTTTGGATACTGTCCTGAGATCAGATGTCTAGGGATCCAAACAAGTATTATTAGGATCAGTATTTTGTAAGCTGAAAATAGACATGACTAACATGTCATAGTAGCAGTCAGGCCAGTTGACATGTGACGAAAACATGGCTGGTGATGCTGGGACAGTTGTAATGCCTTGTTACAATTGTCCCTGAACCAAGAACTTTCATCTATATTTAAAAAATAAATAAATAAATAAATAAATAATTATGATATTATATCAGCTAAGTTACATGTAAAGATAATGATAATCAGTTGCATGCTAAAAGTCTGTGGAAAGGCAGGTCTAAAGCTTTAGAGAAAAATGATTGAAGCCACAAATAAAATAAAAAAACAGGAAGTAGAAAATTTAAGACTCATTTGATGAAGATCTGCTCCAGTGCTGATGGACGTGACCTTTACACTGTGACTCAGAGCGATTTCATCATTGTGGACTGTCACATTTTAATGTGAGGCTTCCCCTTTTTTATGTCATGCAGCCTGGCATAGAAAGGCAATGGTTATTAGATTAAAAAATAGTCACAATAACATGGTGAGTATCTGAGTATCTGATTGAATAATTGTGTATATTGTAGACATGTCACAACCGTCCCTGCACACCAGTACAGTTGTGACATTGGAGTGACTTTATTTAAATTGATATAGCAACCTGTACACATGGATGGATTACTGAACGGGCCCCCTGGCCTACACTTTCAAAATGTCACTCAAATTAACATGTACCAAACATGGATGACTACAAAGAGATGTGAAAAGACCACAGGAGAAGCAAAGGAACCACAGAGCGAGACTAAAAGAATAAGGAATGACAAAATTACCTCTAAAAGTCACGAAATTACGTCATGGAGACCCAAAGGACTGCAAAAACAGGGTGTCTATAGATATAACCAAGTTAAAGACTTTTTAATACCTTGTTAATACAACCTTGTATGAAATTTAAGACCAAACCTGCAATGGAAATACACATTATATATGTGTGCGTGTGTACCAAGTGCGTTTTCCAAAATTAACAGTAAGGAAAAATGACAACAATTGGGTCATAAATTCTATTTATCATTGCAATTTGACGCTCTGTCCAATGATTGTAAAAAGTCATTGGGTCTGTAAGGCTGGAGAAGCTTTCATGGTAATGTGACAGAAAATATTTAATAATATCGAATCTTGATTTAAGACAATTCAAGACTTTTTAAGACACCCTGAAAAAGACAAAATAACCACAAGGAGACACAAAGGGAGCACAAAGAGATGCAAAACCACCACAAAGTCTGGTGTCTTCCTCTTATGAAGGAGAGGTGGAGGGGGCCCTTTGCTTATCTGTCCCCAGGGGCCCATTGTGATGCTAACTCTATACTCCTGCCTCCAAATTGGAGTGTATCATCTACTGTGCACCAGAGATTAGACAGGTCCACTCCCACCAGCAGCAGAATTACATTGCATTGGTCTGAGCAAGCATCATCTGCCAGTTGAGTTTGTTAGAAACAACCTGCAGCTGATTGATTTTGTATCGGTGCTGACTGACATTTGATACTGTCAGTTGGTTACGTCCTTATTAGGCGACCGGCTCGCAGCAGTGGAGCCCTGAGGTGACTCCACCTTTTTTCCAGCTCCATCAGCGGGTTCAGTCGAGAGGAAGATTTTAGCAGAGAGGAAGAGGAAGCAGACTATCTTCACACACGAGCCGGGCGACGCTTTCAGCCTTTTTTTTTTTTACAGTTTCCGCAGGTTTAAACAAGGTGAGTAGTTTCTTTAAATGGTTTTATACAGTGTCACAGTTCGCGGTCTGTGGACTTACAGAGGTTTTTATTCCATTTCAGGTGCGTTTATTTCTTGGGAGGGGTGCTGGGGGCGCGCGCGCTGCCAGTTTCCGTAACGTCATGCCCAAGTTTTATTCATTCAGGGGCTTCATTTGTTGTTTTTATTTCCAAGTAGAGTATTTTAGACTAAAAGTACACGTTTGCTGCTCATTAAAAAGGCTGGGGTTAGTGTTTCTGCAAATGAAAGTTGGGCGCGTGTCACCTCTGACCTCGTATCCGGTGCGCACAAATGTGTATCCCTTGAAAACATGTGGTTTACAATGAAATTTGCATACCAATCAGTGTAGTTATTTTAGCCATTGATGCTATCGTCCTGTATCTCATCATTTGCACCTGTGCTGCGGACAAAGAGCTCATTGACAGCCGGGTCTCCTCCGCTCGGCTCAGTGGGTGTCCTGCACTTTGAAGGCTTTTATATCCTAATGGGAGTGAGGACACTTTGTTGTGTGTGTTTATGTGCAACAGGTAGATCAGCATTTTTCCTTAGTTTCATTAGAGTCTATCAAAGTGAGACTTACCTGCTGGCCACATGTTGTAACTGTGTCTAACGGTTTAGAGACAGAGTGGACTCAGGTGCATTTATGGGTCCACCTTGTTAGGAGCTCTTGGTAGCTCTACTGTGCCTAAGGTGTTATCAGAGATGCACACATTTAAAAAAAAAAAAGGGTCCAGTTTAGTTCACTCTCGAGCACAGATTTGTAAGACTGCTGGATGTCATTGGTCATTTTTTGGTAACTGAGAATATGTATTTGGTTGGCATTTGACTCACTTGAGTAGAAGGAGTTGACCTTTTTACTATGTGACTCTGTATAGATGAGTAAATATTAACATTGTCACATCATATAGCCCTGATACTCTTACAAACTGATCGCCCTTGGGCCAAATCTGGCCAGTGGCAGGGTGCCATCCCCTTAACATTTGCATGTAGGGCCCATGTTGGTAGTAAATGAGCTGAAAATAGGCCCCATATGGGATTGTTCACGGGTTCCATTTTGACCCCATGTCAGTTGCACACTAGGGTGGGTTTACTCAAGTGAGCCCCAGATAAGGTGCCCATTTCGGGCCCATACATAGTTGCTACCCAGGTAGCCCCAGCATAACCCCTGTGGAGCCCACTTGGGTAAACCCATCCATGTGGGCGATTGGCATGGCGTCAATATGGAGCCCATGGACAATATCATATGGGGCCCACTTGTCAGAAGAACATGTAGTACCCACATGGGCCCTGCATAAGATGTTGGCTGGGCCACTTTCCACCACTTTCTAATTTAAAATGAAAATAAATTGGGTTGGAATTGAACCCGCAGCCGCTGCGGCAAGGACACAGCCTTTGTACATGGGGCGTTTGCTCTATCCGCTAAGCCAGTGGGTGCCCCTAGACTTACTATTTGTAGCTCAGCTGCTAACGTTAGCCACCCTGCTGCTGCAACAAGGGCTCCGGTGTGATCCTTCTTCTTTTAGAAACTTTTTCAGCCAGCCTTAAACCGTAGGGTCTTTGTGGAGACTTCGTAAAATGAATCCATAATGTTAAAGTCTCACAGTAAATGTCTCCTGTAATTATTTATCAGCTTTCCGAGTAAAAATTAGATTGAAAGATGTTCAAAGCTCGACACTGTCACCAGCTGTCCAATCACAGTGGAGAAGGAACAAATACCACATAGACCAGCCGTCATAGAGGACAAATGCAAGTGCCAAACAACCAGCTGGGAAAAGAAATGCTTTAGTGGACACACAGTCTTATTAAAGTTACACCAGCACCTGTCCAACCAATTAGAATTTGGTTTGACAAGAGTATATTGCCCCTGGGCTCCTGTCTTTTGCAAAAGTGGCCCCCAGGTAAAGAAAGTTGAGTGTCCCTGTCATAGGCTAAAGATAACATTCTCAATAATTACTTAACTTTGAGACCCGCCTGGATTACTGCATGCAGCAGTCATGTCAAACTCTCTTTCAGTTTCATCATCCTAGGAGGTAGACAGAACCACAAACAGCCACACTTCACCTTCATACAACACATAACAAGGAAACAATACTGCAAGGCTCAGTTTGTTTTTACTACACAGGTGTCATATAACACCTGAATGTTCCAGAGGAAACAGTGCTGCGTTTTGCAAGTGATGCAACTGAGGCAAGTCCTGCAAAGCCGACTGATATATTTTTTTTGCAAGATTGCAACTTTTTTAATCGCATTATCGTTATCATTATTTTTCAGTAAAAAAAATGCAAACACTAACAGTCCAACTAAAATTGTGACCTGTATCGCAATGGCAACATTTAAAAAAATAACTGCAATATATTTTGCCTTGCATATCTTGCAGTCCTAGTCTCTTATTCTTTATGGTTACACAGAAAATGAAAATGCTGAATATGCTGCAGCAGACCCGGTGCTTGTCTGTACATTGAATTAATGTTTCTCGAACATACTGGCCAATCCTCATTTATGCTTTTCCTCTCAGATGATGGCCAAGTGAGGTAGATAATGGATCACTGACTCTGTGTAGTATGTAAACATAAGCCGTAACCAACGGCTGTGGGATGGAGACAAAGGACCTCAAGGTCAACCAACCCAGGTGTATGTCTAATAGTAATGTAAACACTACAGCAGCATTGTGACTGTTACTGCTGCAGCGTTGCATTTTGTTATCACTCCATCAGCCTCTAATGTCAACACCCTCTCTGAAGGACTCATTTGACGCAAGTTTCAGCCAGTGGAAGTGACGCTCACTTTTTAAAAAAACAAAATGTTTTAACCAGGTTTTTGTCAAGAAAACCTGTGCAGGCAGAGCTGGGTGTGTTTATGAAGCAGTCAAACATCACACAGACCACAGTCCCCCTCCTGTTGGTCACTGAGTGAGCAGTTGTAGTAAAGTGCTTTGCCAAGGAGTGGAAAAATGTTGGTCATGCATGTTTCCCTCGCCACATATACCCAACAAGCCTGGTGGTAAAGGGATCCTTGTCAACTGAAGCACGAAGCAAGCAACAGTTTGTGACCCCGGGGTATTTGAAAACGTTCAAGATGGTGACAGTTGTTTCATAATCACTGCCTCTGGCAAACTGCAAAATTTACGCTCTTTACTTTGGATCTGAATGTTGTTAGGTAACCCAGCACACATTAGCTGTGTACGTTGTATTAACATGTAAATAAATAACAAACTGAAGTTCGTAGAGCATCTCTCCTATCTCAGTAACCGCATAAATTCTTACCCCCACATTAGCTGCTTTAAGTGACGCTATAAGTACACTCCCTTGTTGGTATTTTAAGAGACTGTTTTGTAATTCATGCTTTGATGTCTCATTTCTCCCTTTGAGGAAGCTACCTTACTTGACATTTAGCATTTCATTAGGATAAATGTCATGAATACCAATTATGGGTTAAGTTAAGGATACTGTTACCTGTTACAAATGCACTTTGTGGTGCTAAGTTTGTGATGGTGTTGTTGTCATACAGTACAAATCTTGTCAAGTGCAACTTTCAGACCCACCCTTCCACCCCCACTCATAGCATTGTAGTTACAGTTGATTGAATTGACTCAAGTGAGTGTAAGTTTCTTAAAGCTGCACTTCAGTGGCTGTTACAGTCCTTTAAATATGTCATGATGACCTCGGAGATGACTGGCTGTGTTTTGACCAGCATGCAGAGAAAGGTGTGTTTTTAGTCTAATCAGTGGCTGCTTTGTTTGTCCTGTAATTATTAATTTCCTTGTAAGGTCATGCGTTGGTTTTTAATATCTGCCGAGAATTAGACCAAAGGTCAGATTGTAAAAAACACAGTTGTTACAAAGTTTGAAAAGATATGAATCTTTAGGAGACATTGGCACACCTGCCTATTGTTTTCTCTCTGTATGTCATAAATTTCATATCAGACAACTCCATCTTCAGTTTTGCAGTCATCACCATGTGTGCATGTTTGAAACCATCACGTGGAAGTTCTTGTCATATTAGCATCTGAGGTATTCCTGACAGACATGGCGAGTGTCATTCCAGTCGTGGTTGAGTCTTGCATAATGGCAACCTGTCTGTGGGGCGTGTTTAACACTTGCCCCACATATCAAGTCTGGAGTTGTTTTGTTGATGAGTTTGAGCACGCTCTTCCAAGAGGCAGCTGCGAGGACACACCCTGAAGTGGACAAGGAAAAACTTTCAATGAGGGGGAATGCTGGGGCTTTTTAACACACATTAGGGAATCCCTTTCAGTGCTTAATAGATGCTAGTAGATGAATGATGATTGTACTTAACACAGTTATCTGTGTGAAGTGTGTTTGCTTCAGTCTTGCTTCTTGTTTGTGTAGCCGGTCCTCTTTCCAGATTACATAGTGGAGAGGAGGTTGTGTGGCTCAGGCTCCAGATGTTTTGTGACACCTGGAAGCTGCTTTACATCCTTCTCGATCCATCTTTATCATGTATGTTCACATTCTATGTATCATTTTAGTCATTTGGATGGTGTATATTGGGATTTCCATAAGTACAGAGAGTTCTGTATGCTGCAGAGTTAAAAAAGCCCCTTAAGGCAAATTGTGATTTGAGATACTGGGTTATATAATTACTTGACTTGAAAGGATATCACAATACAGTTGGACTGGTTTTTGTAGCACAGATAGAAAACCAGGAACCCATCAGGAGTTGTTTCAGTTGTTAAAGTTGTTCGAGCATTTCAAGTGATGGCATGTTTTTGAACGGGACCGTCCCACCTTCCCACCGATAACATTTTTTCTCTGTGAGCTCCAGTCACAACTTGTAGATTTTTGCATACTCTTGAGCATTGCCTCCCAAGCTTTACCTTATATAAGACAAAACTGTCAGCTCAGTGGAGCAGGTGGATTCAAAGGCCTGGATGCAGGAAGTCCCAATGTACCGTCTGTTCCTTACTTTTTTCCCCTAGGTTTGGCCTTTATTTCAGTCAGTTCTTTAAACACTGTACCATCCAAGGTCACATTGCTGAGAACTGAGAATGCAGCGACATCTTCTAAGTACAAAAGTCAGAAGGGTCAATGAGCATGAGTAGTCAAGATGAGCATACAGGTTTTTGAAGTGTGTGTAAACACCAGTCACTGTTTACAGAATACCTTTGTGGTTCAACTTTGTCCTACAGTACTTTCCATGGTTGTGTGCACACAGTTTTCCTTTGCAGTGAGGGATTATTTTAGGTGTATGGATGAATTTACGTTTGATTTTACCTCTAAAGTGCTGTCTTTGCCCTGTTTGGCTTTATTGTGGTGATGTCTCCACGTTCTCTGCAATTACTTGGAGTGCAATTTTATCATAACTGATGGGAAATGATAAATAAAATAGTTATGATGACTCAAAACTACACTATAAAACTGTGCAATTAATGTCACTTTTTTTATGTGTGACTGAAAATGACTGATTAAGCTTCAGCAGTTCCTAAACATATAGCCCTGCGATAGTCTGGCGACCTGTCCAAGGTGTACCCCACCTCTTGCCCAATGTGAGATGGGATAGGCTCCAGCTCCCCCACGACCCCTAACAGGATAAGGGTTACACAAATGAATGAATGAATGAATGAGTTCCTAAACATAATTATTTGCAACATTAAACCTATCCAGTTGCAACACTATTTAAGGGAGTCATAATTCTGCAGGTCCCCCTGTTAACACCTCAGTAAGTGGACACAGCCTGCAAGATGCCACCATGCAAATTAACTTTCCATTGTTCTTCCTGCACCTGCTCAGCTGCAGTCGTTTCTCCACAATCTCCATCAGTTCGAGCTCATTCACAAGGACGCGAAGCTCTATTGTTGTGTGTGGAAAGTTCCAGAAATCGGAGTCGTTGAGACCGGCAGAGGGGACAGAGAAGAAGGGAGGGGCGTGAAGAGAATGAGACCAGTGTTGGCCTTGTCTGAATAGCTGCAGGTAGGGGTGAAACTGCACCCCCACCACCACCACCACCACCACCGCCACCTACACTCACACCCCCACACACACCCTCAGGTTAACATAATGAAAAGGAGACGGTGTAAACATGTCGCGTCCAGACAAGTTCAGCAACATTCCTGTGCATGGGGGGTTACTATGGTTACTACGGTTACTACAGTTACTATGACTTAGGCCTTTGGTCAAGGTTTCTGAAAGTTAGTTTGTCTTCAATGTGTTTTTAACATGGATGTTGAATTTGCATATCACCAAGTCTGCGGTATTCTTTTTTTTTTTATTATACCACAAATTTGGCATGCATGGCTGGAAACTGATGGGCACATTCAAATCTAGAGGGTGGTATGCAGTTAGTTTTGATTTTTGTTAAATAACTAACAATGTCTCTGGCCCATGCATTGTTAAATTCAGATGCAGCAGAAGACAAGGTTGCAAAGCAGAGATACAGAGTTAAAGAGAGGGATGATTTTGCTTTCAAATTCAGTGTGGTGTAAACTTCAGAACAGTTAAATGCATGTAATAAGCCCCGAATTAACGCTAAATGTTTTACTGTCAAGTGTCTGATCCATCTCAACAAGGCTTTTTGGTTGTTTTACATTTGCCTTTTTTCCTTTTTTGGGCAAATATGTCATCGGCCAGACCAACCCATGAGCTGTGCAAGTTTTGAATGATTTATGATCTGGTAGTTTTATTTTTCCTTTTGAAGCATCTTTGGGTGACAATGGAGCAAAACGAGTTTGGATGAGATTGAGTTGTAACTCGTGTGGAATGAGACCAGCCTTTTTTGGATACAGCTCTTCTTTTTCTCACTTGTTATCTTTAGACATAGTTAAGACAGACATATTTGGACTCAGCGAAACTGGGCCCCAGGTGGCAGTGCTGTCACCCAGGAAGTGCTCTGAGTAATGTCTTTGTTTTCCCTTGGGTGGGTTTATCATCCCTCTGCCTTGGTAGGAATGCGTGTTATTGTTTTTGCTAAGTGACACTAGTATTCACTTAGCTGGTATCTTTGTCAACTTGGCATTCACTCCATTTTGCAGCTGCCATTCATGACTTTCTGCTGACTTGTTGTGAGGACAGGAAGAGACCTGACAAAAAGGACATCTTCTGCTAAGCCGAACTACTTATTACCTGACACTATCAGTCTTAGCTTTTCACAGGTATTTCTGCATTAATCTCTGAAGGTAATTCATTGAATGTATGATCTTGCTTTTCAGAACAGCATCATTTCTTTACAGAAGATGTTTTTCACATTGCACAGCTTGACCTGAGAATTGTACCTTGGCAGCAAAGTCGGACTCCTCACACCAGTGTGTGATATGCTGGTGGAAAATTCTGGGAGACTTGTGCTCAGTGCTATAATGCATCTGATGCACACAAGTTCCTGCTTTTACATTTTCCAAGTCAACAGATGCTTCTGAAATAAGCAGGTGTATTTTGTTTGGCACTGTGTCCCGGAAACAGGGTGTATCTACAATTCAACTCATCTCTGGAATTTTATCGAGGCATTAAAGGGTTGGTTCGGGATTTTTGAAGTGGGATCGTATGCGGTACTTATATGTAGTCAGTGTATTGCCTTCAGTAGATGGTGGTTGGCGCACCCCCAGTTTGGAATAGCAGGCAGGGGTCCCACCAGAGAACCATTGCATTGACAGGGGTTGATATCAAAATGTGTTTTAGCCACCTTTAAAAGAGGCCTAAAAAAATATATCAATATCAGTCTAAGTGGACGCTGTATTGAGGATTTTTTCACCGCTTTGGCTCGCCATCAGACAGCCCTTTTCTTTGACACTGCATTTTCTCAACCATAAAACTTCCGTATGACTGCACCTCCACTACTGCACACTGTATTACTCTGACTGACTGTAAGTGGTTTATGGAATAGACGACAAAAACATGTCAAAATGAGTGATTATGACAGCAACAATGAAATGCTGTTCTCTGTGGAGACAAGATGATACTGTTCTAAACCACAGTTTACAGAAGAGGAACCTCTGCAGAGGGAGATGGAACAGGCCAAGAGAGAGAGCAGAGCAACTTCTGTGGAAACTGGAGGCCAAGAAAGAGAACAAGGTACCTGATGGTGCAGATGTGTCAACTGTAAATGATGCTGACAGACCCAGAGAGCTACTGATGCCGTGAGGGGGACTTGGTTCAGGATCTTTCTGAATCAGAGGATGCAAGAACAGATACAGTCTGCATCAGCGTTGGGGGTAACGTGTTTACAGAAGTAAGGTGTTACAGTAATGTATTACGTTTTAGTAGTAATAAAGTAAGGTAACACATTACCAGCAGGATTTTGTGTAATATTACTGTATTTGCAATATCACGTAATGCATTACCACCCGACATAAACTGTTTTCTCTCATCCACACTGGTCCACATCACTCAACTTCCACCAGTGCACCACCAGAAAAAAAAAATCATCCAAAAGGTCTTCTGTCTTGTTATGTCATTACAGACCTAATAACGAGTTGTCTTCAAAGTAAGTTTTTCTTTGTTTGATTAGCCCAGCAAGACACAAGCGCGCACTATGTTTGAAATACTGGTACTTACAAAAGTAAAGTTTCTTTTATGTCTGATTTCACAACAGAACTTTCTGACCCAAACAGCTGATCTGCGGAGTGATTCAGTGCACAGTAAGGGCAGCGCAGTAATACTGATGTTTTACAGTTGAGAAAATGTAGCGCCAAAGAAAAAGGCTGTCTGCCGCCGAGGTCAAGCAGTGAATAAATCCTTTTTTTACGTGGGCCTCCTTTAAGGTGGCTAAAGTACATTTTAATATCAACCCCCGTCCACAGCAATATAATGCTGAGCTTCCCTGGAGGGACTCCTGCCTGCTATTCCAAACTGGGGACGCGCTGACCGTCACCTACTGAAGGTAATGCACTGAATATATATGAGAACCTCATACAACCCCACTTCAAAAATCCCGAACTAGCCCTTTAAGAAGTTTACAACCTACTTTACTGTTAAGGCATGATCAAGATTGAGCTGCATTGTTACTGTAGTTTGTGGAGGACATATTGCAACATCTAGTGAGGTGAAAGCACAAAGTGGCTGAGAAAAGTGAGGCTAATATGAAGCCAGATTGATTTATGGCAGTAAGTTGAAATCCTTGATTTTAAAGACACACCCAGATTTATTTAAGAGTTAATAAGTACAACCCCTAATTCAAAACATATGGGATGCTGTGTAAAACATAAATAAAAACTGAATGCAATTATGCAAATTGATTTTGAGCTACATTCAATTGAATACCGTGCAAACACAAGATATTTAATGTTCAAACTGATGAACTTTTTTAATGTAAATATACACTTATTCTGAATTTAAGGCCTTAAACACTTTAAAAAAAGATGAAACAGAGGCAAAAAAAAAGACGGGGAATGCCTATTTCAGGGGCGTCCCTGCTCATTCAGGCAAGACAATGCCAAGTCATATCTGCATGTGCATCAGCGTGGCTTCATAATAAAAGAGCACAGCTACTAGGCTGGCCTGCCTGTCTCCAATTTAAAAGTGTGTGGCACATTATGAAGCGTAAAATACAACAGTTGAGATGCCCAACTTTTCAGCAGCTAAAGTTGTATATTGAGCAAGAATGGAAAGAATTTCTCTTTTAAAAGCTTTAACAGTTACTCTCCTCAGTTCTCAAACACTTACTGAATGTTGTTAAAAGAAAAGGTGATGTAACTCAGCGGTGAACATGCCCCTGTCCCAACCTTTTAGTAATGTGCTGCTGCAGGCATCAAATTCCAAATGAGTTTACAGTCACAAATAACAATAGTTATCAGTGTGAACATTACATCTCTTTGTACTGTATTTAATTGAATATAGGTCATAAAAGGATTTACAAAGCCTTGAATTCTTTTTATTTGTGTTTTACGCAGCGTCCCAGTGGGTGTTGAGCTGGCAGGACAAGATTACTATCATGTTTTAAATGGCTCTGTCAGCAACTATGGCAAGGAACGATGATCTATTTTGTTGTCAGGCATGTTTCGGTATTTGGAGGAGGGGCTAAGATGCACTGCCCATCACCCCCCAGTGACAGAGTGACAGGTAAAACCAGCCCAGTGAATCAGATACATTGTACTGAAGAGGGCTTTCACAGAGACAAGATCACCTGTGCTGCGCTGTCAAATATCTGTGATTTGAACAGGCAAGTTCAACTAGAATTTGCAAACAAAAAGGGCACCAGACAATAGGCTTTTAATGGCAATTACTGACTTTTAGAGTTCGTATTGCTGTTTGTGTTTTACTTACAAGCCTTCCCAAGCTAAATTTTGAGCATGAGCTGGCTTTGCGGTGTTTTAACACTCTATTAGTCTGCAAGTGCGAATGCTGCCTTGTAGATTGATTACAAATGTGTCACTTAGGAACTTTAAATGTTCAAGCTACTGTGTGTGGACCACACTGATAGCTAGGTATGTTGCAAAGCTGAGGAAGTCATGAATGCTAAATCAGGGTTTCCCCGTACATGTTTCCATCTACCTGCCACCAGAGGACTAAAGTTATCCATAAGCAGAAAATTTTGAAAACTACTGTTACGTTTTGTTCGTCTTTAGAAAAGCTGGGTGTGGTAGTGAGATCAGAGTAAGTGATTTCTTATCAAGGAGACCAAAACCTCCGTACATGACGCGCTCAGAGGAATTTTAAGCATTATTGTGTGACTCATGTCTTCCCTCTGCAGCAGTCGTTTTGGTCTGTCATTAGCATTACTCTCCAACCCTGAGCAAACTTCAACCTTGTATGACTGTTTATGTCACTTCCTAGGTCGAATGTTTTAAATTTTTCTCTGTTTATTTTTCTCAGTTTCCACTAAGCTGGATGTTTATGCTTAGATTTGTGAGTATGCAGTGTGAAGCAAACATAAAGTGGGTCTGTGCCAAATATTCAACAACAAAAGCACATAAAAACTGATAGAAATGCAACGACTATGGGCTTGTTTCAGGTATTTTAGCCATGACATTGATTGTCTCCCAACACAGAGAGAAACATGGAAGCTAGTTTTGCTTTATGGGTGTTGGCCGGTTAGAGAGGCGTAACAATGGCCCCCTTCATGATAACAGAGTCTCCACTGATTTCTCGCCTGCTGCCTGTGAATAATATTATCAGCCCACCCCTGAGCGAAAACTTACAGGGTGACTCCAGAGTCGTGTGTGTTTCTTTGTGTGTGTGTTTCAGTGGGTGGAGGGTGCGATAAAAAGAGTCAAACAGAGTCAAAGGTGGGGACTCAAACTTTTTGAACTCAGGGCGGCGGTCACAAAAGTAGCAGGTCGCGTTTTATATCGTGGAGTTTTGTAGTGTGGGTTTAAATAGGGGCCATCTCTCTCTCACCCCAGTTGTACTCTGCCTTGGCGCTCCCTTACACACAGTGCTCGCTCTCTCTGGCTCAGCCTCTTTCCCTCCCTCTCCCTCTGTGAGCTAGTTATTCATCCACTGTGTGAGTCAGGGAGGGTGGGGATTTGGAAGACTGCTGTACCAGTCACACTTTGTCAGTTTACTTTCTCATTCCCTTACCCCATCTCTCTCTCTCTCTCTCTCTCTCTCTCTCTCTCTCTCTGTCTCTCTCTTTCTGTCTCTATTCCTCTCCCTGCTCTGCTGTTTCCTCTGTATTGCTGCTGCCGCCTCAGCCTGCCCGCCTGCCTGCCTGCTCTTCCGCCCTCATAGTTTACAGAGAGGCTTTGCCGTCCTGTGAAAGAAGAATCCACACTGGCTTTTGATGATTTAAGGGGAGAATTATTCTAGTCTCGACAAGGTAAGTTGCATAATCTTACATAGAAGGTGAACTAACTTGTGTGGAGTCTGCCCACATGTTGAGCAGCTCGGGTATTTTTTTAGAGGGAAGGTTTCTCTTTTTTTGGTGTTTGAGGATATCAGGCTGCTCTGGTTGAAATGTCTGATTTTATAACGGATACTTCACTGTGTGTTTGGCTAATGGGATCCTGTCTGCTCCTCTGAATTTTTTTTTTCTTTTTGGTTCATCATTAACTCCTGAGTGTGAGCTCCCTTTTTCCATCTCTATGATTCATTGACATGGCTCTCATAGGAAATGTTCCCCCTGCCTTTCCACTGTTTTATATCTCCTTTGTAAAGTAAACCAGCCACCTCGTTGTCAAGGTAATTGAACGAGTGGTTTTGGTGGGACATACCAGGAAGGAGTAACGGTGTTTTTTGTTTTTTTGTAGAACTAATCAAAAGCTTTTATTTTAGTTTGTCACAAGAACAAACTGATGTAGCTAAAAGCTGTAAATCCTGAACATTTCTGTTGAGAGGGTGCAGAGGTCACTGCTTAAAGTCAGGGTGGTGTTTAAATGGTCATGTGACTGCAGCTAAATTGCTCCACTCTGTCATGGAAATTACACAGCAGACACTTTGTGGACCCCTCTCACAGTTATGAGGAAGTTCCTGTCCTCTTGTGGAATTGCAACTAGTATTGCTGATACAGCTGAACAGCAATGGCGGTTAAAGTTCAGTTCTTCAGTTTATACTAGTGATCCAAACTCTGAGGTGACACTAATGCCTCTAATTGGTGGTGATTAGGAACCGTTAAGTGGTGTCATTGTGTTTGAGTTCACAGGTATATGCAGGAAATGGTACAAAGAATTGATGTTCACTAACTGGTGTTACTTACTAGGGGTGTAATGATACATTGATCTGGACCAGTATATCGATTCAATGACCAAAGAGCCATTATTCTATATGCCTTTATTTTGAAATTCTCATGGCACATCTGTCACCACTTGCATCCCAGCGCACCTCCTTACTAAACATTCAGACAGTGTTAGAGGCTTAGCACCAAGCAGACAATGGCAAGGAGCCAAGAAAAAGACAATGAGGATATTTACTGATATCGTCACAGGTCGGTTGCAGGCCCCTCAGTTGAATCGAACCGTGATCATATACTGGCAGACTTTGTGATATATATGGACTTAATTAGCTTATTTTCACAAGCAATATGAACCAAGTTACCCATGTCCTTTGTAAATTAAAAAGTAAATACCGCTAAATTATGAGGGAAATTTCTTTATTCTTTGTTTTTTTTTGGGGGGGTGGTTGCTGGAAGAAAAAAACTCTTGCAATGACTGATACATTTGAGTTGAGGACACCTCTGACTACGGATGCAAAAATCATCCTTTGTAAATTCAGACATAGTCCAAAAGTTAAATTCCCACATTTCTACTTCAAATATGAAACCTGAGGCGCTATAAAAACACATTGCTCCATAAGTGAAATATTTGAGTTCAGTACATCTTAGACTACACCCGTACTGGAAATTCCTTTTACTCCCTGATATCACAACCAGCATTGGCCCCAAAAATCCAACATTGGTCAGGCTCTAATATCAGAACATATTAAAGAATCGATGTAATATCGTATCGTGATGAAACTTGTGTTTTACACCCCTAATATTGAGTTGTTCTTTTTAAAATGGTCTTTGCCACTTGATGAAAAGTTTTTTTGTGGTTTCATTGAGCTGGAACGGTCGGGGCTTCATTTTCAATTTTCTGAAAACTTCTATCTTCATCAGGGCCTTAGGATACAGAAATATTGTTTCCTTTTTCTTGTTAGTGTTAATGATCATAAGACTGTCCTCCTGACTCACACAATCAGTTTTATTATTGGTCAGTATTCTCTAAAGATCCCTTTCCAGTGACTCACGTGTTGCATGTTCATACAGTAGTTTGAACATGAACTGAGAGATTTAATAAGTTGTATACAAAGAGCAAATTCTACATATTGTAATATTGTCTACAACATAATTTGATCTGTTTTCTAGTGTATAAAAACTTACACTAAACTATTAAAATATAAAGAATCACCAACACAATGAAGGGAGAATTGTGGCTTCAGGAATTCCTTTTTAAATATCAGATGTAAACAGATCATCTCATCTGTTTATCATCTCACATTAAAGCCTTGTGATGTGGTCAAACTGCCTCGACACAACTCAGAGTCACTGTGTTACAGGAACTAAGACGTCACCACTTACCTGAACAGATGGTCATCTTCTGCGTTTAACTGTTCAGCATTTTTCCTCAGAACAAGACAGACTGCACACAACAGACATGATGGTACTGTTGAAATGTGAGGCGCCTGGCCAAATGCCTCACCATCGGTTTAAACACAACCACAGCGTTTTGTATGTATCTGATCTGCTATACAACACACCATCATGGGCACATTATGTGATAACGGCTGCGTAGATGTTAGAAATTGGTCTGGAATGCTGAACCCAATCACCTGTAAGCCTGAACAAGAAGATCTACTAGAAAGATACTGTGCTGTTGACATTGCTTTGTGGTTAACAATTGAAAAACCCTGAGGTGAGCAAGCTGCAGGGGGTATCTACACAGGGAAGAAGAATGTCCAGGTTGTGAGATATTATCTGTTTACAGTGTCGATGCGTGCTGCTCACAATCCGTTTTAACTTCGACACAATGAATGCACAAAATAAGCAGATCAAGGGCTGTTATGTTTTCATTTGAACTGTGCGAAAAGGGGCTACAGCTGGAGGTCTTTAGATGTTATATTTGCCATTCTGAATCCCGAACTTGACAGTACCAATTTGATACCATTGCATTTAAAAATGAATAACAGCTACTGCTAACCCTGAAACTAAGGTCTTGAATACTGTACATGTTGCCTTACTGGTGGGACTTTCCAGTGTAAATTATTGCCCTTATCACTGACATTTTGCTACCGGCTAATGTTAAACTAAACTGCAAATCAGTTCTTTTTCATGACTCTAAAACAGTAGCTGCAAATGGCTACACAGGGCAACTTGCTGCATGGGCTAAGAAAAATTAATTGCCATGAAAACATTGGTGCTTAGACTAGCGTTCCTGCATTTTAGGCAGTATCGGAGGCATTTCCAGTACTGGTATCGGAACAACTCAAGCTGCAGCAGCAATTTTAGATTTTTTGCATTCAGTGTAAGTTAGTTCCTGTAGATATAAGAAATGTGTTTTACATGCATTGCCTTGAGGTTTTCAGTTGCTCACTTGCAGACTAAAACAGCCTTGAAAACAAGTGTGCACATGTTCAAATTCCACCGTATGTTATCCCGTGATAACATACAAGCTTAAACATACATCCTTAAATTTATGCCCAGCTCATTGTTGGCAAAATGCATAGCTGTAGATCAAATGTCTTTGCACTGTATTCTTTCTCTCTGTTTGCCTGAGCAGCACCTTTGTGAGCTCCCTGCCCTTCATTGCACAGCATGAAATTATTAGCTGTAAATTATATTGGCTTAAGGCGGGCTGCTCTTTAGGCCTTGGGCAGTGAAAACTCAGAGCTTTGTAGATTGTACAACAATGGCGTGGTGAGAGAGGAGACCGCACCCTGCGTGTCCTCTACTTTGTGAATATGCTTTACAGTTTACACTTGATATGATAAGCCTTTGTCAACAGAGAATTACGCAGCTCTGAAAACCATAGCAACATTCATGTGTGCACATATATGTAGTTTAACTGATAGATTCTGTTTACAGTGGCAGTTTTCCAATAAGTGCAGTTGCCACATAAGAAGAAGTAACACTTGTTAGTTTAGGGAACTCGAATATCAGCATAAGCGTTTTGCAGGTTGTATTATTAGTTCAGTGATCAGGAACTCTGCCTTGTTGACTCCCAGTTGGGTTCATTTAAGGAGAGCAGTTTGGGTGTTGTGTCTTAACTTCTGGCACGAGTCCTGCACACAAGCAGCCAGTAGAGTGCCGCCTTACTGTGGGATGAGGGATGCCCTCCCAGTTCCTTGTAGCACCTCCTCTCTGATATCAGGCCATGTCTCATGAGCTGTTTGAGCAAAGCATCCTGGGATTTTTGTTGGGAGGGCTTGTTTGGTGAGAGATGAGCTGCACTGTCCTGGTAATTGCATTTCAATCCCGCTGAATCAGGAAATGTCTCCGAATGCTCCTCCTTAAAAGCATTCATTGGCCACGCGTGATCGCCAGGAAAACCCAAGCAATGAATAAGATGTGATTTTTATTTGTCGGTATTTATGTAATCCATTCTTGATGGACAGTGCTGTTGAGTGTTATTCTTTTAAAGTATCACATCCAAAAGGACTACATCTGGATTCAGAGGACATGTTCAAGATGTGCAACCTTCAAAAGTGGCAAAAAATAAAAGTTTGTTGAATTAAGTGATATTTCAGTCTTTGAATTACTGTCATGGGATTGGTGGAGGCATTGTTACTGTTTGACTTGACATGAGACATAAAGTAACAATAGGCTTATTGTTTTTTTTGCAGATACTTGGGTCACAATACAAGGCGGCAAACATGCTTCGAGAGATCCAGGAGATTGGCTCACACGCCATGGATATCTACGACTACCTCTTGGCGGGAATTGGTGAGTAACTTACCTGAGTAAATATAGACAATCACAATTTGTGTTTGTTGTTAAATGTAATCGTGTCTTTTTATTTTGCCCCTCTAGATCCGCGGCTGAAGGGATATCCACTGATGCAGAGTCCTATTCCCATGTCCGCAATACTGCTGAGTTACCTGTTCTTTGTACTGTACCTGGGACCTCGCTTAATGGCCAATCGCAAGCCCTTCCAGCTCAAGGAAGCCATGATAGTCTACAACTTCACGCTAGTGGTGCTCTCGATATACATCGTCTATGAAGTAAGACATTGTTAGTTAAAGTCTAACATTTAAAGATGTGTAATTAAAGGACGGATCCATCTGTGTTCTTTTGAGGGTTCTTCAAATGGAAACGCTCATTTAGGGGTGTCATATCAGTGTAATATTTTTCCCCACTGTACCTTGCAGTCAGTCTTTTCTAACAGAGAATTGAAGCTGTTACATCACTCTCTTCAAAGCCACCAGACTTCTTTGACAAAACAATTGATTTACATCTCAGAACACAGGAGTTGCTGGTCTACTAACATGGCGTCCACAGCAGTACATTGATTTGCTGCTGTGACAGTTAACGGGTTTGAGGAATGCAGCTAATGTGACAGATCAATAACACATAGGGCTACATCCACATTACAAGAAAATGTTCCCCAAATCTGTTTTGTATCTCATGAGACACAGATCTGATTTGTTTTTGTTTTTTTAGAGCAGTGTGGACACAGAAAGTTTAGATATGGTCCACTTTCATATATGGCCTGAAATCCGATACATATCCAGTCACTGGCCGTGCAGCTGCTGTGAGAGTGGTATCAGATCAGATCACTCACCACACAGTGTAGGAGCAGTCCGTTAAAACTACAGAAGGCTGCCCCGGTCGTGAGCCATGAAGCTTTTTGACGGGGTTAGCTTGTCTACATTTGAGTCCTGCTGCGATAGCCTGTCGTAAGGCACCAACAGATATATCGGAATGTAGCTCTAGACATCCTAAAGTTTTAGAGGAACTGTTCTCACATGAAACCCTCCACATTGCGGCTCCATCACTCCTGACTCCTCTCCTGCACCCACACCCCTCTCTCCACAGAGCTGCCAGCAATAGTTGCTAACAGAGCCGTAGCTATGGCTTTTTATTTCCCTTCGTCCGTCATGCTCAACATATGATAAATTGTCATCCAACCTCTGCAGCAACTCATTCAGGAGATGAACACTTGCACCGCCATGTCATTACTATTTCCCCCCACATGCCTATCATGCAAATGTGACATTTTTTTGTTGTTTTTTCGTGCTTGGCGTCATTGGTTGCGTGTGAAAGGCATTTCAGGGCAGAGATACGTTCACACTGATGTCAGTCATGAGTCACCTCAAACATGAATGTAAACAGTCCAGGCAGGAAGATCGGGTCTGGGGGATAAATCAGCATTGAAGGTTAAACCCTGTAACATGAACTAGAGGCACATGAAGCAACGCCATCACATAGAAAGCTACGTCACATGGGAAATGTTTTTAAAAGGGCTTGAGAAAATCTCACGCTAATACAGACTTCAAGAAATAATGTAACCGCCCCTTAATTTACTTCCCACACATAGTGCAGCTCTCAGAATGGGCGTATCTTAATTTATGTAGCTTTGGTTGAATTTATATCTGTAAGAATCACTCTATGTTTTAGCTATGAATACAAACTACAAAATACAGTGAGTCTCCAAGTAAATTAACTTTTCTCATTTAGTTCCTGATGTCTGGTTGGCTCACATCATATACCTGGCGATGCGACGCAGTTGATACGTCCGACAGTCCTGAAGCACTTCGAGTAAGTCCTCGCTGTAATAAGTCGGACACAATTCTTGACTAATAATAAGTGAAATGATTATTTAACCAACTCTTTATTTTTCTCACCAGATGGTCCGAGTGGCCTGGCTGTTCTGGTTCTCCAAGATTATTGAGCTCATGGACACAGTAAGTTTGATACTCAATGGCCTCTGTGTGTAGTTTTGGTCACTGTGTCTTGGCTTTAACTGATCAATATCTTCTTTCGATCAGCTGTTCTTCGTGTTGAGGAAAAAGCACGGCCAGGTCACCTTCCTACACATCTTCCACCACTCCTTCATGCCCTGGACCTGGTGGTGGGGAGTTGGCTATGCTCCTGGTGAGTACACACATAAATCTTGATTTATTTAAGACTTTGAAAATGATTAACGGAGAAGCAAGTGCAGGTGGAAGGTTGTCGTGACGTCAACTTCATCATGCAAACCAGTCATGTACATGTACAGCTACACTGTCCCCTTTTTCGGGACCTTAAAGAAACATTGTGCAGGATACCAAGAATATCTAGAATAGTGAGAAAAATTAAGGATGTAGAGGCCGTAGATGTTTCACTCTGAGGCTCTACACTGGTCTGAGTCAGCCTAAAGCTGTTTGATCATTACCCCAGGTGGAATGGGATCTTTCCATGCCATGGTGAATTCTACCGTCCACGTCATCATGTATTTCTACTATGGCCTTGCTGCTGCTGGACCACGCTTCCAGACGTTTTTGTGGTGGAAGAAATACATGACTGCCATTCAGCTGGTACGGACACCCTACACTCCATTTTCTGTGTAGTTTGCTTCATCATTAATTTTTAATTTTAATTTTGCTACTCATGGGCCTCTGGGAGCAGCTCCAGGACCGCATGATGTAGCCTGAATGCATTTATTTAGAGCCTTTATCCAGTGTCTTTAACTACTCTGGTCTCCTCAGCATGTTTTTAAATGCCAAGTTAATGTCTCTGCTCCAAAGGCACTGAGACAAATTCCTCTACATTTATTTTTAGTAAGTGCTTGGCTGACTCTTGATTTCTTCCCAACAGACCCAGTTTGTCTTGGTATCTCTCCATGCTACCCAGTATTACTTCATGGACAGCTGCGACTACCAGTTCCCCATGATCCTCCACCTCATCTGGATGTACGGAACCTTCTTCTTCGTGCTCTTCTCCAACTTCTGGATCCAGGCTTATGTGAAGGGTAAACGGTTGCCCAAACAGGACGTTAAGCAGTGTCAGAACGGCACAGCCGTCTACACTAACGGCAAACACTACGAGAACGGCATCAACCACGGAGCCACCAACGGCACCAGCAATGGCTCAGCTCGCCACGAGAACGGCAGCGCTCACATGAACAAGATGAAGAAGGCCTAGGATCTCTGGAAGGAAACACCCAAGAAGTATGACCCAGAAAACCTGTTAAAAGTATGGTTTCCAAAGATAGTTTTGGCTGTGTTTCTTTTCCTGTTTTTAGTTGTGTATGCAACAAATGGGGAAATGAAGTTGTCAATGATCTCCACAGTTGGGGTCCCACATATGGTTGGTTGTTTTGTTTGTTTGTTTTATTTGGAACACCATTTATGGAACAAAATGTATGAAGAGAAGATGTTTTGACCTAAATGTTATCTTCACTGATGTTGCAACAACCACCTAGTTCAGTATGACACTGGTGGCCTTTCACCCCACTTGCCTTCACTACTTATCTGACTCCCACGTTGTTCTGACCCCCCTGTGGACAGATGACTGTACAGTTTCTATCG
The DNA here is from genome assembly GCF_006386435.1 of Epinephelus moara. Classification (NCBI taxonomy): domain Eukaryota; kingdom Metazoa; phylum Chordata; class Actinopteri; order Perciformes; family Serranidae; genus Epinephelus; species Epinephelus moara. The sequence continues at coordinate 14,975,018 of NC_065515.1, read as the reverse complement.
AACTTGAAAATACTTTTTGTAAATAGTTTTACAGCAAACAAAAGAATAACTAATTGTATTGGTATGCTTTAGACTTTCTAAATTTTGTTATATTGTGTATTTAAAATTAAATGCCAATAAATTCAATTTTAAATTATCTTATACATTATGTGCGTCAGTATTTTCACTTGCACAGTAGGTGCTTATTGTACGTTATAGCTGTAGGGGCTTTGGGTGAATACATTGTGCTCTGTTGCAACAATGAAGAAAAGTATTTGCATTGCTTGCTTGAGCCCCTCGTCTCTGCCATCCCAAGTATGTGGAGCAAGTAGGAGGTAAACAAGAGCCCCATTCTGCTTTGTTTAAAGAGATTCATAGTAAGAGGCAGAGAGAAAGCATCCTGCGGACCGGATCTCCACCCACACTACTCAACCATCAGCTGGGTTCATTAGGGACAAAAATGTGGTCATATTTCCATTAGTACTTGAGTGAAGGGGTTGTTTTTACACTCATTCAGTCTTCAAATGGATGCAAGATGTATAAACAAGGGCTTTGTTTTTAACAGGCTGGAACAGGCAGCTTTTCCTTTTATTGCAATGTACAGCCACAACATTTAAACCACTGACAGGCAAAGTGAATAACACTTATCATTTGTTGCAATGCAATGTTCTGCTGGGAAATCTTGGGTCCTGGTATTCATGCGGATGCCACTTGAGATGCACCACCCATGCAATGACCGTTGCAGACCAAGTACATCCCCTCATAGCAACAGCACTCCCCGATGACAGTATCCACCCTCAGCAGGATAAGGCTTCATGCTGCACTACAAAAACGGCTCAGGAATGGCCCGAGGAACGTGACAAAGATCTCAAGGCGTCGACCTGGCCCCAGAATTCCCAAGATCCCAATCTGAGCATCTGAGGAATAGACACAGGACCTCTGGGGGTGGTACCCTAGAGGCCATGTGCCCATGCCTCGACAGTTCAAAGGCCCCAGCGTAGGTCGGACTGGGCTCTGACCTATCAAGGCACGGACACAGAACCTCTAGGGTACCAGCACATCCTGCAGATGCTTGATCAGATTGGGATCTGGGGAATTGGAAGCCCAGGGTGATGCCTTCAGCTGTTTCTCACGTTCCTCGGGCCACTCATTGTGGTGTGGCATGGTGCATTGCCCTGCTGGGAGGCCACTGTCAATGGCGATTTCTGTTTCTATGAGGTGTTTTTGGTCTGCAGCGCTGTTTGGGTGGGTGGTGCATGTCAGGTGGCATCTACATGAAATTCAGGACCCATGGTTTCCCAGCAGAACATTGCATTGTAACAAGATGGTCAATGTTATTCACTTCACCTGTCAGGTTTTAATGTCATGGCTGATCGGTGTGTGTCACAACTGTAAAGTCTTTACGAAACTGATCTCGTGGGAAGAAAATGATTGTGTTTTGACTGCTTTTCATTAAAAGATGTTTTTAATATTCTTCCACCTTCATGTTTATGTATGAAGTAAAATCTTAACCTGCAAAGCAGCTAGTATTTGTAGTTGTTTAACAGGTGGAGAAAAAAAAGAGCATAATGCAGTGTGAAGTGGTAATACTCCAGTAAAGTACAAGTACTCCGTGTTGAGTATACGGTCGTGGATGAACAGGCAGTAACTCAGTCATTGTTGCAAGTTTAATTCTAGGCCGACATTACATTTCATGAGCAATCAATTAAAATACATCCAGTAAGAAAACATTCTTCAGGCATTCATTCAGTGTTGCATCAATTTGCTACAGATCTACTACATTCTGTTCTTCAAGTCATTCTCTTTTTCTCTTTGCTTTAAGGTCGTGGGGCTGAATCCGGCTCCCACTTTTAAAGGTATTCTCCCTATGGGAATTTGTATTGAACATTTGTGACGTGAATGATATCAAGCTATGAAATTGCTACGTCTGTACAGTGTACAGTGATCTGATGGTCCATCCTAGGTTTCATGCGTACCCAGATTGTCTGCTGCAGGGCAGGGTGAGATCAGAGAACCACTAAGAGTCAGATCGTTTCTCTCTACTCGTGAGTGGATGAGATGGATGCAGACCGTGGATGTGGTCTGGTTCGCCCTTTGAATGCTTTTGTTGCCCTGAAACTGATGGCAACACTGATGAGAAGTGCCGGAGACAGAGCTGTGGTCAGGGTTTAATAAGATGGAATAGTTGGGTGCACTCTAGGTGATGTTCTCCAGGATGTAAAAGATAAGCTCCATCACTATGGGCTCGTCGCCTCTCTTGCGCCCCCTGCTGTGTATGACGGGGATCAGCACGCTATCCAGGGCGTTCAGGTACTGAGCAGGGAGGGGCTGCCCGTTGCTCCCGGCCACAAATCCCACCTGGAATTACAACACAAACCACTAATTAGTTTTAATATAGTCACACCCAGGAGCTTGTGTTATAAACTTAACAAGTATGAGTCATATGTTACATGTCCTCTCCACCAGATTCAGACCAGTTTTTAGTAAAGATCCCTGACTATTATTTAATAAAAGTCTTAACCAAGTGGACGAGCATCTGGAACTGTAAGTAATTCAATGCTAATGTAAAGCTCAAATTGTTAGCAGACACCTATAGAATAGCATACAATCTAAATATCTTAAAGCTAATTAAAGAATTGATCAATTATTACTGGTGCAGGGGCGTAGATATGGATATATATGCACTGGGGCCTGTCGGGTTTGGGGGCCCTTGGAAATGATTCAGATTTGATCATGTGACAAGACGATATGATATCCAGTAGCTAGTTTAGGCTTAACATCTGTCAAGACTGGCAAGCTGAGCACATCTGCAAGTCCAGTGAGCAGGCATGTCTTTTAAACATAAAAGTGGCAGTAAGAAAAGACAAGAGAAAGATGCGTTATTATGACCTCCTCCGCTGTTTGTTTGTTTGTTTGTTTGTTGTCAGAAACTTTTTACTCCGCCCTCTAGTGCCATGTACTAGCTGTATCTATGCTAACATAAAGGATGCATGGAAGTATGTGGGTAGTGACGGTTACAACATTTGAAATGAACGGATCTATTTTCCGTACGTAGAGGGAGTTTAAATGAGCCTTGAGCCTGCAGCTATCTTATCCTGACTATATAATGACCTGAAGTGGCTGACCTAATTACACCACTGTGGATTGTCTGTTTGTTTGATTGTCACTTATGTAAGAGGAAGACGAGGACAGAGTGAGATTGCTAAACTTAATGCCAGGAGAGATCACAGATATCTCATAAGAACAAAAAACAATACTAGTGTTGACTTCTCTGTCCTTGCATGTTGAACTGAGAGCAGACTAGACGCAACAGGGACTCACTATCACCTCTGGAGGTACAAGTGGCACTATAAGATCAGACAAGGCGAGGCTAGCTGCTTATTTCAGTAGGTGCATCTGCAACACAATATGTAGAAGTAGTAGCATTTATGATGCAGCCTTATTGTGGGAGGGTAGTAACCACACGTTGTTGTGACTCAGGTCACTGATACCAAATAGCAAACAACCTGTCTGACCTCTTGAGAGTCAAAAGCAACACGTAGCCCCAGTTTGGCCATCCCGTCCTCTTTCAGCAGTTTGAGGTGTGGACACAGTGCCAAGCAAAATGCCCGGGCGATCCGCTCTGTTAACCTGTCGTGTTCTGCAGAGTCACTCGCTCCTCCTTTGGGATGATCCCCCCTCTGCAGGAAGAACACCTGCACACATCATACACAGACATGTAAAGAGAGGAGACAGTGTCAGATGGACTTGTGTTGATCATTTTAAGCAGGTCATCATAAGTACTTCTGTCCAACGGATGATCTTCCCGTTTTCTTTGTATTCTGACTTCTGGAACATTTTTGTACTGCTGATGGACTCCATGGATTTCCCATCGATGGGGCTAATAACTCTGGGGGACACAAACACCAGATATTAAAATGCAGTTGTTACAGTGCTTGGTTGGTTGGTGTTAAAGCCTCTATAGTCTCATATGTTGTTCTCTTTGAGCACAAAAGCTTCATTCTGCCACATGAAGTTCAAACAGGTGAACACCCTCACCCCTTATTCACAGTGCATTTCTCCTCCACCCACTGTACACAAACCAGCTCCTGGCTGTCTGATTGGTCAAGCCGTCCGCAGGTGACGGTGTAGTCCTTTATCTCCCGTAGCGACCGGCGGAGCTCTGCCATGGTTTCCACGGTGATCTGCACCATCAGCCCATCTGGAGAGAGGGGACAGCGATACAGGAGAAACACACAAACAGACACACACGCACACACTCACATGCATCAACGTGTACACACGCCTAGACAAACAGTCTGTTAAAATGTACACACACACACACATACAAAGATCAACACGTTCTGAATAAACCAGTTCTGAAGCAGGGGTGTTAACATGCTACTTCAAAAAGCAGTGTAAACAATGATTTTCCTGCAGGGCAGGAAAAGTCAAGGTGAAGCTGACTCCCCACTGAGCGGACATCCTACCTTCTACGATGCTGGACTTGGCCAGATATCCTGCAGTCGCTTTCAGTGCACTGCTGAATATAAAAAAGCAGGATCCAGTCACTGCAATTTTAAAAAAAAATAATGGTAATTAAAGACATATTCTGTGGTTTAAATCCTGTAATCAGTCTTTATACAGACAAGAAAAAAACTGTTATATAGTGCCATCTGGTGTTACATTAGGGAACATCTTTGGTCCAGTGGGCCACACGCTTGGAGCCTTTGTTTCTCTTTAATTTCCCTTAGGGCAGTTTCAAAGTTAAACACAGTTGCTCTGTCTTTATTCTATATCTGCTCCTTCCAATATAAATGAATCCATGTCAGATTTAAACTGAGTGAAACGTACCACAGAACAATACACTCTATGTCTTTAGGGACATCGGGATTAAGAATGAAATGTCACTGGTTTACACAATGTTTGGCTGCACATTTATTTGTAATGGTGAATTTTCTGCAGCAAATGCACAATCTACTAATTTAACCCTCTGAGACCCACTTAAGATCCATTTTTGTCTCAGGGGGAGATATTAGGTCAACAGTAGATGTCTTACAGAAGTGTTATACATCATCTGGAAGCTGGGAATCTAAGGACTAATTTGAGAGCTTATTGGGGCTTAGAACATCATGATGAAGGTATCCGATGGCCATGCCCATGCTTATTTGCGTCTATAAGTTGTTGCATAAATTTTCTGGTTGATACCATTTGCTGTTATAAAAATAGTCAAAAATTCCTTCAGTATATCACATTACAACACCGAGACTTTGAGGAACACGACAGAAAAATCCATGCTGTCATTTGGTATCAAAAATATTTGACACTGAGCGATTTCTGTCAGAATTTCATTTCTGAAAACTGCAAAGAAACCTCTTATTGCCAATATACCTATGAAAGCCATACATCCTCTGAATGCCTGAAATCTCTAGTTTGTGAGGCTGTGATTTTCCTAGAGGTCATTATAGGTCATTTTATACAATGCTGTCAATTTTCCCTACATTGAAATGGCTGCAATGGAGGTTAACATCATCATACTCGTTGAATCCACAAGAGTCCCAGCTTTCCAGTCATATCCAATTTATGCAATTCCAATGCTGTTTATGGACCCTTGTATGCAGAAATATTCAAATACAATTAGCAAAATAAGACATACTCCATGCAAAAAACTGCATGGAACCAGCATAAAGCGGGCATGATTGTATAGGGGAAACTCATGGGTACCCATAGAACATATTTTCATTCAGGTATCTTGTTGGAAAGGTCAGGGGACCTCCTATGAAAATGGCCATGCCCCTTTTTTCCCTCGACAAAATTGTAATGTAGAACAGAATCAGAGCCAGCCCTGTGGGTCTTGAATTTGAATTCTATTTAAATTAAATGACAAAAAAAGTAAATTAAACATGTGTGGATAGCACCAAATGTTCTGTGGAGTTAGACAGGCTTTTTTAAAAATTTCTAATGAATAATCACACTGAATATAGCTCTTGTGTTGATGTTTTTTTTTTCCGATGCACCAATTCCAACAAATATTAACAGATAAATGATCTTATTAGTCAATCAGGGCGTCCCCCCCCTTGTTGCAATCTGTATTTCTGACTGTAATGAACATCCTTCACTACTTGATTATGTGACATTGAGTCCAGACTCCCTCACAGTATCCTGTTACGGCCCACCTTTGCGTGGCTGATTGTGGATGCTGATGGCTTGGGTCTGGTACTGGCCATCGTCTCCTTGCACACAGATGAGGTGGGAGTCTGCAGTCTCATTGAAGCACGCCCCGATGGCCAGCACATGCTCATTGGATTTATTCAAAGCCTTCATTAGCTAACGAGCGACAAGTGGGCAGAGAGGGAAGCATGATGATTGATGAAAACTGCATAAATATTATTATTAATTCTGTGAGGCGCTTAAAGGCTTTGTCTTACTTCATTATACCCGCTGGTTGGTATCTTTATGCAGGTCCTCTGAGCCTCTAGATCCACAGTGAGCCCCGGCACCATTGGTAGGCTGTAACGGTAATTCCTAAAGTCCTGAAACAGGATGGGAGGAAAAGTTCAACATCAATTATAGGAAGTTTGATAAAAGTTACGACACCAAACAGAAGTTGTTGCACATTCTCATACTCACAACTAACAGTCTCATTATGGTGTGGCCAATTTCCCCAAACAAGGGCTTCCTGAAGCGCACGCTGTAAAGGGGACACGGGTAAACTGGAACGAGAAAGAAAAGAGGGTAACTGAAGAGGAAAACTTGAGAATTAAAGATGCAGTAATTTACACCAGGGCCTGGCTTACTCACATCTGTACTCGGCCCCCAGTCGCAGCATAAGACGCAAGGGGAAGGCTTTGGCCCAGGCCACCTCTGCTCTATGGACCAGCAGGCCAAAGAGGTAGGGCTGGTTTGGCAGAGGTAGACCTTGAAGGGACTGGAGAGTGGGGCGAATGTACAAGAAGCCCGCGTGCTCCTCGCTGCCCAGGAAACTACTGCCGAGCAAGGACAGCGTCAGGTGTTTCACAACCTTTCCTGCAGAAATACAGAGAAAAAGGTCATGTGTAATTATAGCAGGGAAAACACTTTGAGGGAGATGACAGGCAGTGCATGGTAGGCAGTTTTTCAGAATGAGTCTAAAAGTGGGCAAAATTCAATATAACACATCACTACTACTGTACACCGATCAGCTACAACATAAAAACCACTGACAGGTGAAGTGAATAATCATTGATTATCTCGCTGCAATGCAATATTCTGCTGGGAAACCTTGGGTCCTGGCATTCACGTGGATCCCACTTGACACGCACCACCCACCCGATCACCGCTGCAGACCAGTTACACCCCCTTATGGCAACAGCATGTTTCCCCCAAGCAGGACAATGCTCCATGCGACACAGCAAAAACTGCTCAGGAATGGCCCGAGGAACGTGACAAAGAGCTCAAGCAATCAACCTGGCATCCAAATTCCTCAAATCCAAGTCTGATCAAGCATCAGTGGTATGTGTCAGTACCCCATCTTGTGAACCACATGACTGGCAAATGCCCTGGTGGTGTCCAGAGGTCCTGTGTCCATGCCTCAACAGATCAGAGCCAAATCCGACCCAAGGAGACCTCATTGTGAATCATTAGTACCTCTGGGGTATCAACACTTCCATGAACGCTCGATCAGAGTGGGATCTGAGGGATTTTGAGGCAAGATTGATGCCTTAAGCTCTTTGTCACATTCCTCAGGCCATTCCTGAGCAGTTTTTGTGGTGTGGCATGATGTATTGTCATGCTGGGGGGCACTGCCATGGGGAGTGCTGTTGACATGAGGGGGGGTACTTCGTCTGCAATGGTGTTTGGGTTGGTGGAGGGTACTATGAATGCCAGAACTCGTATGTACAGTAGCCATCTTATAGCGTGTCTCTGACCTGTGAGGGTGTCCCTGTACAGCTGGATAAAGTGGCTGAAAATGTCTTTGGGGAAGCTCTTCTCTTCAGGCAGGCACTGCAGCAGCACCACCACCTCCACCTGGCCGACAGCGTGCATTCCCTTTGATGTTACACACCAGCACTTCCTGTTGACATCTGTCACACAACCAAGACACAACCTCAGTGGTCTACAAAGACAGCCTAACTAAAATCACATTTAGTCATCCATTTTTGTAGTCAATAATAGTGATAATAATTTATATGTTGGATCACACACACAAGAAAAAAAGAGACGTACAGTTGACCAGCTTGACCATAGCCAGTAGGTTGGCATTGAGGACAAACACCAGGGGCTTGGGCCTGCCACTCTCCAACTCCTGAATAAGCAGCATCTCAGAGGGCTGCTCCTCCACAGTGTAATCTGAGGAGAGAACATAGTGACAATGCTGTTAGACAGTAGTATCTCCTAAAACTGCTCACACTGCTGGCACAGTAAAGTATTTTTCTGATGCTGCACTTTTATCCATTGTAAGAAAATAAGGACGCCAACTTTTATGACTTCAGGATTCATGTTTGAAGATGAAATAGCTGTGCTAGGATTAATAACCACTGTCTAAGCCTGGTCCTAATTAAGATGCAAGGCTAGTAGCTTTTATTAATGCTATCATTTTTAAACGCCCCTGTTTAACCAGGCAGAACGGGGTCCAAATTATTATTTAAAGTAACAGCACTAAAGGGAGTCGTCGGGAATTGTAAGTGGGAATAATGAAAACATAAATACACTAATCACTACTTCATCTTTTATTCACAACAGACAATCTTAAAAGTGTTCATTTAGATTATCCAGCATTTTCTGTAGCTGCTGCTGTCATTTAATTTTGATGCCTCAGTTTTTTCTTCCCTTTGTCAGCACTACATTGTCAACTCCTCATCAGAGACCACATTTTCACCTCACCTTGTGTTGCCTGATTTGATTTTGACTCCCTTCTGTTTGTGCCTCTCCCCTTATCTTTACACTGTGCACACAATTATGCAAGACATGCCAATAAATTGGAAAACCACATTTCAAGGTCAGGAAAATGCCAGCATCTGTGCTACCATGAACAAAGACACAAAGTCACTTTGCTAAATCTTTTCATTCTCACCCTCAAATTGGATGACAGTTGTCTTACCTCCTTTGACTCCTGTGGAGGTGAGGATGGGTGGCAAGCCATTCAGAGGGATGAGGTTGGCAGAGCTGCTGACTAACGCTGTGGTGCCCCATCCATAAGGACCACAGGCCTCCTGGGGGAAGAGGACGGCAGAGGAGTAAGAACACATTCCTCATCAGATCTGTCCTGTAAAACTACCTGACTAACTATAAGACAACAAATATGTTCTGTGTCATGTTTTGTTACGTTGATATTCGTCCCATGCGGCCGCAAGGCTCTCCTAAGCTGTGGTGACCCCACAGGACTTCTGACCGGCCCGCCCAGCGCTCGTCTCATCAGCGGTGAGAACCCTCTGACTGGTGTGGTCGGAGCGGACTCTGACTGCTTAGTGGGGAGGATGTCATCTGCAAACCACACCCTCCTTTTCCCCCTCGGTGGTGTCCCTGAGGAGAGGATAGAAGAATTAGGAGACTAATTGGGACTGGGGTCGGTTGGCACACAGCTATTTTCTGGTCCTTTGAAGGTCACAGAAACAAAAATGTAACATCGAAATGTTTGCTTTCTTCACCTGCCCTCTTCTACTATCTTAACTGTAACTGTGACTGTATTTTAAGATGCTAAAATACTACCTATCCTCTTTCCTACTTTTCTATCCATCTAACCTCAACCCTTCAGCTCCCACTCAGAAACCCCCAGACCGCACTATTAATCCTACTCATAGTCTCAAGTACTGCAAAGTGTGCCAACCAACCCTGGTCTATCCAACTTCTGCATAGCTTCATTAAAAACTGTGAACTTGAGATAAAAAAAACTGTGCTCACTTTTGAGGAGGGTTGAATGACAGGAAACACAGACTCGCCCCTCCTTGCCATCCAGATGTGTGAGTCTGAACTTCAGGCTGGAGCAGAGTGCACAAAAAACCTGACAATACACACACACACACACACACACACACACACACACACACAAACAACATATAGGACAGACACACATGTACATTCCATGTCACCATGTTACGTAAGAACATTTAATTAAATTGTATTTTCAATGCTGCACAACATACCAACTTTCCTCACCTTCCCACAGGCTCGGCAGTGATGCCTCCTCTTAGTAAACGTAAACTTGACCCCACACTTCATGCAGACCTGCGCCTGAGCGTCAGGGATCCACACTGGAGCTACCTCTCCTAGGACAGTGCCTCGATCCTTGGACAGAATACCAACAGGGCTCAGCTGGGACTCATTGTCAGGATCTAGTGGGGAAGCTGCACAGTCCCCCACCGCTCCCTCTCCACTGGCTCCCTGAGCCTTGCTGTTGTTCGTCTCATCTCCTCCATTAGATCTGACCATCTTAAACTGGCTCTGGAGCTCCTTGGGCCCCCTGCCATGTGCGTCATCCTGTGAGAGAGTAGAAGGTGCTGCGGTCGCCTCGGAGCTGCAGGACTGCTCTTGCTGCTCCAGCCTGCTCTCCTCCAGCTCCTTCTCCTCAACCACAGAGTCCTCCTTTGATGGCGGAGCCTGGGGCTTCTTCTTTTCCTCTGCCACCTCCTCCTCTTCCTCCTCATCTGGCCATGCGGCCTCAGCAGGGCTCAGCACCAGGGGGCTGGAAGACTCCCCGAAACAACTCTCACCCCATGTGGAGATGGTGGTCACAGTGCAGCTGCCCTCCTCCAGCTGGGAGGGTGAGGCAGTTTTGGCAGGATGTTCAGATGGTTTCTGCTCACATGGCCCAAAGCTGCCTCTGACTGATGTGTCTGAGGGGGTCTTAGACGGAGATTCTGGTCTTATTTGGCCGCAGCCCAATCCTGGTTTGGACACATCCCCATCTTTAAGCACCAGCAGGCAGGGTCTGTTCAGCCAGTGCTGCTTGGTGTCCTGCAGAGACGGATTGTCTCCTTCATCTGTTTCGAGGGGGAGCATGATGATATCATGAACACTCAATGTGTCTATCGCTCATGCTGTCACGCACACACACTTAGACACACACCATTAACAATGACTCATTTCGTGGGGAATGTTCACATGTGCTAGGTGGCCTTTTAACTGCATGTGATAATCTATTTCATCACCCCAGACACAAGTCATAGCTTCGGTCATCACTAAAGATTGCATTAACACTCGCCCTTGAGGTGTGTTTGAGCTGATCACAGAACAGACCACATGAAAAAAAGAGGAAAATGTTTACTGTGGACTAAATATTGACGTAAAACAAATCGCAGTTGTAGAAGCAATAGCACAGAGCTGCTGCTTCCCCAGAGAACCACAAGTTCAATAGTGGTGTTTAATTGGCTCTGTGCAGCATCTCATATTGAGTGGCCACATGTCACCATGAGAATTTAAAGATTTTTTTTTGGGCTTGCAGGTGTTCACACTAAACCCTCAACTGGTTCTGTGTATTTGTTTTGTACCTTTGGTTAAAGACAAAACCAACAAATCTCCAGAAGCCAATCAATCTCCCATGTTTAAGTGCCCAACTTACAGCAGAAACAACATGTTCACAGCCTGGTACAAAAAAAAGTCTTTTGGTCCCTGTAGCTAATTCCAACATTCACGACAACAGTAAAGGAGAGAGAGAGGGGGGGGGGGGGTTCACCTTAAGTCACCTGTTTACATTTTATTAAGTTACGCATATTTTAGGGCAGGCCACTTCAAGTGACTGAGAGTGTCCTCAGCTTCTCAGTCAAATCCATACCTCGCTCCTCCACAGCTCCAGCCTCTGGCCAAAATATGGTCACTTCTAGCTCTAAAAGCCAAGATGGTGAAGGCCAAAATGCCAAAGTCCACAAACCAATGGGTGACATCACAGTACTTACGTCCGTTATTTTTTACTGTGCGTTCCAGTCCCCATATACCATACCATACCATATAGTGAGCCAGAAAAAGATTTAATATGCCCCAATACATAGTATGCCAAAAAAGTGTGCCAAAAATACCAGGATGTTCTCCTAAATCTGGTCTGATTTTGCAGCGTGCAAGCCAGCATGCTTTTCCAGCTATTCTGACCCACAATCCTCTGCACCTCTGTCACATCGACTGAGCTGCAAACATAATGTTATGAGGAAGTATGTCCTGACTGTGTGCATACTGCATGCAACATTTAAGGGCAGTTTCATTACCTACTGAAAGTAAAAAGAAATGGTATGCAATTCAGAACGCACCCTATTTTGGGGGCCACTGGGGATTTTTGCTGCAATACCACAGGTGGCCACTGGGGAAAATTGGAAGCAAGGCTGAGCTCCATTCCTGGTGGTCCGGGGGTCTTCCACCAGAAAATTTTGAGTGGCTTACACTTGATTTTCTGCATTCTGGTGATGGGCAAAATTGTGCCTTTTCTGCATCAGTTCCCTGTCCTCTGCTAATTCCATGTTTTTATTGGGGTGCAAATTCACATAATTTTGATGTGATGTAATATTGAGGGGAACATGTCCCCTGCATCCCCCAAATCTGCACCCATGCAAATGAGCCATTAGATTCTGAATGACTCCATTCATAATCTCAACCTCAGGTTCTACATAAATGCAGCTCCTTCTCTGATTACAGCCAATTACTGTTTCAGCACCATTCCCTCATTAATCGCTTACGTAATAACCATTATGGTAAATCACCAGCACGTAGGTGAGTTAATGTGTCCATGGCTGGTGTTTCATTGAGCTGCAACACCCAGTGATTCATGAAGAGTTATGACTCAGGACACGGTACTTTAACAACCACTGGAAATCATCCTGCTGCAGCCTACATGCTGTTCACTTCATACTGTTTAGCTGCGCTGTTGATGGGAAGGATCTGGTCTAATTTTCCTGTGTGAAACTGCATTGCAGCGCTAAAGCCATAAAAAGAAAGGCGGGTCGTTTCGGTCCTGCTGCGGGCTACACAGTGAAGATTCCCCGACACGGCACGGCACGGCACGGCACGGCGGCGGGGCTGCACCGATCCGGCTGACTGGAGCGATCGCTTCCCGGGACAGTGACGCATTCAACACACGTGCAAATGTTTGAAACGCTGGCAGGCACCGAGGCCGGCGGCAATGCGACACTCACCCCGCACCCCGTTACATCAGCGCGAGCAGGACACTTCACTGAGGTGGTGTTTACTGAGGAGTCTGTATGTGCGCAGCCTGTCTTCAATCGGGAATGTGCACAACACACACACACACAGATGATGCGGACTATGCGCGCGGCCAAATGCTGTGTCAGCGATTTTCTGTGACAAACACAGACGCGCAGTATCATCACCCTGTAACGCACAGGCAGTGAATGGGGAAGTAAAGCATCCCCACCCCGATGCAATCAGCGCAATCCTTACCCTCAGTTATTGCTCCCAGAAGGCTTTCATTCTCGTCATCCCGCGCAGAGAAGAACTTCAGCATTTTATCCTGTTACATGAGAGAGCCGAGGAGCACGGATCCAAGCAGCAGTGCCTTGCTCACAAGCGGAGGGGATGGGATGATTTCGCCTCTCTACCCCCCTCTCTGTGATCTCCCTCCTCCCCTGTGTCTCTCTGCAGCTCTTTGAAGAAACTCAAGAGGTGTGCAGAAATGTCCCTCCCCAGTTTGCCGTCTCCACAGCCCGCAGGACAGCAGGCAGGCCAAGACAACAGAGCTATGATGCCAGATATGAAAAGCCTGGCTGCATGCACAACCTGTCATACTGCAGGATGCATCACTCAATTAGCAGCTGAGCACATTCCCATGCAAAACTGCAGAATAAAACCTTCAATCTCGTCAATGACCACAGCACCATCTAAAAAATGTTAATCACCTTTATTTTGTTTCATAAACAAAAAGTCTTAAGACTAGCTTTAATGACCACTGTAATCCTGACCATGACTGACAATGTGGTGAAGGGATTTAACCGTTTACCAGAAGGGGGTATTTTTCATTTTTTTTATAAGTGCACAAGCCAGTCTGACTCGGACATCCGTTGGCCATCGTAAAATAGAAAAGTCTCTGGTTTGTGGGGATAGTGTCTGATATGTCTGGATGACTAGACTTAAATTCACCGCAGTCCAGCCCGTGTGCACATGAACTTCACGTGCGTCAGTTGGCCTCGTTCTTTGACGCTTCGTCGAAGTTCTCCACCAGATCTGCAGAACAACAACACATTGTGAATTATTACATTGTTGGAAAACTGTTCAGCATGTTCTTACTCCTGAAAATTATATCAAATGCACTCAGCTGAATCATTATTGTAGACAATACATCACTTCTACAAAGCAGATCTTCTTTTCGTGACGAAATAATAGGCTTAACATTGAGAGAGTTTGTTTAAATGTGTGTGCAGACACAGAAAAACAAGTTAACTGTCTGACTTTTACACAGCTAATGGTTCATACCTGGAACGTCATCATCCTCTTCCTCAATGTCCTCTGCCTTTGGAGCCTTGCTGTCGAGAGCTGAGATAAAATATACACATTTAAAAAATGTTCATGTTGCATCATTATCATGAACATAGAGGCTTTATTTTATGTTGAGTATATTGTGCATGCACTGTCCTGCTAATGTACTTACTCACTCGAGCACCAAATGTAAATTAATCAACAGCTGGACATAGTATGTCAGACATAGTAAGACATATGTAAACATCCTAAACAACAAGCGAGGCATTGCAAAAGCTCATCTTCCCTGGAGGTGAAATTGTGATCAAACTGCACTCGCAGTTATTTGGTCTCTTATGTCAGGTTTACCTATTTCAATTACGCATGAAATTTCCTTCCAATTGAGTCAAGTTTATCTAACATAAACCAAAAAAGTACCATTAATGTAATTAAATTGAAAAACGAAATGTGATGTACAGACAATGGGTATACACAGAATTTGTTAACAGCAATTACATAAACTTTATTCAGTAAAATTAACTAAATTCTAAGAGCTATTGTTACATAATTTCTGAGAGATTGAGATTGTTTTTTTGTTGTTGCTTTTTTGCCTTTATTTGACAAGACAGATTAAATGTAAAAGGGGAGGATGACATGCAGCAAACGGCCACAGGCTGGAATCAAACCCGTGGCCGCTGCGGCAAGGACGATGCCTTTGTAAATGAGACGCCTGCCCCAGTCAGTGAGCTACTCTCAGTTTTATTGGATTTAATTATATAAATTGTATTTTTTGGTTTATGTCAGAATTACTTGACTCAATTGGATGGAAATTATCAAAATACAATGGAAAACAGTGGTGTCACTTAGAGACGCTTCTACCCAACTGGAAGTGAAAAATCTGAACTAAAAGGCAAAATAAAAACTGACAAATAACAAACTAAAAACTGGACTTCCTGACATTACGTCTCTTGTCTCCCTTATCCTTTGGTCATAGACAAGCTGATAAATGCGATAATGTTGCATGAAAAAATTATGGATTTATGTGGAAGTTATATTAGTTACCACAAATTTTTTGAAGCCACTAACATGGAAAATCTTAGACACCCTTTCCACTACTTTAAAAGCCCTGACACAACAAGCCGACGGTCAGCTGTCGGTCAGTGTTGGGCTGTTGGTGAGTGTCCGTTACCCTACTCGGTGCAGTGTGTCCTGCACCATTGCCCCGCATAGCCCCGTTTGCTTTTTTTTTTGGCTGATTCAGCATATTAAGTTGACGTCAGTGAAGCCCATTGGTGAATTAAATCACTCTGATTGGCAGTTCAGCTCAGTGCATGAGAAGTGAGATGGAAGTGAGGAAAGTAAACAAACAGCTAAAGTAAAGAGGGAGTGAGAACAAAACAAACTTGTTACATGAGGTAAAATTATTTTTCTTTAGCCATTGAGCTCTTAAGCAGAAATGTGTCATGATGGTTTTTGTTATTGTCCACTGGTGCAAAGTAAATATGCTTTGTCCTTTCAACATTGGATTGTGTTGTTAATGTGTTAACTGGCTAAATAGCGGCAAGACAGTTTTCCTGTTTCCCTTTTTGAATGACGATAACAGACTACCACCGTCTGCAGGTGTGGAGAGTTATTTCCTCTCACACTGGCACAGAATGTACGTGCAACTTTGTGGTCAGGCTACACAACAGGAGGCCTTTGTCACAGCTACCTCCCTGAAGTCTATTTGGTGCATCTGGGCTTTTATGCTCCCTCGACTTGGTAAGACAGACCTCCTGACTCTCCTCGTTACAGGGACTGTCAGAGGTCTAAGAGGTCCAAGCACACCCACCTTGCCGAGGGAACTGTTCTGCCAGTTTGCGCAGGCTGCTGAGGCTGTCTGCTCCCAGCTGGCTGAGGATGCCGGGAAGCATCTCTGTCAGCTGCTTGGTCTCAGCGTGGCCCGTGATGGCGAAGGTGTTGGCGGACAGAGAGGCCTGAACTTTGGGGTTGTTGAAGTGGATCACAGTCCCGTCATCCTTGATCATGTTCACCTGAGAAGAGACGACCGCTCAGGTTTTACAATTATGGCTATAATGATCTGAGAAGCTACTCTACGCTGAGTAAATGTATGCAAATGACTTAACAAGAAACAGATAAGTGTGAAAAACCTGAGAGCAGTCTGGTCTACACAGCCACGTTAGAATGCACCACATTCATGTTAATGTAACATTCAGAGTTCACATATGCAGAAGATCCACACCAATTTACCTCCTCAATTCCAGCAATATTGTTGACAGCCAACTTCTTAAGTGAACTCTGAAGCTTTTTGTCGTCAGCTGTTGCAGTTCTGTGTACCACCTTCTTCTTCCTGCGTGCAGATCCCTACAACCAAAGTAGACATACAGTGTAAGACTCCTAAAGGACAGCAACTTGAAGCCAGCTATGACTTACAGGAGTGACAGCATTAGGAGAAAATTAGGGGCCACACAGCCTTTGCTGTTTTATTACAGTATTCAATACACACATGAATCAAATTGGGGCGACAGAAATACACTGGCAACAAGTTAATAACTGCTGCTATAAAAACCCAGCAGAGTTACTGGTTGAGTTGACATCTCCTGTTTTTGTCAACAAATGTGTTTTTCCAACAGCTGGTCTTATTTTCTGTTACACAATAACTTGATGCAGGTCTGCCTCCATAACTTCTTGTCAGATACTACATTTTACTAACTATGAGAGGAAGCTATAATCATCTGAAAAGGGGAGACACAAGGCATTATCTAAGACTCTCAAATAATGTATCATAATGCAGCCATAACAAACCGATTTATCCTCAGAGTTAGGCCTGCACATAATTTTTAAGTTAATCTACTAATTATTTTTCTTGAATACATGCCAGAGTAGTATAAACGTGCCCATGACAATTTCCCAGAGCCCAACGTGACATATTCAAAGTTGCTTCTTTTGTCCGACCAACAGTCCAAAACCCAAAGATGTTATTTACAATACAAGAAACCAAGAAAACCAGCAAAACATCACATTTGAGAAACTGGAGTCAGAGAACATCTGGTATTTTTGGCTGAAAAATGATGGAATCACTGACTGATTATCAAAATAGTTGCAGATTAATTGTTTTGTTGATCACTCATTTGATTAATCAACATATTGTTTTAGCTCTAAATAATTTCATTGCAATTTAAACATCATTTTTATTAATACATACATTTATACATTTGAATTTTTTGCACTAATCATCTGAAAGTAAATCTTAGTCTGAGACACTCTACATCCAGTTTGTTGCATTGAAAATGTATTATGACAGCACTGAAACATATAAAACCCAACAATTAGAAAGAATACTAACACCACTCTTCATGGCAAGAAGAAGCGCCTCAATACAGATATTGCAATGATATTTTAGGGTTGACTAATGGTGCTTTCACAAATTATTTACACAATGGGATTTTTGATAAATAATTATCAGTAATGTGGATATAATGACTAACTGTGTAAAGGCAAATAATAGAACAGCTAAAACAGTGTGGTAAATTCAGAAAAAATACATCACTTTACTGTAGTGAAGCGTTTAAAACCAGGAAAAAACAACCCTTATGACATTATGTTATCCAAAATCTAAGACGTTTAAGGTTTGATACTGTTCACAGTCAAAATAAATAACTTCTACAGCTAAATACTTCACTTTCTCTGCGATAACATAAATGTAATTTTGGAAAGCTGCAGGGTCGATGTAGTAATCCAAAAAGCAATTCTGCTCCTCTGTTCTTTTTTAATTACACACAGGGCTAATCTTCTGTCTCTGTCTGTCCGTCTGTCTGTCTGTCTGTCTGTCTGTCTGTCTGTCTGTGTGTATGTGTATCTGCTTGTCTAGCAGTATTACTAGTCTATTACTAAAATAATACAGCAAAGAAAACTGACCAGACGCCAAAACTATCGGGCAGAGCGGCGCTGCAGTGAAAGCTTTGGCATGCTGGGAAGCCAGCTTCCCGGCACACTCTTGTCTAATCCTGGCGCTCTCACCCAGATGAACTCTCAGGAACTGATATGTGGATTGGTACTCAGTATTACCGAAATAATTCTGTGGGTACCCTGTTTGGCACCCAACTCTATAGACATTAATGAGTCTTCTGTCACAATATAATACTGATAAATTGCCCAGCCCTGCTTCAAAGTGGCTTCTGATCAAGAATGAGTTTAATTTACAATAAGAAACCAAGAACAACAGCCAATGCTCACATTTGAGAGGCTGGAGCCAGAGAACATTTGGTGTTTTTGGTTGGAAATGACTAAAATCATTAACTGATTATGAAAACAAATGCAGATTGTTTTCATCAGTCACTTAACTGATAAATCGACTAATTGTTTTGGCTCATTTAACCTCTAAAAATAAGGCCTAGTCTCAGATTCTCTAAAAATGTATCATGACAAAACTCTAACGTACAAAACCAAGCAATTCCTGAGCTATGAACACTGTAAAACATGTAAATCAAAAGTAAAAGAACAAACACTACGTTTTATGGCAAGATGTATTTTAGTTTTGGTGTAGCATAGTGAATAATGAGAGCACTGAATAACAGAGACATTCCTACGGTCTCACCCAACATCAAACTTTCCCAACAAAAACAATAAACCACTTCCTTGGGTGTCAACATACCTTTCCTCCTATCCGGACCTGGGCTTGAAGTTTTGCCAGTTTTTCTTGATTCATGTTGTCACCTACGACATGGGAAAATGAAGATGTGTAAAGACACTGAAAACAAATAGAGGTTGTGTGTACCAGCTGTCATTCTGATGGACAGTTAAAGCCGTCTGAACACCAAAACACCCACTGCTCATATTATAGATTATTGTTTTACAGTTTTTAATTAAATTAATATCATCTGTCACTGTCAATATAGATCCTACGTGCTATATATACAGTATATATTGATTTAATTAATTTATTTACACAGGAAGTCCCTTTGAGATTGAAAATCTTGTTTACAAGAGAGACCTGGCCGAGGTAGCAGCCAATCAAAACACATTAAAATGCAACAACAAATACAACATATAATGCAAAAGAAAAGAAAAACAAGCACACATCTCGGTCAACAAATGCTTTATGATGCCCTTAAATTCATCAATGGATGTAAGTGTATCTTATTTTAGATCTTTTTGGAGATTGTCCCATGCCCATGGTGCACAGTAGGAAAATACAGTTTTCCCCAGACATGTTAAAACCTGGGGTACATTAAAAAGCTGACACACAGAAGGGTGCAGAGGTCGGCTGGAGGTTTGCACAGTATTTCTTTATAGGTAAAAATATACCAGAGCTTTTGTCTGTGAGTGGTCAGTGACGTCCAAACCACCAAATCATAAAGCATGCATTGATAAAAGAGGAACTTTGCATTTGTAATCACACATAGACATGCACTTTACATTATCATCCAATCCATGTATATAAGTATGTATTTCTTTGACTATTTGCATACCAGTAGTTTACAACTTACAGAGCACTTGACTTGTATATAGACATTTTATTTTAGTTTTATTTGTACTGTTGGTCATTTAACTGTATTTATAGTATTTATATAAACACCTATGTTTCCCATATACTTGTGTACATTTAAGTCCTGTCTATTCTTCCACCTTTATTTGTCCAGCTCTACTGTCCTTGTTCCCAGCTGTTTATTGCTGTGTAAGTACATGAGAGTCAAGTTGCTGGTATGTTTAAGTTACACATGATCCCAACTAGCTAAACAGTTAGCATGCTGCTGCTTCCCCTGTCGCCTATAGCTACAACATGAGCTAACCAGTTTAGGAAGAATACAGTAAAATACACGAGCAGTAAAAAAAAATGTTTTATAGCCGAGACAAACCAATAAAATAAACCATAAAGCGACATGTAAATTACACCACGCTGATACAATAATAACACAGACTGGCTCTAACTTGTCAGTCTGCTGTGTGTGTGTGTGTGTGTGAGTGTGTGTGTGAGAGTGTGTGTGTGTGTGTGTGTGTGTGTGTGTATGGTTAGCAGCTGCAGAGATGAAAACACAACACAGGGCCTTCAGACTGAACACACAGCGTGTCACCGCTCGGCTCGGCCCCACAGCTCTGCTCCGACCACACACCGACAAACACACACTCAGCTAACACCGCACGGTACACACAAATCAATATGTATCTGCCCAAACCTGGTCAAATATCCGCACAGGCATGCGGTGGCGAAAGATGGAGGTTATAAGGAAGAGATTACGTCACACACCATACGGGGGTTTCTTCTTCTACGCTTCCGACCAGCTGGAGGGTTTTGAGTTCCGTGCTGCCCCCTACAGGACGTTTGATGTATTACACTATAAAGTGATGGTGCGCCCAGCACCTCGCTTATTTTATTTTATTTTATTATTTTTTTTATTTCAATTTATTTATTTTATTTTATTTATCCTTTATTTAGCAAGGAAGGTCCCATTAAGATACAATATCTCTTCTTCCGCTTTCATTTAGAAAAACTGTTACCCAGTAAAACCTATAAAATAGGCTAAATAAAAGCAACATAAGGCAAAGTAGTAAAAGAAAAGGGATATAAAAGCCACACCAATGTCATCTATACACATTTCACATGGGTTAAGGACTAGTTTATAAAGCAGCAACAGTTTCCTTCAGGGCAGCTTTTAAAAGGCCTTTAAAAATGTTCAAAAAAGGGAGTGCTTCTGAGGTAACAACATTTTGATGTTCATTCCATACCCTGGGTGCATAGGAAGAGAAAGCAGCTTTACAGAGCTCTGAGCGCACCCTGGGGATATTTAAAAGAATACCCATTTAAGAGTAAGTGCAGTAGTTGCTGGTATGAATGAACAAAAGGCTTAAGATATAAGTACGTGCAACACAGTTAGACCAGGTTGGTAGGTGGTTTACCTAATAACACCAATGAATAACATGTGCATTTTCCTCCTCTTACACAGACAAAGCCATCCTAAAGATTAATATAAAATACAATGGTGAGTGTGAGAGGCTGTATTTGTGCCAAATGTAATGCAGCATAATATGCAGAATCCAGTTTTATAAGTAGGGATGAAACTGCATGGATGTGAATTACATCACCATAGATTAATACAGACAGAAATGACTCGTCAAACGAAAATGACCAAAATGCACATTCATGTGTTTATTTTGTTTCAGATTTTGTTCTGGGAATGTATGCAAAAATACATATTTAATTAGATAATGCCTCATTTGCATGTTTTAACATATCATTTCAAAAAACTTGTAATACAAAAAATAATTGTCTTAAGTAATCACCTGGGGAGGTTTGGTGGTGATATCCATGTTAAAAAACGCATTCTATTCACATTTGGGTGTCTCCTCTTAATCATGATTAACATAATTGACTAGCATTTAATGATTATAATTGATTATAACTGAAATGTCTTTAATTATCCCAGTGCCACACTCTTGACTCCACAGAGACAGACACAGACCCTCTCCTCAAAAGATGTTTCTGGTGGAGAATAACCTCCTCCTAACATACATTATCCTGACCATCATAACAAAACGTTTTTATGAGCCTTCAATTTGCATTTTTATGTCGTTTATTTGTTTTCCATTATTACCTTTATTGCACAGTTCAGGCCAAGGAAACTGAAAAGATTTCATAAGAGAGATGAAAAAACTCTTGTGCATTAACAGTAATATTACCTACCACTGCCTGACTGACGGCCCTGCTCTGTCTGATTTCATTCTGACATAGTGGTATGAAAATGCCTGGAAACAACGTAGCATGATCAGCTATAAGGAAATGCAGCAGTCATAGTGAATCAGTAAACAATAAATCATTAGTTAAATGTGATCAACACATAACTTTTATGCTCATACGAAGATGACCAGACTGTTTCTATATGATCTGTATGCTAGAAATATCTAAACAGTGTGTTGTTTATACGTAAATATTTCTGCAGACTGAATCAAAACCAGTGATGAGCTCAGCTGCATTACATTACATTATTTTGTACATTCTGCAGCAGACTTTTGTGTCTGCATTAACCATACATTCACATTGTAAACCAGAGAATCCATATCACGTTACCACATATATGTTAGGTCAAAAACACAGGGCTATACTGTGTTTGTGACCTGGGCTACTGTCAGTAAGAACAACATCAAAAGAAGAAGAAACAGAATCAAACACATTCAGTAAAAATCCTTAGATGAGGTTAAGGACACCAACTGGAGCTGAAATTTCAGCAACATTAAGACTAAATACATTTTTTCCAATAGAAAAAGTGTAATAAAGTTATGTCTGAACCAATCTGACAGTGACTGTAATATTTTCTGAGTACTGTGAACATCTAAAACAGATTTTGTTCAAAGCTGAAAGTTGAGATCTAAAAGGTAATCTCACATAATACAACAGAGCACGATACTGCCAGTTCACTGTGACTATTTTACAACTCCAACATGAATACTAACTGTATAACTGTTATTTACAATAACTTTTTTTGACCTTTGCCAAGCCTCGCCCCTTTGTGATGGTCCGACAAGCTGTCAGAGTAAGAATGGAGCCCACACTGTCTTCAGTCTGTGTTTGAAGGATATATCCAGGATGTCAAACTGACTCAGCAGCAACAACAGGTTAAAAAGACAAAGACAGTTAGAAGCTAAAGCTGAACTATAGGCTACAGATCACGGTGTAAAAGTGAACCACCACATCACTGCTGATCGCCACAGAAGACGATGAGTATAAAGGGAAACTTTGCTGATATTGAACCAGCTGTGTGGCATCACAGTGTGTGCCGCCAGACCTCTGCCGCCGGACAGGCAGGGATCTGCAGAAGTCAAACAGTGTTCTTCTGCGCACAATGCGATGACACACAGCTGGTTGAATATCAGCATAATCATTAAAAAGCAAAAGCAGCATGTGTATACATTCAGTAGGCTATATCTTCAGTAGCTAGCTAGCTAACCCTACACTTTTCAGGGTTTGATTTTGGTTTTGGAACAGGGAAGAAACGTATATCTTTTTCCAACCTCTCCACATTCTGCACATCTTCAAAGCCTCTTCCTGTTTCTCTCACAGGACCTGGAGATAGTCAGCCATGTTCTCATGTTCTCCCGTTTGGACTATAACTCTCTGTACACTGATATTAGTCAGTTCTCTCTCTCCTGCCTCCAACTGGTTCATAACGCCACTGCCTGGCTCCTCACAGGTACCCAGAGGAGAAACCATGTCACACCTGTTTTAGCCCCTCTCCACCGGCTGCCTGTAAAATTCAGAATTGATTTTAAGATTCTCCTATTTGTTCACAAAGCCCTTAATGGTTTGGCCTCATCCTGCATGGCAGACCTCCTCTGGTCAGCTGACCATGGGGAACTTGTCTGTCCCACGCTTCAGATTCAAGCTCAGGAGTGATTGTGCCTTTGCTGTGACTGCCCCCAAACTGTGGAACAGCATCCCCCTCCAAATCAGATGTGCCCCCTCCACTGCATTGTTTAAGTCCAGGCTGAAAACCTACTTTTATTCCTGACTTTCTCTGCGGTGTGTCTGTTTGTGTTGTGTCTCTGAATGTGTGAGCTGTGTACCTGACAGTTATGTTGCCTCTCATGTATTTAGCCACTTATTCCTTTTGTACAGCACTTTGGTCAATATGAATTGTTTCTAAATGTGCTTTGTAAATAAATTAGAGTCTGAGTTTGAGGTCCTCTCAGGTGATGGATTTGACCGCAGTGTCTCGCAGAGGTAATCTACCCGAGTTGCTGGTCTCTGTCGAGCTGCGGAGAATGCTGCGCTGCCAGCGGTATAAGTTATGAGACTTTGGGCCCCAGCAGCTTTGGAACAACGTGAAGATTTTCCTCAGAACAGCCTTCCTCAGCAGGATGTAGACCCAGGGGTCCAGGATCTGGTTCCATGTGGCCATACGGACCACCATCAGGAGACTGAAAGAGGCGGGCTCGCTGTTGGCCCTGGTGCTCAGCATGATGACACGGATCTGGTGGGAGTGGTCAGAGAGTAAGAGACAGTGACAGAAAAGATAGACAAACAAACCATGAGCTGTTTTATTTAATATAACTAATGTCTTTCTTTAATTTAAGAAATAAAAAACTTTTACACTGACAGATTAGAAGCATCCTTGTGCATGGCACTCACTGTTTTTGTAAGATAAGCAAATGCTTTACTGGAATATTTTTTTAATTCAGTGTTTCACAGAAGAGCCTGTAAAGCAGTAATTAATGTTTCCAACTTATCTTTTGAAGATTGATGGTGTCAATCACCAGGCGTCCTCTCATGACTGGCACATCCATTATCCTCCACACATGTACAATGATTCAATACATGAGCATCTGCATGGTGATTGTAAACTCATAAATAAATAGTAACTGACTAAACTGAGAATAAAAAACTATAGTGTTTGTTGTTACAATAAGATTTAAGCTATTCAAAGATGTGAAAATGCAACAGCATGTTTGCTTTAAAATACCACTTCAATCACACTCCATTAGGTTCTTTCTCAAGCTCCTCTATGTATGTCTGATGCAAATTGGTCACAAAACAAAACAACACTGAAGAAAAACAGGTTTTAAATAATCTAAAGAAAATGTCAGCGCATTTCTTACATTGCTAAAATTACCATAAAAAATGTCAGAAATATGATTAGTTTTTGCTTTATAGCTGTAGAGGATGAGGAGTGTGGCATGCAAAGAGCTGATGGTGTAAATCACAATGTGCTTTTGCAGCAGCAATAAAAGCAATGAAGGGAACATGTAGAGAGCACATTTGTAGAGCAGGAGACAGAGCTTTAAATGTTCTTTTTCAACCTGGAGCAAAGAGATATTTTAAAGGACGTGTGTAAATGTGCCACAGAGATCTGGACATACTGCAGTATTTAGAAGTTTAGTGGAGTGGTCATATAGTAAACTGTTTAAGCGTTTGAGTCCTGATGTCATAGATAAATGGATGACAGCTTCAGCAGCAATGAATTAGAGGAATGGACTGATTGAAAGAGAAAAACAGCAGTGTAAAAAGCTTCAAAACAACCTTTTGCTTGAGCAATCTTTTCATCACATATTACAGGTTTGTCTCATTTCAAACCCAATTTCAGTCAGTTTGTACTAACCAGTGGTCAAAATCCATGACAGACACAAACAGAAAATGGGGTTTGAAGATCAAAAAAATGATGTGGGAATGTAAATGTAATTATAAATGGATTATTAGTAACAAATTGAGATCAATTAAAGAAACAGTGTGTAGGATTTAGTGGCATCTAGTGGTGAATATTGCAGATTGCAACCAGCAGAGAACAGCTCCCTTTTGCAAAGCAGGAACTTCCGATCAGGATTCCTACCAGTGTTTATTGTTCAGGAGGGTTTTTAACATGAGGTGAGGTATCTGCAAAGGTCTCTTCCTCTCCAAAACAAATGGAACAGGTGATTAAAACTGATAAAAAACACTGACTTAAAGCTGTAGTTGGTAATGTTGGAGAGCTAGCAAGATTTGAAAGCGGAACCTCCTCTCAGCTCCACCCCCTCCTCCCCCTCCCGTCAGTGCTCCGTCCAAAGCCACGGCCCCACAAACTTGAACGCGCATCCTGCACTGCAGTAGGAGTCAGCAGGGCAGAGGAGAGCCGAGTAAAATAACAAATCCCCCCAAGCAAACAAATAATTACCTGTCCAACAGAAAGACAGCAACCTCTGCATCACTTTTCAGGCCCTTCAGCTCCCTCAGTTGTCTCCACCGTTCAAAAGCTGCACCGATGTTGACGTCTGGTTTGTCCTGTCGTTTTATCCCAAGCCTTTTTCGTTGCAGCCTTTTCTGCCTCTGACTTTCTTGTCTCAGCCTGTTTAGCGGGGCGAGCCGTTACAAGTAACGCTGGAAATGATACTTTTGGCTGCATTTTCTCTGCCATTGTTCAGCAAATTCCTGCTAACTCGGTATTTCTGCTGAGGAGTGTGCTGAATATTTCCGGCAACAGTGACACGTGATGAGTGCATGCAGGGAGGAGGGAGGGAGGGACGGAGGGAGGCTCAGGCAGGACGAGACATGAAGGCATCTGATTGGTTCTTTCCATTCGCACCAAATGGCAGGGATTGGTCAGAGTTTTTACAGGCCTGCAGCTGGCACAGAGGTCTAATTTTTTTCATTCCTTTTTCTTAACACATTATGTATTGACTACTCTCAGGATGGAAGGACCATTTCACCCAAGAAGTGTTTCTGAACAGGATTACCAACTATAACTTTAAGCTGATCATGTAACCAATTAATGTTTCTCCAATGCTGTTCAGCTCATCACAGACAGGCCGCTAGCCCAGCACCAGCTAA
The DNA here is from genome assembly GCF_006386435.1 of Epinephelus moara. Taxonomy (NCBI): domain Eukaryota; kingdom Metazoa; phylum Chordata; class Actinopteri; order Perciformes; family Serranidae; genus Epinephelus; species Epinephelus moara. The sequence goes on along the minus strand of NC_065515.1, from coordinate 14,948,398 downwards.
TGTGTGCTCACCAATTTTCTCTGATAACTTCAAATCCAGACATTCAGGAGGTTTTTACTGGGAACCAAATCATCCACAGAAGTCTCTTCCTCTCCAAAACAAACAAATTCTGTGATTTAATCTAGTTAAAAAAACTGAATAAAGCTGTTTCATATTAAAAAATAAATGTTTTTCAGACACTGCTCGTCAGGAGGGGCTGCTAACTATAGTTGCCGACGTGAAAATGCAAAAATGCAAATGGCCCTGTCTAGAGTCTGCGTTTGGTTTGTCTGTTCAGGGCTACTGTAGAAAAATGACGGTGCAACATGGAAGACTCCATAGCCGAGGACCTTCTCTCTATCTAGATATAAATGGCTCATTCTAAGGTAACAAAAACAGAATCATTCTTATTTTCAAGTGATTAAGAAAACAAACATATCATAAACAATTTCTGCCCGTATCTCCCCCTAAATCCTACATACTGGACCTTTGATATATAAACTTGAATTAAAAAGGAGTTCCAACTCATTGTCATGGTTTCAGGCTGTGGGGAATGTGCATCACAAAAGGGTTAAAGGTCTTCCAAGGAGAAATTCTTACCAGTAAAGGGCCCCAGCACACACAGGACACCAACATGATAGCCAGCAGCTGGCAGATCATCTCTATGTGGTATGACGTGCCTCTGCAGTGATGCTTGCGGCGCAGTCTGGCCTGCAGCAGCGCGCAACTTGTCAGTGTATTGCACACAATCGAGAGCAGCAGGGCCAGCAGCCCTAGCATAGAAAAAAGCAGAGGCAGGAGCACATCCAGCCAGTCCTTAGGTTCCTCCATATGGAAGAAGCACCAGCTCCTGGAGCTCTGAACCCTGTAGGGCCTCCACAGCAGCACAGGCAACACAGCCACCAGGGCAGCGAACAGCCACGTGAGTCCCAGCAGCCTTTTCATGTGGTGGGAGGCTAAAGCTGTGGAGTGGAAGATAGGCCTGGTGACTCCAATGCAGCGCTCCACCGCCATGGCGCTTCCCAGGAACAAGGGGCTCAGACCAAAAAACACCATGCATGCTCCAAAGATGCTGCACACAATGTGGTGAGGGTCAAACATCTCCCATTTCTTGTGGAAGCTGTAGACAAAAAGCACCAGGGAGCCAGTGATGAGGTGACCCAGCAGGTCTGTGACCACCAGGCTGCTGGCGAACAGCAGGAAGGCCGCCTTGTGCTTGATCCGGATACGGTTGTAGGACTTGACGAGGATGAAGAGGGCGAGGCTGTTGGAGAGGATGCCCATGGTCATGGAGATGGCGGAGGCAGTGATGGACAGGTCCTTCTGGCTGCAGGTGCTGTTGCTGGGTCTGACCTCTGACCTGCAACTTGCCTCTGAGCTCCCATTGGCTGACATGGTGGAAATGAAATCTGAAGGAGAGGATAAATGGTAGATGGGATGCATAATTTATTTGTATAAAAATATGTGCAATAAAACTTCAGAGGCTAAAAAGTGGCAAGTGATCACGTCAATCAATAATCTGTAGCTTCAATGATTTGGAACAGATGCTCAGCTTTAAAGCATTAAAACATTCTACTTTACAGCTCACACATGCAGCTGTGGGTACGGTAAACGTTACTTTCATCAACACGGGCTGAGATAAAATTAATATGAAACATGTCCCACACTCTCATAAGACAATAACTTTTGCTAATGATCGTAGATGGTTAAAAATTACCTCAGGATTGGTCTTCTCTCACGCAACTCGCCATATGTCGAGAGCTTACTAACTAAGCTGTGTCCTTTGTGATGGTCAGTAAAAGAAAGAAACGTATCCTCAGCCCTGCAGTGATTGCCATTGAGCGTCCAGAAACTGCTTTCCTCAATGTTGCTGCGATCTGTGCAACTTGCTCCGTGTGCGCTCCGCTGGTGCCATACTCAGTGAAGGCGGCGAGCTTCAGCCTGCGAGCTGTCACTACAAACCCAAACCCTACTTGCAGGCTGTGCACATCTGTCGCACTCTGCAAACAAACAGCCCAATGGTGCTCTTGTTGTTGTGTCGACACAAAATAGGCATTAAAACTAAAATAACCGACAAACCAAAATACGCACGCCAGTGAATCATATAATTACGCACGCCTGATTAAAATCGCCAAAGTGTTCCTGTGAAAATCATCCAATTTCTTCAGCTTTCTTTTGCATATAATTTCTGTTAAGAAAAAAATTCTATCTCTGTTTTACTCCAGTCTGTCTGCGTGTTGTTGGATCACCCTGCTGCTTGAGTCTGAATGGCAGAAACAGGTTGTCAATAACTTCACATGATGTCCTAGAAGTACAGACTGTCTGTGACAGCATGACGTCATCGTGCTTTATGAACTGAAAAAAAAAACATTGTCCAAAGAGATACACCAAAACCACATCTTAAAATAGATACAACAAAGGGTCCAACATGCAACAAGTTATTAAGGAGCCTTTTATTTTCTATTTCTGTATTTTTTTCTTATCAATCACGTTTTTATTTTATCTTTTAACATAGAAAAACAGTAAGGAAGAATATTAAGGGCTGCCAATTTTAAGCAGCTTCAACATTTATTATCCAGTGCCAAAGTTCTGCTATCAAACGATTAAATAAATTGGTTTTCCAGCATGTGAGGATCAAACAATGTGTTGTCACTGTTACCAACAAGAGAACAAAATGTCTTGGCTTGGACTGGACACACTGCTGGGCTGTCGTTCCAAGCAATATCCTTTTATTCAACCTATTAGTCACACGTTTTGCTTTTTCTGACTGCACACTATTAGATCCCACCATTGTGCTTAAATAAAAGGCTGGGGACAGGCATGCTTCGCTTTCATCACAGATGCTGGGTGTTTCTTTCCAGGTCCCTTTGTTTTTTATGTGTTTTGACGTTTCCAAAATGTGTCCACTGGGTTTATGCAGCCCCTTCTCATCCCCTATATGTCAGTCTTGTCTGTTACCTTATCTCTGATTGATGAGGACAGAGCTCCTAATGGAAACTGTGACGTGGAAGTTGCTCTTTAGAGATCAGTAGATGTTGTGAGTTATCAGATTTACAGCTATGTCTGTCTTTAGTTAGAACATCTTGTCAAGCAAATGTTATATCAATTAAGAATACTTCTCCTTACAGTTTTACTTTCATTTGTAATTTATGTCATTTGAAACTATCAAAGCTTTTCAACCTCGCTGCTTCAGCAAAACCTGTAATCTCTTTTCCAGGGAGTCCTGAGGGAGAAAGCAGGCTTGGAGTCAAATGTTGCTGACAGACGAGCAGCAGCTTCAATTGGAAAAAGTCACATAAAAGGAAAGTGAAGTGGTCTAAAAAGGAGAAGGGGTCGGGGCCAAACAAAAGACCCTCCAAACTGAATGCAGGATGGAGAGTTCCTCACTGAGTCTGACCCAGCAGAAAGCAAATTATTGACCTTCATAGGAGCCAGCAATTTAAGACGTATTACAGAGGAGTACACGTAATTCTGAGGCAGATAGTGAATGGACTTATGCAATAAATATTACCTTGGAGTGAACACTCCCTTGAAGAGAGAAAACACAGCAGTGACTTAGAGATCTCTGTCAATAATTAGTCATTACACAACAAAGGGAATCTGGAATTTTCTATATATATTTTTCTTAGAAGTGAACTCTGATTTAGCATCGTAGTTCCGTTACACTACATCCTTTGATGTGTACAATTATTAGAGTTCCCTCCTGAAGCTAAATAAACCATTTTAAAACTTAATGGATCATTTAAAAAAAAAAAAAAAAAAAGCATTGTTTCAAAGGTCAAAACATGGCTGCTTTTTTTTTTAGCTCAGGAAAAGTTTAAATTTTGGAGCAACCCAATCACTAGTACAAATGTTGGCATTGTCCAATGTTTCTGCAAACCATGGGTATGTTATATGTTTAGGAATAAAAAGCATGGTTAACATGGCTGGAAATGTACCAAACTCTCATTTAAAAACACCCACTTCTGTTGTTAAAAATGTGGCTAAAATATACCAAACTCTTTTTACAAAACACCCTCTTTTGTTGCTAAAAACAAAGCTAGAAATGTACCAAAGTCTCATTAAGAAAGACCCGCTTTTGTTGCTACAAACATGACTGGATATGTCCTGAACACTTGTTACAAAATACACCGTTCTGTCACGACAAACACGGCTAGAAATGTGCCAACTCTTTTTACAAAACACCCACTTTTGTTGCTAGAAACACAGCTAGAAATGTACAATGGTCTCATTAAAAAAGACCCACCTTTGTTGCTACAAACATGGCTGGATATGTCCCGAACTCTCGTTACAAAATACACACTTCTGTCACTACAAACACGGCTAGAAATGTACTAAACTTTTATTACAAACACAGCTAGAAATGTTACAAAAGTCTTGTTAGAAAATACCCACACCTGTCGCTAAAACCATGGCTGGAAATATACTAAACTTTCATTACAAAACACCCACATCTGTTGCTACAAATACAGCTAAAAATGTACCAAACTCTCCTTAAAAACACCAGCTTCTGTCACTACAAACATGGCTGGAACTGAATGTTTAGAACTCTCATTACGAAACACCCACTTCTGTAGCTGCAAACACAGCAAGAAATTCACAAAACTCTCATTACGAAACACCCGTTGATGTTGCTACAATCATGGCTGGAAATGTACCAAACTCTCATTTAAAAACACCCACTTTTGCTGCTAAAAACATGGCTTAAAATATACCAAATTATTTTTTACAAATACACACTTCTGTCACTACAAACACGGCTAGAAATACAAAACACCCACTTTTTGTTGCTAGAAACACAGCTAGAAATGTACCAAGGTCTCATTAAAAAAGACCCGCTTTTGTTGCTACAAACATGGCTGGATATGTCCCAAACGCTTGTTACAAAATACCTACTTCTGCCGCTAAAACCAGAGCTGGAAATGTACTAAACTCTTATTACAAAATACATTTGTTGCTACAAATACTGTTAGACCATCCACCATCCCCTCCTCCTCCCAATGAGAAACTCAGCACATATACATGTAATCAAAACTACCTCATATGTATGAAACACACAAATGTAACATATCTGAAGTTGCAAAAAGGCACAATGCCAACATTTTATTCTGGCAACTGGGCTGTTTGGAGATACATGATTTTCCAGAACAGCAACAATTATGCAGTTTGCTGAGGAATCCCAAATGCTCCAAACTTGCACGTCTTTGGAAGCCTCTATGTTCCTTCTTCCTTCACACCATTGGGCCTGTGACACCTCCAGAAAGCTCAGCATTAATATTCATCATCTCCATATTATATTCTGCCGTGTATCTCCTTCAGGCTTCTTTCAATGCTGCATCTCCCCCTGGCTCAGTGTGCAGCACATCATCTCCAGTGGGGACGTATTTAGTTTTTTATTGGCTACTCATGTTGCCCACTCCATACGAGGTTTCATTTGTCTGTAAAATTGAATTCTGGAGATTCTCTCCTCTGTCGACACATAACCATCTGCTCGCAGTCATTGTTTACACACACTTCAGCACTTGGTTACAGCACTTCAGTGGCTATAGAGAGAACTTACTATGCAGACAGAGTGATATTTTGTCCGAGTGAAGAGGAAGTTTGAGCTTTCAGATGATGATTGCGTGATTACTCTGATGAGGAGGCCAAGTCACATGCATACACACAGAGCATCAGTTTATTTCCTGAAGTACCCAAGAGATTGCAGACCCACTAAGCTTATCATGCCCATAGACACCGGGGCCAGCATATTGATTGATATCGTCTCCATGACGTCAGCGCAGTGCCTGGAGCAGCTTAACAAAACAGCTCCTGAGGATAGCCACGGTGCCAGGCAACTGAGTCAGACAACCTTTGGGTCACAGCTAAAAGCACAAAGCCACTTCATCCATAACTTTGTGCATCAAATGTGGACATATTCTAGCAGTAATTATCATTAGGAAAATTATTTGAACTGATGCTGAGCTTAGTCTATAAAAATGATAGTCCTGTAGTTCTGCACACAAAGAGCATTATTCTTTTTCTGTCTTTTCTACTTCAGACTCAGCTGTATTAGTGTTAGACTGCATTTCTAACTATAATTATCCTGGGGGTTATTCATGTCAAATTTTGAAAATGAGTGGTATTTCTTTTTAATAAAAGTTGAAGTGAAGTTAAGCTTTATAAGACTTCGGAGCCATTTTTTTATCATCCAATTATTGAAGCACCCTGAGGAACTTTAATGTTTAATCATGCCTGAAGTTTTGACTTATTTCCATTTTCTAAAACTTTATTTCCGCTCTTTCTTCAGCAGAAGTTGTATCAAATGTCCTCGTCGCTTTCTTTCAGTAATTGCAGCTAAATGGAGAGAAGACTGAGGAAAGTGAAGATGAGGGTTGATCTCTAGATCTGCAGATGAGACTATGTGACAAGAAGGGGAGAATTACATATCCTTATTCTTGCATGCATTTCATGAACTGTGTACTTGGTACAATTTATATACTGTTTCATTGGATATATGTCATATGTGACATGTAGTCTGTCATAGTTTCAAAATACTTTTACTATTTTTGCATGAGTGTAATTCTGCTAATGTTGGATAGCCTTTTAAATTCTTATTTTTACTCCTTGAAAACAGCATATTAAATCTCATTAAATTCAGGAAGACATGGGTGGAATCAAATAAAGCAGCTTTTCTTTCTCTAAATGATATCCCATTGTTTTGAACAGTCCCTCCTGTCATTGTTTCCTGTATGAACAGAAAAGCAAAAGAAAGCAAAGAGTGAATTTTTCATTGAACAAATTAATTTCTACATTTCTAAAAAACAATCTGTTTATTTTTCTTTATCCCTCGGGGGTAGTTGGTGGTAGTCAAGTTGCAAAAATGAAAAGATAAAACGTTTCCTCACATGCATGAACACAATATAAAAGAATGGTAGTGCAAAGGTAAAGGAATAAGCTGACAGACACAAGGGTTAAGGGTTGCTGTGGTGAGTCCATAACTGGTGACTGACACCATGAATGCACATTAGGTCAAAAATGTAAAAATTATTCAGTCACACACCCAGTTCACTGACAGTGTCTTTTACCTCAGCTGTTTTCAAGTCTACTTATGGCAGCAGCTTAAAGTAGTCATAAAGGACATGAGTGTGTGGGGTCTTTGATAATCTCATACCAGGGGTAGGCAACCTGTGGCTCCGGAGCCACATGCAGCTCTTTTGCCTCTCCTTCAGTGGGTCCCTGTGGCTTTGTCAGAAAATTATAGAGAAATTCATAACAGCTATTTTTTAACATTTTAACTTTAACTTTCATTATAGGCCTTGAGTGATTCTCACATTCTCCACTGTAAAAATGTGTAGCCTATTCATAGAATAAATAAAATGTTTTTGTCATGCAGCCTTTCACTGTTTACTTCAAATTTTGCCAAACCTCAGTAACAATGGCTCGTCTTGGAGCTCCCTAGCTAAACGACCCATGGATTCCAGAGCGAAAGAAAAAAGTCTTGGAGGACAATTGAGAATTTAACAGCGCATGGACATATTTGTTTCCTTTTACTGCCGACCCTGCAAAGTTAAAGTATCAAACAATGATAAATAGCCACTGCAGTGTAGCCACCTTGTGGTAAAACATATTAATAAATGCTTGTTTAGACCTATGAGTAATATTGATGGGCGAATTTAGACTTACCGTTCCCTTCATTATGAGGCTTAAATATGTTTTGCAGCTCCAGGCGGATTATTTGAGAGCTTTTTTGGCCACAGATGGCTCTTTTGCTATTAAAGGTTGCTGACCCATGTCTTATACTGTATGTCTATAAGGATTTGTTGAGTAATATGATAGCAGAAAGATGTTTGACAGTTGTTAATTTTGGTTGGAATGTAAATTGGGTTGACGAGGATGATCAACAGGCTAAATCCAAAAAAAACAAGAAAAGGACACAGGGAAACAAAAGGCTGGAATGCTAGACACAAGGAGCTGAATTGACCTGGCACTAAGAGAAAACAAGACACACTAAGAGGCCGTTTACACGTACACGGTGATTTTGATAAACGGAGCTTTCTCCTCTGAAAACGAGTCTTTCTAAAAACTCCGGCCAGAGTGGAGATTTTGGAAAACCCCGGTTGCACGTTGAGTTATGCTGCATTCTACTGGTAGCCGGAACCGGGATTGATACAGTTTCCGGTCCGGAAAGGTATAAAAGAACACCCGTTCTACCCGGAGGTCTCGTCATCAAACTCGGGCAAGGTCCAGGTAGTCCGAGTCGGTAGAATTGACGTCACGACGAAGATGGCTGCGCACATTGTGAATGGTTAAAAAAAGTTATTTGTCCTCAATTTGTCCTCGTATATGCTGTTTAATTAAGCGTTTGTGTTGTAAAAATCATACAAGTACTTTGCAATGGCATTTCTGTTTCCACTGTCGATTTGTGTTGGAAAAAAGTCGTAGCCTAAAGTCGTTTGAACCAGCAAAGTCTCCGTTGCTCAGCAACCATGCAAACAAAAACAAACTTAGGGCGCGCCGCCATGTTTTCCGGACTGTTGCAATGAAACACTTTCAGATCAGACGTGTCATACGGTCATGTAAATCCGACAAGGAATGACCGGCCTGGATTGCCAAACGAATGCGGCATTATAGGCAGCCGACGTCACAGTATGCGCTGGAACTTGCACCTGTGTCAAAAGTGCGACCTATGTTGCTATGGTGACAATGGATACATGAAGGCTTGAGCTTCTCGTTACACTGCCACCTACAGGTTTGGCATGCTCTTGTGTATATCTACACGGGTAAGTGTAAACGAAGATGTTTTTGAAAACGGAGACGGTGAAATGTCCGTTTATGAAAATAGCCGGCAACGTGTAAACGGCCTCTAAATACTCTGGTGAGGGGAAGGATAAAGAGACACAGGTGAGGCTAATCAGGGCGGGAGCGACAATCAGACACAGGTGAAGCCACCAAAAGGGAGGGAAAACACACAGGGGCAGGAAGTGAAGTGATCTGAAACGAGATATGTGAGTTACAAAGTAAAACAGGAAACAACATGAATAAATTAACCCTTTGAAACCTGGAAAAACATCACTTTTCTTGTGATGCTTTATGTATTCAAACCACTGAACCCTGAGCTAACTGGTGTGATTTCTTTCAAAAACATGAGAAAAAAGGCAATGAGCAACTTGGTAAGAAACGTCAAAAATTGCAAAAAAAAAAATTATATTTAAAAAAAAAAAAAAAAAAAGACAAAAAAAGAAAAAAACGCTAGTGAAAAGCTATATTTATAATTTTTATTATTATTACATTTTAAAATTAAATTATGGAGCACTCTTTCCAGGTAATTTCCTTTTTTGTTTGTTTTTAATTTTCTTTCTTTCATTTTTTTAATCATTATTATTATTTTTTACAAATTTTCCTGTTTTCAGTTTTAATTTTTTTTTTAAATTAATTTCTTGCAAATTTTTTGTGTCATTTCTTCTTTTGTTGGTCATTGCCGTCTTCCAACCCTTTTTCAAAGAAATCAAGCCGATTTGCACAGGTTTTGTGCGGCACACCCAGAACACACCTGATCAATCACTTAATCCAATAGTATAGGACAGGAAATACTCATGCCTACTTCCTTTCAGGAAGTAGTGGAGCTGGTACACAGAGCCTATTATATGTAATGTTTGTCCTCCATACTATGTTACATGGTCTTGAGTACAATAAATAAAAATTAAATTACATTAATATTAACATCCAATGATGCTGGCAGCCAGCTGGGAAGCTGTGTGAGGGATCTCTGTGTTTTGCAAGTCATTATAGAGCTGAAGTTCACGTCACCTTGTGATAAATTGATGTAAACCAGCAAAATAAAATCTCAGAATCTTGTCAGTAAATAGTTAAGATTAGGACACTGCACGGCTACCTCTGTATTTTCACGAGTTATCACACACGAGGTCTGGATAACCTTAACACCTACTGTATGTCAGGGATGTTTGTTGGCGTGTGTTGGTGATAAAATGAATTTAATGGAGGGGGAAACATATCTTGATGAACATAATCACCTCTAAAATTTGGTTTATTATGTAAGTTTTAATACTAATTTCCATATTCATATTCTGTATAACTTCTTCTCTGGCAGGAGATGGTTCAGCAGCTTCACTACTTACATGTAAAAATGTTATTTATGAAAATGTCTTTTTATAGATGTAAGATGCTAAAAGAGTCCATGAAGGGACACAAGAAAAAAAGGCTCCTCTTTTTCATTCACAATGAATTGATTTTAAAGTCTGTAATTGAGTTGCTGCTGTGTCTGTTCTCATTGTAAAAAACAAGATATATTGTAGTCAGTGTGGTGAGGACACCTTCCTCTCATCATGTGCCCAAATGGTCACTAATTATCCTACAAGGTGACTCCTGATGAAATCTTTCCCTAGGTGACATTACACCTTCAAGTGTGGTGTCACACAGTATCTGCTGTAATGACAGGCAGCAGAGTGGTTGGTCACAATGCAAGGCAAGCACAGGCATGGGAGCGCAATCACATTCTTTTGTTGGCTGAATCAAATGGGGCTGCTGTAATAGACTGCCTGCCTCAGTGGGGTTCGGATGGAGCCGGGAGTAGATTGAGCGAGATGGGAAAATAACCCATAATGCAGTCTTTTTGCCAGCAGCCTCCTCCTTCGCATCTCTGTCTCATCACAAAAACACCCCTGTGCCAAGATTCACAGGTAACAAACGTACTGTTCCTCTGCTCTCGCTCATCTTGTCTCTCCCGTCATTTCTTTCCTCTGCCTGTCACCCTGACCAAACAGTTTCCCTCATTTTGGAAATGGTTAATGGAGCAGTCTTGGTGCCCTATGTGTGGAAGTTACAAAATGTGTCAAAGCTGTTTATCAAGCCAAGAAGGGACAAACGGTCAGTTCAGAGGAAAAGAAAATCCTCGGTAAACTGAACACAGGTTGGGTTAGCTTTCTCTGTGCTACCATCTCAACCTTTGCTAATACCTCACATTTCCCTCGTGTTCAGACACAACACAGATTTGATCCTGAAAGGTCATGGCACTTGGCAACAACTGAATTATCCAACAGTAACAGTTGAGAACAGGAGAGCAGCTGCCAGCTCCTGGCCTACCAGATGACGAACTCATACATCATCAAAACAGACATTAATGAAGAGGTTTTTAATTAATTTTTAGTCCCACAGAGATTGAACCTCAGATTGAACCTTTATGAAGGTGTGAAACTCGAATAGAGACTGCAGTTGGGCAGCAAAACCCAATTAGTGATGACATCAGTTACGTATATTGTGATTCCGGCTGGTAGGGATTAAAGGTTGAATAAAGGAATCAGTGTACATCGCATAACAGCTGTTGTTGTGCTGTTTAATATCTTCTAAGCCACCAACTTGTCTTATTAAGTCCTTAAAGTTTATGTGTTGGTACAGTCAGCAGACAACAAATAGGAGCTGTCCCAGTTATCCTTTTCTTTATTATACAGCTGTTGATACAAGTCATATATTAGTGGGACCAGACATATGTGTTAACAAGACTGAGCCTTATCTTACATCTGGCGCAAAGCTAGTTTCAAATGGATGCAGTTGTCATTTTCACGGCCAGCGCCAACGTTGTGTAAGCAGCAAATGTACTCGGCCCATCTGTGCACCCATAGGCGGTGGGTTTTAAAATGAGGTGTTGTCAGGCATGTTGTTGGCGTGTTGCTATTTTGAGGCAGCAGTAAACGATTGCGCCATTGATCAACTAAAAACCTGGTCTGATGTCTGAATGGTGCCATATTTTTTCTGCTATTTAAAGGGTGCATTATTCCCAGACAACATTTGTAAGAGGGGTTGTGAATGTGCTGAAAAATGAGCCCTATATGGGATCGTCCACAGGTTCCATATTGGCCACATGCCAGTTGCCCACATGGGTGGGTTTACCCAAGTGGGCCCAATGACAATATTTGCTGCAGAGACATTACTGCTCTCAGCAGAAAATCACTCACTTCTCCAGTCCACCAAATATGCAATGTAACCCCAATGTAACCCCCTAACTCCAAGTGCAAGTGCACCTGGTTTTAAAAGAGAATGGCGATGACACTCTTATTCAATCAATCAATCAATCAATCAATCAATCAATCAATCAATCAGTCAATTGATTGATTCAATGCTATCTCATACAAAAACAAAAGAATAAGTTAATTACCACTGACTCCCAAAATGACTTATACTACTGTCCTGACTGTTGAAGGTTGCCATTATGCTATAAAACTTTGTGGCTTTATGTAATTTTGTTGTTAACGTAACATCACATATGTCATGTCACATTCTTCACTAGTGTAATATGCTACACATACATGCCTACTACACTACATAATCATTAAAAGACAACACTTTCTCACTCCAAACGAGTCACATATCAACATTTGGTCATGGACGCAATCAAGTCAATTTTTGTTGGACCCATCCTCAACACCTTCCACCCGCCCCAGTCGGACTTTCGCTGCCTTATTTTCGTTCTTGTCCTTTGTTCTTGTTAGTGTGACACCGCAATTCACTGTCCAAGCCCCAGATTTCGACGACTTCAGAGTGAGTCCAGGTTGTAAAAGAAGTCAACATTATCTTCAGGCCACAAAAATCAGTCTCCTGGGTAAAAGTCCAAATCTTGTTTGTCCCACTCACCACTTTTTAGGGACTTTTTCATCTGGCTTTTAGAAGGAATTTGAGGTGACACTCTGATAGGTTGAATTTGTTTTACAGCCAAAACACGCCTGTGATTAATTAAGGGACTAAATACAACCCCTTTGCCCCTTGTTCCTTACTTTATGGCCAGATTGTGCTTATGTTTATCTAGCAAAGTGGGGTCGGAGACGTCCTAAATGCATTTGTGCACATTAGAACATGCACTATAGATTGTTTAAACAGGGGCCTCTGAGTCTGCAGTCATGCCAGCAGCTCTGTGAGCCTGTAGCTACTTGGGCACTTTGAGTAAGGTTCTAATTATTGCATGTTATTATGCTCACAATGTAATTTCTAACATGTTATTTAGCAGGTATGTTTACTATGGTTACTGTCTTAGTTTGGTGTCTTAGCATGTTAACACTGACATCAGTCTTGTATCTTAGGGTGGAAAAAAGTTAGTCGTCAAAGTATCACCACATATTGAAATTGTGCCTTGATGATGGCACCAGATAAGAAGCTTGAGGGTCACAAACGTTATAAAATTCATCCTCTAGGAACATGAATGTCTGTACCAGACTGTATGTCAGTCCATCCCACAGGTGTTGAAATGTCAAGCTTGTGGCATTAAAGGAAAAGTCAGAGGATCATCAAAGTTGTTGATTCATGATCTGGGGAATGTCTGAACAAAATGTCATAGCAGTGACATATTTCAGTGACACTGAGCGACAGACACTGTAAGCCACAGCTAGCATGGCTAAAAAAGTGTCTGGTTAACAATCTCTTGATTCAAACATAACTGAGCTACTATATGTACATTAATGTATTTGTCTCTGCTCATCACAAAACAGACTGAGAGCTTTAAGTTCGCAAATGACAATGATGAATTTCTCCACAATTCTGTCCTGTAACAGTTATTGCACTTTGTGTCATTTTTCTTTGTTTACCTTTAATAGGGCTTGCACCAGGTCTGCAAACTTGACTTAACAGCCGCATTATTAAGTGGAAACAGAGCACTGAGCAGAATGACTCAGTTTTCTGTGAGGAGCTTGAACATTAAGGCGACAGGACTGCCAGGTTTAGCACACACACAAAGAATGTAATGACCCTTGGAGAAAAACAAACACGCTGATCCATGTAGAGATGCACAGTTGTAATTAGTGAGAACACCTCACGCTGCTGTAAAATAAAAATGTAATATTACCTCATGTTGTGTACTATGTATAGGTTTTATTTTGGTGGCAATTCGTTTTTTATTCCTTCCTTTAAAGCACACTTTAAATCCATGATATTTTTTAAAATGATGCTGTTTAAATTTAGATGGTAGATATTGTAAGTTGATATTTAGTTTCCAGCTAATTCCAGACCTCTAAGCTGAAGGAGGGCAGATATGTTGATGTTGAAAATGCTGTCATCCATGCCAAGGCCACAAACGGAAATTAATTTGATTAAAGAATTGAGGATACGACATTTATAAAATGAAAATAGGACAAACAAGTGCCTTACTGTCTGCAGTCAACTGAATGTGATTATTGCTATCAGTAAAGAACTCCAGGCCAAACTGCCAAAACAAACCACATCTTTTCTCTCACTTTGAGGGGATCTTACAAAAAGACTTTGTAAAACTACCACTAGGAGTCGCTAAAGTCAGATATTTTCAGGTCCCAGACAGTGGTTTTAAAGGGAAACACCACTTTAACACATTGAAGTCTGTTTACAGATTGTAATGGTTTGTGACTCTGGGAGGAAGCTGTGAGAAGTGTGTTCAGTTGTTGATAAGAGGTGAGCTCACCAGACCTCTAAAGCTTCACCTGAGGCCAAATTCACAGCTGCTAGCGTAACACATCTGAATCTCTGACCAGACACGCAGTAATTAAGTTGGATTGTGGATAATGGAGGCACGGAATAAGTATATATACTTACAATATAAAACAAATAATGTGCATTGTAAATGTGATAATGTAGAAATTACCCTCACAGAATTTTTATTTGTATGTGCTCTCTTGTCTTCCACTTCACAATGATAAACTGTGTCACACTGACTACAAGAACCAGGTATTTTAATAACACTGAGTACCTGGGATTTGGTGACAACTGAAAAAATCTGTCTGCTTAAACCCAGAAATCTGAAAACAACAGCTGCCACAGATCTGAGGGAGACACTGTTACGCTGCTTTTATGTAGATGTCTGAGCCAACAGACCACAATACATTAGTGTAAACCATTAGAAGTCAATCCCTTTTATTCATTTCCTGCTTTACTTCAAGTCATGTACAACACAAATTAGCAGCACAGTACACACAGGCTGTAGGCTGTGTGTAAATATGAGAATATAATCTCTATAATTCTCCATATGTCTCAAATCATATGACTTCCCGGTCCTCCCCAGGTGTCCTAATCGCCTGATTGGTTTAGGCTACCTATCATTTACCACCATATGCCCAGTTTACCTTGCATATCTTTGCCTCTCTGCATCTCTCCCATAACATTTTCAATCCCTCCCTCCACATCAACCTTCTAATATAGGGGGAAATGCCCCTTTTAAGTGTATGAACAAAAATATGCATGTGCAAAAATTAGAATTACACCTACTGTAGCTGAGGAGCTGCAAGAGCAATGCAAGCAACAAGCAAAGTGTGTTTTCTATCAGATGAAGCAGCTGTCCACATATTATTCCTCAGTTATTCATCCCATTTTGAAGACTTTTTTTCATGCTTTGAGTGTGCTTATGCTTATTCATTTAAAGTAGCAAACTAATATAAAGTGTGAGGGTCATGAAACACAAAAGTGAAATGGCAATGTTAGAAACCTTGTGTGAAAAAAAGACGAGAAAATCTCTTGAGCCAGACTTTTACATGCAACAGTTTAATTAAATTTAATTAAATGGCTGTAACAAGCATTAAAGATGTGCTATTGACGCTGTAATTAAGTGGGTAGTGATTTTTAAAATTGTCATATGATTGATAAAACATCATCTTCATTCACCTAATGAATACAGATATAGACCGCAGCAGCACTGCAGAGCGCCCAAGGCCAAAAACCATTCAATCTGTTTCTAAACCTCACATCTCCTGCATTCATGGAGGTATTGTGTACTGTCTTTATATCTGTAAGTGGCTATGTGTATATCTGCATGTGTCTGTGTACTGGCTGTGAAAACAAGTATCTCTCTTGGACAATAAATCTACACAGTGTTTTAAATTGGTCTTTTCTGATCAGCTATTAAAGCCAGGAATGTTTTCACTTCTGCATGTTACAGTATCATACAGTATTAAACTGCTGCACCTCTAGCTTATGTCACACATCTATTATATACAAAACAAATTTATCCTATCAGTGGTTGAGGTTGTGAAGCCTGAACAGAAACTGCTAAGACACATGAAGCCACCAGGTGTCAGCACAGACTCATTACACACACTTCTGTATTTAAATAAAAGGGTTCAATTTCACCATTTGTTTTACTGGATTCTGGCTAAAGAAAGACTTTGTAGAAGTTTAAGACTGCTTGGTGAAATGTTATAAACCAGTGGGAGCTCTCTCATGAATTCTTATCTCTAAAACACGATGATACTGTGCTGGCTTTGCTGGTAAAGCTCCACTATTACTTTACAGCTTGCTATCATGAAGAGGGCAGATCAGTGACGCAGGCAGTTTCACACACTGTGCTTATCAACAGCAGGTATGTGGTTACTGTATGTGTGATATGTGTCATCGCAATTGCAGCTGAGGAGATGAAACTGCTGCTCTACAGCCAAACTCACAGGGATGTGTAGGAGTATTAAACATAGACTGGAACAGTGGTAATGGAAATTAAAAAATAACGATTAGGTCAAGATTATTCTTGAAGAAAGTTACAAGGAGTATCTCTGACGGTGTTTGAGAATAATCAGCTGTACAACCTGTTGTAAACCCACGTTAGAAAGTCACTGTCTGCAAGCTGAAGTGAGTTACATTAATACTTCACCAGTAAATCATATCCTATAATAAAATACTGTGCTGTTCAGTACAAGGCTCACAGTTGAGTACAGTAGTATGCTAAACAAATCAACTCACACAACTCGAAGAATGCAGCGCTGGGGAAATTGCTATAGGCATGGATGGATTATTGAACATTCCTAGCGGGCACAGGCCCAGGGGCCTAAGCTGTCAGGGGGAGCCACGGACTTCACTTGCAAAATGTCACTCAAATTAACAAGGGCTGACCAGGGAGAGATGCAAAATGATTGCAAAGAGACTCAAAATGAGCACAAAGAGATGCAAAGGAACTGCAAAGAGACATGAGTATGAGTAAACATGACTAAAGTATCTCAGTAAGACACATATATACCTCAAAGAAACCTAAATGTCTACAGAGAGACACAAAATAACCACAAAGAGATCAATGTATTTTCATACAATTTGCATGATATCCTACAAATTAGCGTCCCACAAATGAGGTCATGTTCATAACGTACAGTTATGTTATCAATGTAGTTACAGACAACACACTGTCACTCCAACCTCTCCACATACTAACGTTTGGTCATGGACCACATACAACGTGAAAGGTACCCTTGGTGTGTTGGTTGTTGACGTCCTGGGACACCGTGTCAAGTTCTGCCTGTTACATGCATTGTCTTCTTTCAAAATACACTTCCATTTTCACAGGAAATTTACCATTTACATACAGTCTCTTTCAAAATAAATGCACTCCGTTAGTACAACAATGTGACACCCACCCTACTCTGACTTTTGCACCTTAACTTTCATTCTTGTCCTGCCGCATTTCCCCCTGCCATTAAACTAGAACGGTGACTACCCGCGTATGCCGATGTTAAAGGACGGCTTTTTTCGTCAGTGTCTGACACCGTAAGTCACTGCCCAAGCGCTGGATTTTGACGACTTCAGAGTAAGAGCAAGTTGTTATGGAGGTTAGGTTTAGACAAGTAAAGTCACTGAGGTTAGGTTGAAAGAAACATGACCGCTCGGGACTGCTTCCTTGTTTACTCCCGTCAGCGCTTCAGTCATGTAATTGCAGCCTTTCAAAATATGTGGGATACGTATGAATTTAGGTGCATTAATTTTTGTAGGAAGCATAAGAACAGTTTGTAAGAACAGCATGAGGAGACACAAATCCACAAAAAGATATAAAACATCTACAAAGAGACATAAAACCCCCGCAAAGTCTGTGTGTCTTGCTCCTATCTAGGAGGGGTGGAAGGGGCCCTTTGTATATCTCTGCCCAGGAACCTGTTGTCTCATATTCCGTCCATGGCAATGGGATGATTTGTCTTGTTTTTGTCTTGTATTAAAGGCTACTGGAAAATTACTAAAAGGGATCTGTCAAGTGTTTTCTTCAGAAATTTCAGATATTTGTTGTTTGGTGATCTAAAAAAAGAAATGTAAGGCACATTATACTTATTTGTTCTGTACAAATCATATTGAATCATTAAAATACTATTTGATTTTAGTTGAAAGTGTGGATTTAATGAATCTCAAGGTCTGTTATTTCTCAGATATTTTCCAAAACATCACACAGCTTTCTATCAAGGGGCTGAAGCTTAAAGGAATAGTCAGACATTTAAAAATGTGATTCTTACTGAGCGTTACATGAGAGGATTAATGACACTCTCGTATCTGCACCGTAAATATGTGACTGAAGCCAGCAGCAGGTTAGCTTAGCTTAGCATGAAGAAAAGCTACTAGTCAGACTTTGTTAAAATGCCTGTGACACCCCTCTGGCTCCAAGCACCTCAGAATCCTTGTTTGTCTCCTCAGGTCTCCAAGGTCAAAGAAAATCATGATGGCGCCTCGAGCATGTGTTTAAGACAGTGACGGCATGCTTATTTGCAGCCAGCTTGTCCTTTGAAGCCTTTGAAACCCACCCATTCTACCTGAGCACCCGGTAATTGGTGTGCAGAGCACACGGCGCAAATCTCAGGAGCAGCTAGTGCACTTAGCATGACACCCCAGCACTGCACAGGCTTTTCTCAGACCACCTGAGAGCATTACTACATTAAGATTCCACCTGAGTTTGAGAACAGGCAGCAGTCAATGTCTTTTTTGCAAAGCCCTCTGCAGGACGGCACATCTTGAATTCTGCAATAGTCTTTCTGCTCCCCTCACCCTGGAGATACGGTTGGATAGCACAGTATAATCCCTTGCTAACAAGCAGCTCCCCTCTGTATGCTGAAGAGGCTGAGGCAGAAGCCTGTGGGTCGGGATTGAAGAGGCTGCTCGGGACACTTTGATGTAATCATTTGTGTCAGTATTACAGTGGAAATGTGTTTGGGGGCTTGTTCTGACATTTGGCTTTAATAACAGGACAAATCATGGCCTCGAGTATCAGACACATGGGCTGGCAAGGCCGTTCTGAGGGGCCATCTGTTACAGCATGAGAGCAAAATAATGTCTTAATTACATGCCCCTTTGATCTGGATGAAGTCTAGATGTGATTTAGGAGGATTAAATTTACAAATGATGTCCTGTGTGTCAAAAAATCATGATTCTCTGAATAAATCTTGAGCTGTGATTTGATGATGCATTACTTTAATATTTTAACACCTCTGGTTTTACTATTGAAGTTGCCAAATGTGTGTTTTCTTGGTTTTTTGCCACATTTTACCACGATGCATGCTGGGGTATAATGAGGATTTTAGAAATACTGATGATGGCTCCCTAAATGATTCGACTAACAAACCAAAAAAGGCAGATTATTTCAAATTCTGTCGACATTTTATTGTATTTTATTTCCATAGGGGATGGTATCAGTGTTATTCGGGAATATACATTACATCTACTGCAGAAACGCCACATTCCTTTAATCTGTCAGTCTGGTCTCACTCCCAGGGTAGATGGCTTTCCAGCAACTCCAATGTAAATCCACCTGTGTCATTATTAGAGACTCAGAGCAACAGCCAGGAGTGTGAGTGCCCACTCAGGCTGTGCATAAGAGAAGGTGGATGGGTTAAAACAAACACTGACTTTGACCCAGGAGACCTGTATTTAACACCAACGGACAACAACATTAATTGCGGGGTTTGTGCCCAAAGCTAGGTGTTCTTTTGGTGACATCCATTTTTAACCAGATCCGCAGTCTTTCCTAACCATAACCAAGCAATTTTGTCACCTAAAATCTTATGACCACATTTGCGCCACACAGAGCGAGGTGTTCTGTTAGCGACATCCGTGATCTTCTCATAACCATAACTAAGTTTTGTTGCCTGATCCCTCACCACTGGATCCTTTTTACCAACGACCCCTTCTGCGTCAAAATACAACACAAAGGACTGCCCCTGGCGCCATTTTAGTAACACTTGGAGCTTCTGCCCAAGCAGCAAAATATGACAAAACTAGTGCTGAAATGATAAAGAACATTAATTGGCAATGATTCTGATAATCAGTATCTTACTATATAATGATGAAAACTCTGTCTGTGTCTGTGTCTGTGTCTGTGTGTCTGTTCCACATTTTTCTCCTCACTGACTTGGTCAATCCATGTGAAATTTGGCACAGTGGTAGAGGGTCATGGGAGGATGCAAATGAAGCAATATTACATCAATTGGCCAAAGGGGGGCGCTATAGCAACCGATTGAAATTGCAAACTTTGAATGGGCATATCTCATGCCCCGCATGTCGTAGAGACATGAAACTTTGCACAGAGATGCCTCTCCCCATGAAGAACACATTTGCCTCAAGAACTTTGTCGGTATATGACCACATATAATCTGAGGGGACCTCTCCATTATTGACCCGATCAAACAAAATGGGGGCGCTACAGAGGTAATTTCTTATCTAGGCCGAACCGCCATATCGATTTTTACTAAACTAGATAGATGTGTAGAACAGGACGCTTCAAGGTGACTGGAGAAATTTAACTCTAATTGGCAACTGGGTGGCGCTATAACAACAGAAAAATGCTTACAAGTAGCTCAGTCCATAGGGACTTGGGTTGGGAACTGGAGGGTCGTCTGTTCGAGTCCCCGTCCGGACCAAATATGGAGCATGGACTGGTGGCTGGAGAGGTGCCAGTTCACCTCCTGGGCNATCGCTGTGGCTCCCCCTGAAAAAATTGAATTAAATTAAAAATGAATTTTTGGTATGACTAAGTCATGGTATGGTATGCTGTACATAATCACGGAAACTGTCAGTGTGTCATTCTGTCAGTCAGTCATTCTGTCTTTCCCACGTTTTTCTACTCACTGACGTGGTCAATCTATGTGAAACTGCACATAGGCATTGAGGATTGGCATAGGTAGAAGGTGACAAAGCTGCCAATGGGTATGGACTAGTAATTGTTTATTTATCAAAAGATGGCAAACATCCATTTGTTTCTGCTTGTCTTATGTGATAAGTTGTTACTTTCCTCTGTTAAATATTATTGTAGACCGAATGTCTTTGGGTTTTTGACTATTTCAAAACAAGAAGCCTGAAGACCTTACTTTATAGGCTTTTGCAATTTTCTACAATATAGAAAATATACATAAACGGCCAATATATTAACTTATTATAAACAGCAGTTGTTGTAGCCCTAAACAAAACAATAGACCCAAAATCCATGTTCAGTATGGCAGTATTTATTTCACCTCACAGCATTACCTCATACGGTTTGAATGCCACAGAATTTACTTCATTGTTCAGTAGGAAGGCTGCCTACCTGCAATATGTTATAAGATAGATCAAGGAGATCATGACATTGAATGCATCACTTAAAAATATAATAAAGTCTGGTTTCACCCACTGATTAAAGCAATATTTATATATATGTAATATTATGAGGGTATTGAGGGCAACATTCACGTCATGACTGCAAACCGTTTGAAATATTGCAGAAGGAGCAGCCACAGTGAGCTATTTGATGAAGAACCAACTCCTTTCACTGTGCGCCGCTATCTGCAGAGACATATTTTTTGCCACATAAAATCACATCATGGTTGCTCATTGAATGATGGAGAAAGGTCAGTTATTGCCTGCTGTTTTTATTAATATGATGACAGTTTGTTTTGCTCCTTCCAGAACTCTGTGGCCTGGAGAACTGAACCACATATGCTGCTACCACCAGTAACAGCAGGGCAAATCAGCCAGGACTGAAATCTTAAAGATTGCCACGTTAAACTCAGTACTCACAGTAATATGTGTAACACAATCAAATGTACATTTGTAATAACGTTTGATACGTTTCTGTACCCCTTACGCTCACCATAGGGGATACCCCACCTATAAAGGGGTGTCTCCCGCCTTCCCTCTCCCCTCTCATTTTTCAGCCTAACCTTATTGTAATATATGCTAACATATTCCTGTGTAACTTAATTTGTGTAGGGGCTTGAGTTTATATCGTCGTAATTTTGTTTTTACCCTTTTGCTGTTGCACTCCATGGGGGGAATAAACGGAGATTGCCTCCAATGATGTTCACAGTCTGGGCCTCTTCATATCAACACAACACAGACACCACTAGAGTATACATAATTCTGTATGTCAGTAAGCAATAATTGTATGGCTTGTTTGTTTGTATTGTTTATTGTTAAAACCATTGTTGTATGTTTTACTTACATCTTTGAATTTATTGCAGTATACAGTATCAATAAGCTGTATGTTACAACTAAACACGAGGTGTCTGCTATTGCAAAACTGCAACTGTCACATTTATCTTCTCTCTGTTGCCTGTATTGTGATTATTGTATTGTTGAAAAGGGATAAAAGTGTTTAAAACGTTAAACACAGTGCCTCTAAAAATATCACAATGAGCTTTGAAAACACTACATTTAATTTGTGTGTTATTGTGAAATGTAAACTCCTCCTCAGGTCATTAATACTCCCACATTCCCAAATAATGAGGACACGACCTGAGTGTCCTCAGTGAATCTGTGTTTAGTTTATGAAAATGAATCAGTCATACTGCCGTTATTGCAGCGGTGTTCTGCCTCATTGTCTGCCTCCTCTCTGACAGCTCGAGTGTTGTCAAAGCAGCTCTACACTGAGTAAAAAAACACTTGAGCCAACCTCCATGGCTTTGATTCCAGTATGAAATTCATCCTATTATAGTTACACTTCCAAAACATTGTTGGGGCTTTGTGCTGCTATTATGCAATGATCCCATTCTGCCAAGCTGCTTAGGCAGCAGGCTAACAGCCACAACAGTAGCCTGTTCTGTCCTACTGTTGTCTCATGCATTCATATTGTCCAGAGAGGGAATCTGAGCCCTGGAAACCATCCACACAAATATTCCACACGTCTGAGGATCGTCAGTGGAGTGAATCTCAGGATCCAGCTGGAACCGGAGTGTATGAGCTGTTCATGTTGGTGTCGACAGCATCTGGTTTCCAGTCTGGCTGGTGAAAGTGGATGTTGAGGGTTCGAGCCCAGTTTGCAAACACTGTCTTCTCCGTGATGAAGCGGTGGTGGCTTCCTCGCCGGCTCCTCTCGTGGGAGAGATACATGGAGCACTCGTCGGGCCCCGCGGGCTCATAGTAATGATACGGCAAAGAGGGATGAGAGGAGGATCTACACGGGAGAGCCAAGGAGAGAAGAGAGGGGAGTAAAGCATGAAAAGGCATGAAAGTCAAAAGTGTGAGGGAGGGATGTGGAAAATAGCGTGGGGATGATTATGAGATGAGGGTGGGGGAGAGGATGCGAGTCACAGTGGGGGAAGAAATGGAGAGAGGAACAAAGAAAAACAGAGAGATCAGAAGAATCTGAGCTCACAGATGTGTTCATTATTCACCATCTTATTCCTCTGATATTCACGGTCACGCCAAGCTCAGGGGAAGACAGCTACATGAGAGTCACTTCAATCTGGCTCGCATTTTGCTATGAATATCCAAATATGTCAAACTGTCCTCTCTGCCCTTGTAGATTCATGCGAGAACAATATTAACAAAATTATTCTTCTATTTCCAGTGAACTTCATAAACAGCTTTACTTTCCTTTTGGAAACTACTCAGTGAACTGTGTTATTATTATTATGGTAAAATGTCAAGATGAACATATCCTCTGGTGCTGAACTCATTCACCAGCCTGACAGCCTGGCAATAAAAGGCTCCTGAAGTCACCACTGCAGGGAGTAAATGTTATATTGTCATTACAAGTTGAAAACATCATTAAAGATGTACTAGACAAGATTTTTATGTCGAAACACACCCATGTTGTCAGCACACGGCAAATTACAGAGTGGAGCTGCAACAGAAAAGAGCAGCTCATCCGCCTTATGCACGATTTGCCCCACTTGCTCAAACAGGAAGTGACAAACTGAACAGTCCTAAGGATAAGGAATTTCGATGGTGACTTGAAGGTATACTTTAACAGATGAATCAGGGTGTTGCAGAGTGTTAAAGTTAAAGTGCAGACAGTGTGCATGAATTTACTTGTGACTTTGGTGTCTTTCAAATAAATTAGTCAGAAATCTGTTCTAGTATTAATTGGTAATTAACAGCAGCGACAATGTTGTGATGGCTATATGGTTTCACCTTGTAAGTCTGTGTGCAAAATATGGTCCTGGAGACACCTATTGTTGTGGGAATTGCCACAGAAGCAGATTTGAGTACTCTGCCAGGTGTTTATATGTCTGCAGACAGATTTTCTCACTATGTTAGTGTTATACCGTCACACTTTACGTCCCTGGCTCAAATTCATTTTAAGTTGCAGGTCGCTGTATCATCGTTGGAGTGATCCCAGCACATGGTCCAGTGGGTCCTGGTCCAAAAGTGGGTCCCAGAATGTGTCAAGTTTGTAAAAACATACTTTATTTTAGAGTACAGTGAATTCCCAGCACAGAGCTTTTACTTTGAAGTGCTGTTTCCTGCTGTAGAGTGAGTGACTAACGAACAGTTACATGGCAGAGACAGCAACCTAGCTCAATGACATGGATAAACGCAAGTGTGACACTGAATACGTTGAGCTGTGTGGACCTTGAACTAATGACTAAGGAGAAATGTGGACCCCGTGGCTGGACCAGTTGGGAACTACTGCTCTAGTTATTATTGACTATTTTTTGGTCGGCTGTTCGGTGGCGTGTTCCTGATGTCCCAATTTCTTTCCCTATGTGAGTCAATACAATGGTATTTGATATAAATATTCATTCATTCACTCATCCTATTCAGGGTCGCGTGTGCAGAGGGGGTGGGGGGGATTGCTGGAGCTTATCCAAGCTGATACTGGGCAAGGGGCAGGGGAGTGAGGGGCAAGGTACACCCTGGACAGGTCACCAGACTATCACAGAGCTGACCCATAGAGACAAACAACCATTCACACTCACATTCACACCTACAGGCAATCTAAAGTCACTAATTAACCTAAACTGCATGTATTTGGACTGTGGGAAGAAAACCTACACTGCCACATGGAGAACATGCAAACTCCACACAGAAGGGTGCCTGACAGGTTCAAACCAGGAACCCTCTTGCTGTAAACTAAATATGTAAAATTAAATGAATGAAATTTAGTTATGTAGTGAGCTAATTGTTATGTGATGCCTTCAAATAAAACTCGTGAGGTATTTTTGACCTGAAAAGTCAAGGACAAAGTATTCTTGGCGCTAGGTGGTCATGTGAACACCGTTGCTAGGAAACTGACAATAAAAAGGGACATTGCTTTGTTTCTTTTTTCAAGTATTGTTAATGATTTTGTGTTTTCTGTTTTTCAATGTCAACACAACTGATAAGGAAATAATAAGGAGAAGCTTTCAGACAGGCATCACAACTCAGAGTTTTTACTTATTCTCACTGAGGGACACTGGGCTCTTATTAGAAACACACTACTAAATACCTGAAGGCAGCAATAAGACAACACAAAATGACTGCTAAACAGCAGTGATGAGTAACCTGTCATAGAACTGGATGATAATGGCTGGATGTACTCGATGATGTGATTGTAGTATGTCTTACATGTTAATATTATATGTCTTCTTATGCATTTTAGTATGTTTTTTAATTGTAGGTTCTATTTTTCACCTTTAATCATAAAGTTAAAACTGCAATAATTAATTACCAATTAATCGAATAGTTTCTCCCGGGTTTTGGGAGCTTTGTAGCGTCTTTCTGCTCTTTGTTTTGGTTTTATGTCCCAAACTTTACTGTTCTGGTTCAGCCTCACAGCTCTCATCAGCACTGTTTTCAGACACAGTCGGCAGCTTTGAATCAGGGCGTCTACAGGTCCTTAAGAAGTCCCAAAATGTCTTAAATCCAATGTTACAACAATAAGGCCTTAAAGGTCATTAAATAGTCTTCATTTCTAATTTGTGAGGTTTTAACTACTGCATACATTTTTATCTAATTTCATTTATCCATTTTTTAATTTCATTTTGTGAAAATGAGTGACGGTTTTCTACTTAAAAGTCTATATTTCTAATGTTACAAATCTTTCAAAATCATCAATCTGTCATTTTACTTCATACTTGCACTCACCTGTTGGCAAAATGTAGATTGACTTAACTCACTCTAATAACCATATTCCTACATAACACTTACCCCTGCACAAGACCACATATACTACATACTATATACAGTGCTTACCTGCAATGCTTAAAGAAGTAAAACGTGATTCTTTCAAAAACTATCCCAAATTTGGTTTAAAGGAGTCTTGAACTGGTCTTAAAAAGCATCAAATTTAACTGTCTGATACCTGTAGACACCCTGTGAATGAATCCACCCTACCTGCCCAGCACGTAATGGCAACAGACAAAGTGAGCGACTAGCTGGTGAACATTTAGCAGCTAAAGAGACAGAAATTTCCCTTAGGAATTTGTGGAGACCAAAGGCAGATCAAAAAAGAGGGAATATTTGGCATTCACCGGGTCGCCACACTCCAATTGAATGTTAATTCTGCTCCATATACACTGGAAGAGTAATAAGGCTGCTACATTTACCAATAGCATCACAGTACCGATAGTGTGCAAAGTTGAATTAAAATTGCTCAGCATCTAAATTCTTGGATTTAAAAAATGATCTGAATGTACCTGCAGAAATCAGGAGGCACCATGCCATACACGTTGATCCTGTCACACAGCTCCAGGGCTATGGCCATGGTGAACCAGCCGGTACTCAGCCAGGAGTTGGAACTCTTCCTGGAAGACGAGAGAAGATCAACATTTTTAGTAGACCCACACTCATATATTGTAAATACATACTGGGAGCACTGGCTCCTTCTGAGAGACTAACTGATCAAACGAGGCAAGATTAAAGCTGTGAAGCCATAATTCTAGATTTTATCTGATCAGTCATCTCTTCAGAGATGAACACAGATGAAGCAAAAAGACGGATTGAAGAAAGACTTTCTTTGTTTATGCCTCATACACAACAATAAAGGAAATATCAATGAGCAAGACATTTATTCTGACAATGCCTGCATGAAGGCTGAATTGATTGGATTCTCCATTCAAACACAACATCCTCTTATCTTCCTGTTGGCTTACTGTTCACATGCAAATTAGTTTATGAATAGCTGGAGAGATGTTGACAAAAAGTCTTTATCTGGTTAGCTCTTATTTTGTAATCTTACAATAAGTCAGCCATTTAAGTAGAGGAACCTGCACCACATGAGGAGAGATGTGTGACTATCATGTGTTAAAGGCACGAAACTTGCATCTGTTTCATTCTCGCTATAAAAAGAAATACATTTGCCTGGTGTTTAGGATGGTCTCAGTATATCAAAGCCCTGTTTGGTGTGCCAATTCCCTTTCATTCATGTTGATGAAATTAGTTCTGTTTGATCCAAATGAAGCTGTACAGCTGCCTCTGAAAATCTAAAAATGCAAAACCTGCTGGTTGCCTGAGTCTCCTCTCTCAGTTAAGATGTAGGAGAGCAGTCTCTGTGTGTGACCAAACACTTACCTACACGTGTTTCTGCAAGACCACAGAGATTTCTATACAGTTATTGTATTTAGACAATAGTTGCTTCTTCTAACTAAAGCTTGGGTGGGCAGAAATCTGAATCTCTCCCCTCTCTATGCTAAGCCCCTCCCACCAGACGACCACATGCATCTGCACGCTCTTCATACAGTAACCCAGTGTTTCCCATACATTGATTTATTTAGTCTTACTCCATTGTACAGTTGCATGCAGCACATTTACTCAGCCCCCCATTGTTCAACTCTCTGTTTATCAGACCAAAAATGAGACAAGAATTAGTTAGCCAACCACCCAACAGCCTCTCCACCTTGTTCCCCACCATTGTGAACTGCTTCCCCGAGAGGAGAGTGGGCAGCAGCTTGGGACATCAGTGTCAGAGCAAACCGCCAGCACTGGGTGTCACAGTAGGCTGGTGGCCAGCAGCAGCACCAAGTCTAACTTAGCAGGCACAGTAAGATGCTGATCTGGTGCGGAGTCAGGCTTGTCTGGTCCCCCGGAGCTGAGGCCTGTGCTGATGGATTTTGATGTCCACGGCCACTGATTGGAGATCAGCTCTTCTGCCAGCGAGGTGGTATGTAGCGGCAGGAAGTGAGGCGGAGGACACACTCTGATTCGAGGCACTAGCGTATGTTAAACGTGAACTTGAAGCTGCGGCTATGAGCCTTTGGCACCAATTAGCAGAAGGCTAAACTGTCAGCAAAATTTTTCTCTATCTCTAAAACGCCTCACCAATATCGACACACCTTTTATCACATATACTGTCAGACTCTCTTTTCAACTCCCTTTTTGATTAGACCATCTTCCTTTTTTGGGTTGCTTTGCAATGGTGGCAGTTTCTTAGCGGGATTGTTCACCATTGGATCAGGCTTCCACCAAAGGGACATGCATGTGCATCTGCATTCGTAGAACAACCAATAGCAAATAACCTATGATTAGCTAAAGTCTCTCATCACAGACTAGTCTAGTTTTCTCTCAGGCCACTTAAATTACAACATGCTCAAAGTTCATTTAGGGATTTTTGCCCACTGCCACAAAAAAATAACCTTCCTCAGCTTTAAAATAAATAAATAAATAAAGCATATTTGTGAGAGGCTGTGTACAAAGCAACATTCTGTCAAAGCAGAGCAGCAGCATGAGGGCATGTTAGGACTCGACATCCAGCCATTCACCATTATCCCTTGATGTGACACATTTGTCATATAATTGTTATTTATCTGTGTTTTATCTGTCGGATTTGAGGTTTTTCATTTGTCACTTTCAGCTAAAAATTTGTCTGTTCTCACTCCAAGATACTGATTCATGCTTACTCACCG
The DNA here is from genome assembly GCF_006386435.1 of Epinephelus moara. NCBI lineage: Eukaryota > Metazoa > Chordata > Actinopteri > Perciformes > Serranidae > Epinephelus > Epinephelus moara. The sequence goes on along the minus strand of NC_065515.1, from coordinate 14,919,662 downwards.
CCATCCTTTTTATTTTTTTGCCTGTAATGACAGATGTCTCTATGAATGTCTTCCTACATGGTAGGGCTACACAAGAAAATGCTTTGGACTACTCTCCCTAAGCCGCGCATTAGTGGGTCAACTGTGAACTTGGCATTAATCAAATCCCTTAAAATCCTGTCAGATATAACAAACAAGATTTATTCTAAATCCTATTAATAATGCTGTGAGTGTTTAGAGCTCTGGCTTATTTCATTGTGAGCAAGTATTCCAAAATATGTGAGGCTTTTCAGAAGTCTGTGTAGTGCACTCTTCCATCACTGCAAATTTAATTTCATGTGGCTATAACTCATAAGTTGAAGACAATTTTTTGTGTGTTTTCCCTCTCCTGTCACACACACACACACACACACACACACACACACACACAAACAGATATGCTGTTTGTCTCAGTAAGGTCACCAAAGGTCTTGAAAACAAACCTCACAAACACAGGTCTGATTCTCTGGACATTTACCTGTCAATCCCCGTTTCCTTTTTAAACAGCTCATCAAACTTGAGCATTTTGATCCGAGAAATAATGTAGACTTTAAGTTTGGGCAGAAGTTGGTTTAACAGCCTGAGGTTGTTGTAAACGTGGCCCTTTCCATCCCGTCTCATGCAGCTGCTGGGTCCCCAGAAGATGAACACTGTGTCTTGGCTCGCGTTGAGCAGCTCCTGCCGGCTTCGCAGCACCCTCTGCAGGCTGGAGTGAGCTATGACACGCAGGCTTGTGCGTTGCCCGACATCTCGCTGATATCTGATGCTGGGAGCATCGTTCATACGGATTATGCACTCAGAGCGGTCGATTTCTTCACCTATCTTGCTCCCAGTTAGCTGGCCGGAGCTGGTCACCAGGGCACAAGTCTTGCAGTGCATCTTCAGAGGCTGTGGAGGTGAAAGGTCAGAAATTATTGTAGTTTTTATTCATGAAATAGTTGTTTTAATCCAGAGTATAGTCTTCTTAAGACATTGTATTTTCTCTACAGAATCAGTTCTGTTATTCTGTCTCTTTAAAACATTACAGTATCTGACCTATTCTCAGAGGCAACAAAAAGTTGACACTAAGGGCTCATTTATCCTCAACGTTAGATACGTACAAGAACACGGACAGATGCCTCTATCTGTACTTTGCATTCATGTCGTCTGTATTCATCTAGTTTTCCAAAATGCTTGCGTACATACAGAAAAACTAAGCAGTACCAAGGGAAATTGTGTGTACATCATTTTAGTTAAACGTGTTGGCATTTACCAATTAGCGCTAGGCACAAAGTACCGTCGATGCTCATGGGAATATCCTTAATCTTAGTATTGAGCAGATTTAAATGTTGGCCTGCTAACTGCACTAAAGTGAAAGTTAAGGGGTCACTAAAGTTATAATTCACCCTGAGGGGAGCATGAATGTCCGCACAAAACTTCATGGAAAAGTCAGAGTCAGGGGATCAGCGCATGGCTAAAGAATACCAAAAAGTTAAAATAGCAACATGCAGAAGGGATGAATCTGCACTCTAAACCATCAAGGTCAAATCTCACTTGCAGAGGAGGACAAGCCAACGACCCCGACAGAGTTCAGCACAGTCTATACAACAACACAGGACACGCAGCCATGACAACAGCACTTTCCCCAAGCATCTCTGATAATGTAACCAAAACTTTGGAAATATTTTTAAGGCCTTTTCAGAATTATATTCACAGGTTAACGTAGTTTTTCATCAACCATGCACACAACTTCACCTGAAAACAGTCCCAACTTAAAGTGGATATCCTGCCCTTTATTACCATGATTATGCCGTCATCTGCAGCCACACAGGATCTGAATAAAGTGTAACTGGCACACAGAGTAGAGCAGCTCGACTGGTAATGGGTTGTTCTGTCAGGTGTCCTATTATTCAAATGCACTGCGGGTTGACAGCAGAGCAGAGGCTATTCTGTGCTTTGATTTTGAGGGAACATCATGAATACACATAAGCCTGTATATTTATTCAGTCAAACACAACCTATACTCTTCTGCGAAACAAGGAATGCACGAACAGCACAGTGGTCAGAGCACGCTTTGTGAAGAAGGTACCGCAGGGCTGTTGTGTTGGTTTGCATTATATTGACCAGGTATTTGTGTTTTGTGTCCAGCTAGGTTCAGAGTTGAAAAAGGCAAGCTCGGATTGAGTGATCCGACAGCGAAAAACCCGGAGACTCTTCACATGAATTATTCTCAGCCTTAATAGAGAGCTACATTGGCATTCTGAACTGGGCTCGGAGCTTCACACTCCATCAGGTTCTGAGGTGGGAATGTGCGTGCGTGTGTGTGTGTGTGTGTGTGTGTGCATACAGGTGATATTACCAGCACCACAGGCTGTGCTGCTCCCACTGCTATATTTATATTACTCTCCCACTATCTCTGCGACCCCACATTGAATGATTGCCTAGTGTGTGCGAGTGTGTGTGTGTGTGTGTGTGTGTTGTGTGTGTGTGTGTGTGTGTGTGGGTGGGTGGGTGTGTGTGGGTGTGTAGGCGGTGGTGTCTATTGAGGTAAAATGATGAAATCTTTTGTGCAGAGTTCGATGTCGACCCAGATATGTAACACGATCACGTTTCTCTGCCGAGAGTCTGCAACTATCTAAAAAGTGTCAAGATCCAAAACCAGTTGTATACACGAACACAATCACACACACGCAATCACAGCCTCTCTATGCATTGAAGAACAGGTATTTCCATTCCCCAACACATTGCCCAAAACAAACCAGGTCTTGTTGGAGTGTGTTTGCACTCTCCGTTCGCAGACCCCCTCCCTCAATAACAGGTTGGCTGGAGCAAATTACGCGCTTCACTGCACAAACACACCCTCCCCTCCTTGCCTTAGCTGGTGAAAAAAAAAAAAAAATTCACAGTCCTTTTAGCTGTTTCTTCTTCTACATATAACAGATAGAGTGCTGTTCCCTGCGGCACCGTCCAAACAATTACTCCCAAGTAACTTTCAATCATTTTAAAAGTCAGGGAATGTGTTAAACTAGTAAAAGGCAATTGAAGGTGGACAGAGTCGTCGTTTGAAGTGCTGCTGAAATACTAAAAGTGTCCTTGACAGTCATGCTGAAGCTCCAGTGCCAGCTCCCTGAGCTTCTGACAGCTTGATGATGCTGGGAAATAGCCACTTATAGACCTTGTATCACATTGAGAAGGGCTTTGAGAATCAGATGGAGAATATTTTCAGACGGCAGGCAGCTGAAGATGCGACCCACGCACTGTTGAATGAATGAATAAATGAATGAGTGTAATGCATTGCATATTAATGGTGGATTTTCACTCATAATCAGCCTTGAGTTAACACAGAGGTCCTTTAATTTGTGAACCAGCTCGAACTTGAACACTGACTGAATGCTGACTCCAACACACACACACACACACACGCACCCACACACACACACACACACACACAGTCTGCACTTTATAATGCAGACAGAGGGTTGTCTACCTTGATCAATTATGCATAACCTCATAAGATAACACTCATACGGATTAACAAGATCTAAAAAGGCAACAGCGGGACTGAGCAGTGAAGTCCAGAGGTCTGCACCCCAGATTCCACAAGTGTTAATCCACCCACATCTTCATCAGCACCGGGCAGCCTCTCCTCATCGCCATACTGACCTACTGAACCATCACTCTCTGGACCATCCCCTGCAGAGATGACATCCTGCAGCCCTCGGTTGACTCCTAACCTCACCAGGATCCCTCATCATCTCTCCTTACTCCACTCGCCTCTGATGCCACCCAATCAACACTTAAAGCCTGCCTTCCTCTCTGTCACACCATGTCACCTGTCCTTTACTGTCAATATTTCCCTGTACTTCAACGCAGCGCAGAAGATGTCATTCTCACAAGCCTGGCACAGCTGGACCAAGAGACAGAAATTTACGCAGCAGGACAGTTAGGACTTTCAGTCTCCTGCAGTAATTGGCAACATGCTGGCTGAAGTCAACCCACAGCATAAGTTGGATTCAAAATCTGTTTGGTGCTATTTGAGACAGAGAGGGACTACCCAATTCAGTTGTTAGTAAAATAAATTGTAGTTTTGAGAGGAAAAACATTTACAGTATACACTTACTTACTTGTGCTTTATTTGTTTATACTTTAGCCCTATATTTGCACTACTTCATGTCTTGGATTCAGGATTTTCCTTCACTTGCTTGATTTTATTTTTTTTATACATTTTTAATAAGCACTGTTGGAGGGTGCCTGAGGCCTAAGATTTTCATTGCCAATGACTGCTTCTCTGTAACTGTTGCACACGTGAAAAGAATACAGAACGTCAATAGGAGAGTCATAATAATCCAACTAAATTGTGTGTCTGTGTGTCTGTCCTCCAATTTTCTGGTAAATCGTTCATCTGATTGACTTCACACTTGGCGGGTGTGTTGCTGAGGACTCGAGGAAGTTCAGTGTCAAGTGAGAGGTCTTGAGATCTACGGGACGTATTTATTTGTCGTGTGTTATACCACCAGAAGTACACACTGTGTAGTGTACTGAGAAGGGACCACTATTAAATGCTCGATAGCCGAACAGCATGGTGAGTACAGCTCGCTCTCCATCACTCAGTGCAGTACATTCAAGAACAGATAACAAAAGAGAGACAGAAGATGTTACACTGTTGTGAACGTACACATTTCAATTATCAGCAATGCAACTTTCGGAATGAACGCTTTTGTTCTCGGAAATAGTTTGGTCCCAAATAGCTAGCTGTTAGAAAAAGTTGCATATACTAGCATTGCTTAGGGATGCAACTATGCAGCATATCACTATACAATGATTTGTATGATATCTATGAAAGCAATACCATTGGACAAAATCGGCTTGTGTCGATTCTCCAAACACGCTTAACTAGTATTCATAAATGGACCAACTTTCAACCCACCTTCTACAATTGTATGTAGTCATAGCATTTCTGCAGGAAACGCATGTCTATAATAGAGATGTTAAAGGATACATAATAATTGGGAGGGAAACATTTATCATTTTAGATTTGATTTGAAGGCCAGAGGCACAGCCATACTTATTCATAAAGACATCCTCTTTGAAGCAGACAAAATTGTTTCTGATTCAACAGGCAGATATATCATTGCCTCTGGAAAACTCTTCAACAAACCTGTGACACCGGTAAATATTTATGCTCCCAACTGGGATGATAACCAAATATAGATACTCACTCTTTCTCTCTCTTATAATAGGGGAAGATTTCAGCTGCGCAAAAAAACCTGAACTGAAACGCTTATCAACCGGAGCTTCTCATATATCAAAAATGGCCTCCAGTATAAGGAGCTTTTGCATCAGTAATTTACCTCTTTCAAATGAGGGGGTTTTCCAAAACACAATTTAACACCTTTTCATATAGGCTCTCATTCAATCCTTTCTACACTATATTATCATTAAATGCAGAAATTAAGGGTGCTTTCACACCTGCCCTGTTTGGTTCGGTTCAATCGAATTCAAGTTCGCCCCATAAGTGCGGTTCGTTTGGGCAGGTGTGAACAAAGCAATCACACTCGGGTGCGCACCCAAACAACCAGACCAAGACCTTCTCTTCTTTGTCCGGTTACAAATTAGCTCTTCGTTTGTGGTGAGAACGTGTTCCGACCTCAATCTGAACCAACTGCAGTCACATGACACATTGTTTGGGTTAAACATGAGCATGTTACAGTCCTGGAGGATTATTAATGTGCACCTCCTCCTGTACTGCCTTAATATGCACATTCAGCACATCCAATGCATCAAAACATTGTTTTCTAGTTGGAGCCGCGCCTCATTTTCAAACTGTATGGTTTGACTAAAATGAACAATGACAGCAATATAGTCCACGATGAGCAGCGCTAAAATCAACCTGCGTAGTTGTCCCTCCATTGTGACATTAGAAAGTGTCACATTTACCTTGCAAGTGTACTCTTCTTCAACGTTTTGTTTACATCCTGGATTTTTCTCACATGAAAATTCTGACCAATCAAGAGCAGCTTTCTCACACAAGGTATTTTATCTGGTCTGCTTGTAAATGCTGCCGTGAGAACACGAACCAACTCTAGGCAATTGTGCAGCTTTGTAACGTAATAAGTCTCTGAATCAGACAAAAGCAAATGAACTCTAGGTCTGGAAGCACCCTAAGACTATGATCTCTTGAATTTATGAATGAATTGGTGAGCTGAATTCCTAATGGAGATGTCAAAAGTGCAATGGGAGTAAGATTGGAATGACTCTCAAAAAGAAATTCTTGAACCACATGACACTTCTCCCTGTTCATCGTGTACTTTTAAGCCAAATCATCCTAAATAGCCTATATATAAATTTAGATCTTATATGTAATAGATGTTAACTGTCTCCAGCTGCTCTGACTCACATGCTTTGGTCATGCTCTGATTTGGATCATTTCTGGGGCTCAGTGTTCAAATTTTTAAGCGATACTCACCACACATGGAAAGAACCAAATTCTTGGGGCGTCGGAGGCTTAGTGGTAGAGCAGGCACCCCATGCACTAGGCTGTTGCCGCAGCAGCCCGGGTTCGACTCCAGCCTGTGGCCCTTTGCTGCATGTCACTCCCTCTCTCTCTCCCCCTTTCATGCTTGTCTGTCCTATCAAATAAAGGCTAAAAATGCCCCAAAAAATATCTTAAAAAAAAAAAAAGAACCAAATTCTTTAGCAGGAATTTTTAGTATAAAACCTGAGATTGCTGCCTGGTCTGTCAATATATACACTGCTGTTGCATTTACCTGCCTGTAAGCCCTTGACTTATCATATTTAATTGAAATATTTTAAAACCCCATTCTCATGCAAAGTGGCTGAACAATGCAATGTTTTGATTCTATTCAATACTATATTGAGGTATTTTCCCTGCATGTTTATGTGTGCTGGAATAAGAGAGTGCAACAAGGAGAGAGAGAAGACGTGACGTTCATAGCAGCAGCAGAAGAAGCAGCAGTTAAGAGTATGGCTCCGGTTCCAGTCCCAGTCAATTACCGCCCACACAGACTCATCAGTATGATCCTGTTTATACACTTCCCAGGGGAACCCAGGATTATAATTGCTTTCAGAGCAAACCCCATCAGTCAGCCTCTAATATCACACCAGAGCCTCCAATCCACCAGCCTCTGCCTGCACCCCTCTCAGTTTGAGAAGGGTAGACAGCGCAAACCTAAAAGAGTTGGAAAGGCTGCAGCTACGCAGAAGTCAGAGAGGAGCCATAAGTAAAGAACAGAAGGGCCCTATTGTCATTGTTAACAATGGATTAGGCTTATGTTAATATACGTTTTTCCTATTGTTGACAAATCCCATTAAAAAAGGGAATGGTTTTAGCCAAAGTCATTTCCTGTTTAGTATATAGTCCACTGTATTTGCTGATTGTCAGAAATGTGACAGGAATATGGTGCCCTCTTAAATTACCACAAGGGAATGGAAAAAGTAATGTCCATGGTATGTTCACTATTTCCTGCTAACAATCCCACAATTGCCTGATATCAGACAGAATTGTCAGCTCATTACACTCTGTTTCCATCTTCAGTCTGACATTACTCTACCAATTTCCGTGGGGCAGGAAGATTCAGCTTTCCATAACCAATCACAAAAGACCAACACATCCACCTGAGTGCGTAGCCATGCCAACATACAGGTTTTAAAAGTGGAGGGGAGCAAAGTTAAAACAAACTGTCAAGAGATTTTGTAAAAACTTGTCGATTTAGAACAGTCTCAATAGCAGGGTCCATGCTGTTTACAGTGCTCTCTATTGTGTCTATGACTCCTCAGTGGTTCTGGTGCGCTGCTTGACAACCTGGGGCATGTTCAACCAGAAAATAGAGTTTCTGGTTGAACAACATGTTTCTTTGAGATGGTGTGAAACAGTGCGGCTTTGGGGTAAGTTTTCCCTTGTTTGGGGGCAGTGTCAGAGGTGTTACCCAGTCAGCACCCACACATATATATAAACCAAATTCTAGTAGATCTTTACTTATCATGTGATACCCGGAGGCTTAGTGGCGTCCCGTATACAAAGACAATGTCCTTGCCACAGTGGCCGCGGGCTAATTCCAGCCTGTGGCCCTTGTCTGTCTGCATGTCATCCCCTCTCTCTCTCCCTTTCACATTCAAAATGTCCTGTCTCATAAAGGCAAAAAGCCAAAAAAGATCTTTACTTATTGTACTTACAATTTTTGTTTTTATTTCACATTTAACTAATAAAAGAACCTACACACAACGGTCTTCTTCATATATTCACCAACAAAACAAAGACAAGAAACAAAAACAAAACAAAAGACACAATTTCAGTCCAATACAGAACAGAACAATTTAACACAAAGCACTTGCCTACGTATTGAAGCATTTCCAACTACAAGTTAAAGTTAAGTTATTTCCATGGGGGTCTTGGTGTGATATGATGATGATTCATAATGTCCTGCATCTAAATTTACTGCTCTCTGTAGAGTAATCCATAGGTTGTCTATTGTTTAAGAGTAGTGAATGAGAAAAAGAAGATGTGATTTCAGACACTGCTGCCGAACAAATGTGTCACAGTCCACACCTCAGTACTTCCTGACTTCCCCACCTGTCTGTGGCTCTCAATCTTTAGAAATAGTTCACGAAAATATACTTCCATGTTTTAAAGGTCCAGTGTGTAGGATTTAGGTGGATAAATTGGCAGGTATGAAATCAAAATGAAATTCCCATAGAATGAACCATCTATGGGGCGGTACACATGCCAAGCGATTTGCGCTTTCAATGTAGACACGCGGCAGACGCACCTAAATGCCAGAGCAACGCCATCACAGCACGCATGCATTCATATTTTTCAGTGCGCAACGACTGAGTTCAACTTTTGGAACGCAGCAGCACTCACCGTGTGTCATGTGACAAGGAACAACTAATCACAGACTGCTTTTTTTTTTTTTTTTTTAACCGTAAATATCAGTCTGTGGTAAATATGGAGGAGAAATTGAATTGATCATTTCAGTGCGGGGCTGCCAGAGCTTTGCATCTGTCCCATGGACAATATTTTTGGCCTACTACACACTCACAAAACAACTCCTGGAAGAAGATCAGCTCTGCACTCAGGATTTCTGGTAAGTAGACTATGGTACTGCGCCAGTTATGGCATAGCAACCTCGGACGCAACTTGCCTCTGCTCCCTGAAGAGTCTGTAGTCAGAGTAAGCACAAGAGTAGCGCCTAGTGCCCGACCTGGCATTTTTCAGGCAGTTAAAGATGTAACATGTGTACGGCCCCTATATATGCATACAGAGGGGGTCTTCCTTTCCCCAGAGTCCACCATGTTGCTCTACAGTAGCCCAGAACGGACAGGCTCTAGATAGGGCCATTCGCTTATTTGATTGGCCACAATATTTCTCCTACACCTACACTTGACCCACGGGGTGACAGTTGGTTGCAGTCTGCAATCTCATCTCTAGATGCCACTAAATCCTTCACACTAAACCCCTGAAAACGGATACTATAGGCATAGTATTCTTTCGAAAATGTTACTCAAACAGGAGTAAAAAGTGCATTTGTTGAGACTATTTTGCAGATTTGGTTTGCCAGTGAGAACTTATCTCTAAAAGGCTGATGTACGTGGGAGACACTCGAAATAAAATACATTGCATCATGATGAATAAACACATTACCCAGAACAACAGTCAGGTTATTGCAACAGTAACAGCATCAGTGAAGAGATCAGAGCAATAAAACAGACAACAGGAGGATCGATTAATTGTTGGTTTTGGTCGTTTTCTGGGATTTGTTGACAATAAAGAAAATCCTATCCAATCCCTTGATGTCAAACATCCTCTGATGTGAGCAGCAGTGTGCAAACATGAAGACTCAGCTGGATTTGCTTCCAGCGGCACAAATTATTTAGATGTTGATCTTTATTGTAACAGTAACTGTACACTTTCTAAAGCATACAGAATTAGGCTAATGGCTCAGCTGAGAGCGGAGGTGGTTTAAGTGGCACCTGTTGTGTGGTGTGAGGGTTTAATGATCAGAGCTGCTTTCTTTTCTCTGAGACCAATTAATTACACCGAAATTCTCTTGACAGTTGACATCTCATTAAGCTCCTCCCGGTAACACACATACCAGTTGCAATCCTAAACTAGCTCTGTTCTTGATTTGAGGGAATAAAGGCGAGATAATCAAGGTGCCTGTTTTCAACCTCAGACAGAGAGAAGGGGCTGGCTGCATCTCTGAGTACATAGCCTCATTAGCAGTGCATTGATGGAGAGATGTGAAATGTTTGGCTCCTTTCCTAAATGGCCGGAAAGAAGATGATATTTATGACTTCCTGTCAGCTCTTGCCATTCACATTGTCCATCTAGTAGTAGAGGCATTTGAATTAATGAGTAGTAAGAGTGATTTTGTTCTCCGTATATGCCTGGCATTAAAATGCAATCTGTATCTGAATATATTATCTGGCAAAGGAGGAATGTTAATGCCAGGTGTAAGCGCAGGCAGAACGCATTGGTACATATCAGCAGTAGGTGACTTGAGGGGGGTGAGGAGGAACACCATCATCCTGATTCACGAAATGATCAAAATGTATTCCCCTTATTAACCTGCCATCTGTCTCCATCAGCGGAACAGCCAAGGAGGGGCCAGGAGGCAGCCACCCTGGCCACTGCATATGCATAATATGGAAGCTATACAATTTGTGTGTGGTATTTATAAACTTGAGTAGGCTTGCTCCCAGTAAATATTTTGTTCTTTGCAATCAATGTGCTCCTTCAAATTTAAGCTGTATATTTGTCTTGGTTATTGAGGAAAACAACTGTAGCCTATTTGAAGAACACTGAATCACCTAACATATACAGACACATAACACATTGGGATCTACCCCCATGGTCACTAATAGGTGGACTGTGGCCTGGGTCCGTACCCTGATGTCATCCTTTTCATACCCAGACCTATTGTTGAGAATTGTGCTGTATTTCTAGTCTTTACAGCGCTGGAAACTCACAGACCAGTTGCACAAGTCTTAAATCATCTCAAGTGATGCAACTCAGCCAATCAAATCTGCGCACTGTGATTAGCATTGCAACTTAAGGTCAAACACCCACACAGGCGAGCGACAAGACGAGAGATAACAGTTGGAGACAAAAGTGACTGCACTTGCACAGCACCTTTCTAGTCCTCCGACCACTCAAATCGCTTTTACACCACATGTCACATTCACACATTCACACTGATAGCCAAGACTACCAATCATGGTGTCACCTGCTACTCAGTAACCGTTCACACACCAATGGAACAGCCATCGGGAGCAATTTAGGGTTCAGAATCTTGCCCAAGGATACTTTGACATGCAGACTGGAGGAGCTGGGGATCAAACCGCCAGTATTCCAATTAGTGGACAACCCACGATATGTCTAAGCCACAGCTGCCCGAAAATTAATTTCACATGGCTCTAAAGAGAGACAGCAAAAGCATAGCTCTTTAACAAGAATGGATATATTTGGACATGTTCATTCTTCCCCAAAAGAAGTTCATAACCAGTAGACTATGTCTCATACATAGACAGTAAAATAATGGACCTATTGTGACATCACCCATTGGTTTGTGGACTGCTGTTTAGAAGCCATGGGTCCAGCATTTTGGCCAGTGCCATCTTGGTTTTTTGGAGCCAGAAGTGACCATAGAGGTTGGAGCTGTGGAGAAGAGAGTGCTTGACTGTGACAACACCTCCCAGACAGCCTGTCACTCAAGCAACCTCGCCCTTAAATATGCATAACTGTAAGCCTCAATAAAATGTATATGGGTGAGTTATATAAAAATTTGACCCCCATATACTTGTCATGAAATGGGAAATTAGTTATAGATACCAAAGCTGTTGTTTGTACCAGGCTGTGAACATGTTGGCCTGTAAAGTCTGACCGGCTTCTGCAGTTTTTGGCACTTCCGCACTGGCTTCATTTTTCAGCCCTGGAGGCTGCCGCTTGGTCCCATATCAGGAGGCAAAATTAGGGAGTGTGCCATCCCCCTTTTTAGCAAAATAACTAAATGCGTTCCCCTTGTTAACCTGCCATCTCAGACCCCTGCCAATCCTCCTGCCCCTGCAGAGATGAAAATCGTCCGCTGGGTATTGGAATATGATCAGAGCAGCCAGACCACATTTGGAAGTGGTCAGGGATTTGATCACAAAACAACTGAGATGATGCATTTTAATACCACGGGTTAATGCAAATATAGATGGATTGGATGCCATTATCCACATACAGATCACATGTTAATACCATGTGTAGCTGGGCCCTTCAAGTAGATAAGAATGACTACAAACTAGGCGATGTAACCTTACTCTGAGGATGACACCTGATAATATATTCAGCTTTTCCAGGAGTGCTCCCTTACTTATTAAAATTTGCAGGTCCTGGTACCTCATCCATTAAGTAAGCTGTACATTAACATACCCATTGTATAACACATCTTACACAGAGAGAGGTCAGCATAGATAGGAGAATTTTTTTGCACAATTGACTTTATAATGACACCTATTTCTCCAAGGCTGACTGCATTAAAGGCTGTGAGAGCCAGAGAGGTATTGCCCATAATAAGTAGGTACATCATAAATTGGCACCGGCGCACAATCCACATTCATGCTCTCACACAGGCTTTGTGATTAGTGTATAAAGGCCAATGTAGATTGATTCTGCCGACAGTTCTTCAAAGGTCAACATCTCTTTAACTGGAATCGGCAAAACATCAGAGAGAGAGGGAGAGAAGCTGAGGAGTGAAGCAAAAGAACGGAGTGGCTGTAGGTGTTCAAATGTGTGTGTGCATAGGGTAGCGCTTGTGTGTGTGTATTTGAAAGAGTCTATTCAACTCTGCAGCTCTAATTACTGTGGCTTGTCAAAGAAAAGAAATACATACTAGAGGAGGACATCTCGCAAAAACCTGCAGACATTGCAGAAGGCGAGCGGAGAGAAACATAATGAACGCTGAGACTGCTTGCAAGTTGCTCAAAATACCCCCGTATAAAATTGCACTGTGCACTATAACTTTGAAGTCTGATCTCACATCATATAGATTTGTGGGTTTAAACACTGCTGTATTGCTATTTTCATATCACCATTAAAGGAACAGTGCGTGAGATTTAGGGGGATTTAGTGGCATCTAGAGGTGAGGATTGCAGATTGCAACAAGCTGTGACTTCTCCCTGTGCCAAGAAGGAACTCCCGGTTACGATTCCTTCAGTATTCATTGTTTAAGAGCTTTTTACCAGGAGCTGATGCATCTGCAGAGATATCTTCCTCTCCAAAACAAACAGGCCAGGTAAAACCAAACTAGTAAACTAAACTGGTAGGACCACTGAATAAAACAGTGTCAGTTATAAAAAATGTTTCTCCTACCCTGTTCGGCATGTTAAGGACAGACTGCTCACCCAGTACCTGCAAATGTGTGCTTACCTATTTTTTCATCCAGACATTCTGGAGGTTTTTACTATGACCCAAATTAACCGCAGAGGTCTCCTCCTCTCCAAAACAAACTGACCTGGTGATTTAAACAGGTAAAGACACTGAATAAAGCAGTTTCACATTAAAAAAATCGGAATTTTTCCAATGATCTCACCACAGAGGGGCTTCCAAACACAGTGGCTAATGCTGAAATAAAAAAAGCCCTATCTAGAGCCAGTGTTTGGTTTGTCTGTTCTAGGTTACTGTAGAAACATGGCAGTGGGGACAAGGACCTGCTCCATATGTATATAAATGGCTCATTCCAAGGCAACGAAAACACAATGATTCTTATTTTCAGGTGATTATACACCAAAGAAAACATCCATATTACGTTCCATTCCTGCAAATATATCCCCCTAAATCCTACACAGTGGACCTTTAAGGACTGAAAGGCCTGATGGAAAAGCTAAATGTTTATAGCCTTTAAAACCCTGCTGCATGACGCAGCACGGCCTTAGCATTGAATGTGTGCTGGGTGTTTTGCGAACTCTTGGGTGAGACAAAAATGAGCAAAGCAGCCACAGACCCTGATGAAATCACAGCCCATGCCAACAAGCTATGCACATAGGTTAATATGGGCCATAAACAGGGTCCAGCAGGCACATTAGATAGAGCTCTCCTCGCATTTTCAAGCATCCCTGGCTCTGATGAGGGCATAAAATTTTAACAACATGTCTGGGCATTTGGATGGGGTTGTCTGCATGCATGCAGTTCTGTGTGAATATGTGTGTGAGTCAAAGCCAAGATTCCCTCCAGCAGCAGCAGACCTCAGACGACCCTGAAGGGAACAGTACAGACCGATCCACCCACTCCTCAGATCCTACAGCAGGTCTTCTCTGGTTAGTCATTCCCCCGGCTCTGTCGGAGGGTGCAGCAGCAGCAGAAAGAGCTGGAAGCCCCCATGGGAGGAGGTGGGGGGGCAGAGTGACACTAAGCAGTATGAAAATGTCGCAGTGTGAATCCATCATGAATCAGCTGTCAACTAGGAGGAGGTGGATGGTCAGGAAGGATTGTGAATAATAAAGTGCCTACACTGCAAAAACACTTTCACTTCTCCTGAGAGATGCTGTAAAATCTGTACATTAATGTTTCTTTTTCATGAACTTTAAAAGGATCTGATGAGGCTACAACCCCTCAGAGGAGCCCTAACTTAGAGTCTGGCTAAGTCAAGAAGTCCAGGGAAGCCTCAGCTGGATCAAACCTCTCTCCAAACCAACATCACTCTCATAGCACCGATCATTAATCACTGAAAGGTGAACTGTAAACAACACCTTTTTTCCCCTCCAAATCCTCTCCTGCCCAGTGCTGCCTGAGCAACGCAATGTACTTTCCACTCTGCTGTGCCTCGCTGCATATCTTTCTCACTGAGGGGAGACACGACGCCGTCTGAATGATCTATCTATCCGAATGAGCTGTCTGTAACACTGTGCTGGGTCTGAATGATAGGCCTCTGCATTACGATAACACTGACTGTGACCAGAGGATTACAGCGCTGATGTCTCGAGTAGCCGTTCTAGTAGAAATCCATCCTGTTTTGAGTGCTTTTGTCGCTAAATATTTCATGGTGGGCACATTAATTATGAATCAAGAAACAGAGTAAAGTACAGAGAGAATTTAGAAATAGTACTACCACAGCAAGTTCAGCTTTTGACATTAATGTTTAAGAGATTAATTGGTATTTTTATAGCCTTAAAGGGGGCAATAAAGCTGTAATAATTCCCTCTTATTTTGAAGCTATTCCTCATTAAAAGAAATTGCTACACAATTTAGATTACCACGTTTAGAGAACTTAAAGCTAAAAAGAGATGGACTTCTTAAAAAGCATAACAATAAAATGTAGATAAAATGCCAATAAACATTGTATTACCCAAACTGAAAAACCTTGACATCAGATTCGTCTGTGAGAGTGGCTGAGAGCATGATGTAGTGCACCAGTCAAACACAAAGAAGAGGATTCTTCAGTTCCACCTGAAACCAGGGCAGCACCCAAAGCTTCAAAACGCCTTTTTTTTCAGTGCATACCTGAACTCTACATGTACATGCTAGTCTCTCTGCTTCTCTGGATGACAGAAGAACACAGATAAAGTGTGGTTTGCGTTATATATGTGCTAAAGTGCCACAGCAATTAGTGCTCTTTTGAAAGAGATATGTCACCCACAAAATTACCATCTGTATATCAATTAGTCAAGTCATGCTACCTTGACTTTGTTAAGAAACCTTTGTTTTTCTCACATGCCTCCACGGAATATGTCATATATATTCACCTATCGATTAATTTTGGGATGCTTTCAGACTTAGATTTGCTTGCTTTGGTCGGACTCAGGGACTAATTTTGTTACAAAGTTGCATAATTGCCTAGAGTTGGTTCGTGTTCTCACGGCAGCATTTACAAGCAGACCAGATAAAATGCATTGTGCAAGAAAAATGCTCTTGATTGGTCAGATTTTCCAAGTCTTGTTGAAGAAGAGTACACTTGCAAGATAAATGTGACACTTTCTAATGTCACAATGGAGGGACAACTACGCAGGTTGATTTTAGCGCTGCTCATCGTGGACTATATTGCTGTCATTGTTCATTTTAGTCAAACCATACAGTTTGAAAACGAGGTGCAGCTCCAACTAGAAAACATTGTTTTGATGCATTGGATGTGCTGAATGTGCATATTAAGGCAGTACAGGAGGAGGTGCACATTAATAATCCTCCAGGACTGTAACATGCTCATGTTTAACCCAAACAATGTGTCATGTGACTGCAGTTGGTTCAGATCGAGGTCGGAACACGTTCTCACCACAAATGAACCACACCAGAGTTTGTTTGTAACCGAACCGAGAACACCACCTCAAGAAGGTGTGCACCCAAGTGCGATTGCCGTATTCACACCTGCTTAAATGAACTGCACTTAGAGGGCAAACAAACTTGAGCTCAACTGAACAGAACCAAACAGGGCAGGTGTGAAAGCAGCCTGAGTGAAAATGCATGTGTTTGGAAAAGTACTGAGCATGTGTCTGGATAAATGAGACTTGGTTTATACTGCACAAGTTGTGTGAGAGTTTGTAGATGAATGTTTTGATATAGTTTTACTGTTATGTTAGCATGCCTAACTGCTATACAAATGGTTACTTTGTGGGTGATGTGTTTCTTAAAGGGCTGGTTACTCAACACAAACATGTCCAAATAAAGTCAGACAAACAAACTCCTCACTGTAGAATGGCAGGAGAGTGAGGGCACTACTATCATGTGAAGAATAGCCACACTGTATGAAATGCGTGTCTCAATCAGCGCATCAAGCGAAAGTTGTCTGTGCACATCCCAGAGAATATAAAGACATTTAAAGCCACTTTACTCCCTTTTTCTATACTTTTTCTCATCTGCTTGGTTTAACAAAATCCCATGTGCTGCTACCTGTCACTCCCATCTCCGCTGCTGGCCTCTATTTGCTCCTTCCACAACATTTAAAAGCCACTTCTCACCTGCCAGAGTGCTATTCCCCCAAATCCCACTCCCCTCTCTATGCAGGAGAGGGGGAGTGACACTGACAAGAACCTGATCCCTCATCTCAAACACTGCCTTTGTTTTTGCTGGAGCACAACAGCACCCGCTGCACCACTGTCCTGCATTTCTTTGAAAGTTAAAGAGATTTAGGTTTTTAAGGTTTTTAAGATTTTTTTTAAGAAGAATAAAGGCCCTGTTTAATAAAATACATTATTATACACATCTTCCTTTTGGCTTCCTTAGCTTTTAGATAAATTAGTCACACACAATAGTTCTGACAGTTGCACAGAAATAACAAATATACTCTAATGTCTCAAAGGAAGAACCAGCTGCAACATCATCATTGTGCATCTCTAAATCACACACAGAGACAGATCATCTCACAGTGCACAGATGGTGCATGTTTACCTTATGATCCATGACACCTGTGTACCCCTCAAGTGTTGGTGTCGGGAGTCTCTGCAGTCTCTCCGGCTTCCTTGTGGATGGAGCAGGACCATCTACACGGTGGGATGACACCGATGATGCAGATGAGGAGGATGATCTGTCGCCAGAGCTGCTGTTGTACACCAACATAAAACTGGTAACCATGGTGATGATGATGATGCCACTAACCCCTTGGCACTGGGGAGACACATGAAAGTTTAGGGGAAAAAAGAGCATTAAAAACAACACCTAGTCACCGCTTTCTGTTTAGAAAATCAGCTTCAGGACAAGAGCTGCATTTTTATTTTATTTTATTTTTTTGATCCAGAGATCACTGCTAATTAAATGTAAGCTTTCAAAGCAACACAGGAATAACTGCAGCTGCTGTTCTCCTCATGCAAGGCTGCAAATGAAATGTCAGCTGTGCCACTCAAATGCGTTCACCCTGCTATGTCAACAGGGCAACATGCTTTAAATTACAGAGAGGTGCAAAAATAGCTGCTGAATTCAAACATGCTTCATAATTACCCCCCCCCCCGCAGAAAAAAAAACCTTAAGACGTGCGTGCGCTCCTATAGGATTATCCTGATGTATTTAAGCCACTGTAAAAGATGAAAATAAAACCACCACAAAGTGCAATTAGGTCAAACACACTATGTAATGACAGCTCAGCCTGTAACTCACTTCTTCTGAGCGGCAAAAACCCCAAAGCTCCCCATAAAATGAACATTACAGTGATATGTCAGTCATAATTACCACTCTTATCTTCATCTTCATTTCCCCTCGTTTCCAACCTTCATCCTAACATCCTTTAAAGCTCTCACACTGAGCGTCGGGACTCTTCAGCATGCAACACTTGAGCGGCAGCATCACCGGGATCAGATCAGCGCGCAGCTACAGAAAACGACGCTCCACTACTCTTCTCCCATGCTCTCCTCCACAGGGACACTCGACACCGCGCTCCTCATGGTCCTAAACAACTCCTCTTCCCTGCTTACCTCAATGTCAGGGTTCATTTGGGGTTCATGAGATGATAATTACGCATTTAACATAATGATAATGTAACACACGCAGTGATAGACTACTCTTTTTCATTATCAAGGGAGCTCTGTAGTTCTCAGATGTGTGTTCATAGTGATATTTGTGCATTTTGTACAACTGTAGCTCTGTTTCTAACCAAGTTATTCCTTTACAGTTTTTTTCTTGGCACAATTATCAAATGGCAGTCATCATCCTCAACGCACTGTGTGAAATAGCTCATTTTCTCACCACAGTAAATGTACTTTTCATCGCTTTCATACAGAATCACAGTTATTATTCAAAAGGCCCAGTGATGCATTCAGTGTGAGTGATCAAAATGGGTTTTTATAATGACATGTATTATTCTCAGATGTGTTAATCAATACGCCCATTGTGTAAACCCTCACATCCAAAGTCTTTATTCAGACATCATAACCTAGCTCATGTTGTTCTAGTGTTTTGTTGTGTTTTTTTTTTTTAATGGAGTTTCGCCCACGCTACGCACCATTTTCCAATCCAGTTGAAGATTTCTGTTCTTTATGGAGATAGGCAGATGTACAATTATCATCATGACCGTACGACATGACTGTGCTGATGCTGCCTGTGGTTCACCACAGCTGGCAGATGGGAGGTAGATGAAATGATGGAGATGAAGGGATTTTACATTTTTGTTTTTCATTTATTTCCAGGCCTGCCCACAGAAATGGCTTGGCCCTTGAAAAGGTCCAGTGAATCGGCTAATCTAAAATCTGCTGTACACATATTAACCTAACTCTTGGCTAGTCAGCGTGGGTTTACTCTGGGTTCTCCGGCTTCCTCCCCCAGTGCAAAGACATGCAGGTTAATTGGTGAATCTAAATTGTCCGTAGGTGTGAATGTGAGTGTAAATGTTTGTCTGTTGTTATGTGTCAGCCCTGTGATAGTCTGGCGGACTGTCCAGGGTGTACCCCGCCTCTCGCACAATGTCAGCTAGGATAGGCTCCAGCCCTCCGCAACCCCTAACAGGACAAGTGGTTACGGAAAATGAATGAATGGCTAGTAACTTAGCCATAGCCTCCTGGCTATCGTTTGCCCCCTCAGCCTAGCTGGGAGCAGCAACCGCCCCCCCTGGTGCTGCCTCAGTTGAAAACGCCGGGCTAAAGTGCCCACTTGGGTGGCGAAAATGAGAGGATGTGCCCTATCAGCTGCCCTCTTGAATGATGAAAACGAGAGGATGTGCCCTTTTGGCTGCCCTCTTGAGTGATCAAAACAAGGCAATGTGCCCTATTGGATGAAAACGAGCAGATGTGCCCTTTTGGCTGCCCTCTTGTCCCCATGTCATGCAGTGGGTGCCCTTTTTTCCTTTTCGCCCCTGCCCTTCAAACATCCTGAGTCCGTCACTGCTTTGTCAAGTTTTGCCTGTTACATGCATTGTCTTTCAAAATACACTTCTATTTTCACAGGAAATGTATTGTTTACATACAGTCTCTTCCAAAATAAACGCACTACGTCACTACAACAATGCGAATTGACATTTTTTTCCTCCAACAACTAATGCACATGGTTGGGTTTAGGCAACAAACCCACGTGGTTGAAGAACTGGGTTTGGCTTTATAATTGTAGGAGACACAAACACTGCTCTCCCAGGTGAAAGTCTGTGTTTCTTGGGAAAGTTGGTGTTTGCTGGACCTGAAATAAAATTTGGTTATCATTGCTTGTATTTGAATGGATATGTTTGTTACCACCCTACCATGAAACTGTGCCCCTGAAAAGCTTTTCCCCTTACAGGCATGTTCATTTCTAGTTCAGTTTATTTCCTCTTCCATGTAGACATTTTTCTTTATTGTACAACGCTACCTCAGCTTTCATTGCATATTTTCAGTTTTACATATTTGCTACTGTAATGTGCTTTTGACTACAAAGGTGCCCATTGATGATGTGAAATATGTGAATGGACTTGATTAAAACATGTTCTGATGAAGGACATTTGATGATAGCTGTCAAAACAAATTAGAAACAGAGACACAGTTTCAGTGGACTCTCTCATTCTGACACAGTGTCTTAGATCTCCTGAGTTAAACAATGATAAAAGGAAACTTCACTTTGGTAGCAGTGATTCACGGCCTGATGATATTCATTTTAAATGTCAACACAAGTTAAATGTTTTGAATGAGTGACAGGCTTTTGTAGGTCAGATGAAGTCTTGTGCTGCTCAGTATAAACTGATGTTACAGTTGCACTGACTGGTGACAGTGTTTCATAAAAATGTGTCTAAGATGTTGAGACAATGTTCCATCCAGTTGCCTCATTTTGTCTGTTTTGTCATGTTATTGCATCCTGCCAAAGGTTAGGATAAGATTACTGGGGATGTTAGTGATAACACATCACCATTTTTTGCCATTCGAGCAAATTTTGGGACATCCCATTTAAGGAGAGGGCACTATTTTGCTCATTTGTCACGGCAACCTGAGCAGCTAAAGCTCCTCGTGGGAGATATATGTGCTGGAGGCTGTAATCTAGTCAAAAGGAGCTGGGAAATGGGGAATGAGTCTTTTTATAGACGCCCTCTGAGCTGCTATCGTTATGTTCATTTTCTAATGTATCTTTCATGTTCTAGTCATTTCTCAGCAAGTCTCACTTTACAAACTGAAATGTATCTGTTGGCTTTGCGGGAATTAATAAGTAATTCAGCTCAAAAACAACACAGAATATCCTGGCAGACCAGATGCTGTAAGAAAAATCAGGGTAGCCTACTTAAAAGCTACAGCGGGAACAGCACGTCTTCCCTTTTATGTTTCTGGCCCAGATTTACACAAGTTGGAACAATTGTCTGTTTAGACTAATTAGCTTCCTGTCTGACACAGTGATTCATATAGAATATGATGTGATACAAGATGATACAAGATAACACAACATAATACAGTGTATGGTGTAATTAAATATGAAAGCACACCATATGAAGCAAACTAATATCAAACAGTCTACAGTAATATCACATAATGTGATAAGTGTCTGGGATTCTATCACCACATTGTAATTTTAATGATAGAGATAACTTCTTGACATTAGATGACCCCCATCCCATCATTGCTTAAAGCAGTGGTTTCCAGCCTGGGGTTCAGGACATGCCAAGAGGTCACAAGATAAACTTGCGAGGTCACAGGATGATTAACATTGTAGGAGAGAAGAAGAAAATCATTTCTGCTTCACATATGTGTGTATATATCAGATTATGGTGGAAATGTCTTTAATTTAATCAAAACAGACATCATCTGCTACTTTTATATTTTTATCGGGGTTGACAAGTGCAAATGTTCTCAATATTGAGGTGGACGTGTCCCCTGCCCCCCAAAAATCTTATGCCTTATGTGTGTATCCCACCGGCTAGCTAATTGTTGCAAATCTATACTGTGCTCATTTGCAGTTACCGCTGAAGGCAGTGACTACATCCTCGCGAAAGCATAACACCCACCACTCCCACCTTTGCGCTGTTAGCGCCGTTGGCTGCTTACCACCAGTTCACCCACCTCCATGTTGAGAACCATGTGCAGATAAATCTCAATTCAGAAACTGATCATTAGCCTTTTTTGCACAGAGATCATGCTATAAGGTCACTACAAAGTCACTTCTTTACGCCTCCTTTGCATTTTTACACAGAACCAAACAACGAGAGCATCATTCCACTCCAGACAGTGTGTGATTATACACTGCATTGTGGCTTTGTGGAATTCAAAGAGGCGTGATGGGTGTGACAGGTAACACATCACCCTCTAGTGTGACCTATTACATACATGTTACATAGGTAAGGAGCTTTCCCAGTTTGCGGATATGTACAACTGCTGTTCTTCTTTTTTGAGTTAGCCCCTAAATTGCTAACAGCTACTTTTTAAATGTCCTGCAGTGGCTTGCACACATACCATGACCTCCAAATGTCACACCCATGCTACCCATGATCCCACCCCGTCCTGTTTATACAGACACAGTGTGGATCTGTTACCCCCTTCCATGACAGATTAAAGGTGAGACCACTCTGTCCACCCTTTCCGCGATCGTACCTTATATACAGCACAGCAAAGTGACATAATTGCGTGATATTCCCACCTTGAACAGGCAGTGTAAAAAGGGCTATAGATATGCTGGGAATGTCATAATACATCACTTTTTAGTTGGAATTCTCAAAGCTCATATAGACATATAACCAGGGGTCTTGAGTTGTGCTTAGGTACCAAGCCATAAAAACCCTAACCCTATATACATGTAACATCACATATACCAAAGTTCTTAGAATTTAAATAATGAATATTTGTCTAATGCAAAGTAAAAAGGGCTTCAAAATAACACACCATACACTGGGAGAGGTACATGAAACATTCAATAAATGACTTTCAGCTACTATAATTTAGACGGGAAATACAACACAAGAGTCATGATACAAAGCAAAAAATGAATGTTCATGTGACTTCTAATAAAACAGACCTGCAGCAAGATGAGTCAAATGTTTGGGAGCCCCATGCAGGATGTTTTATTAACCTTTGGTCTTCAATTTAGCCTCTGGAACAGTTAAAGGTTATCTACTGATCCAAGCTTCTGTGGACAACAGCTCTGAAACAGAGCCTATTATGGAGCCAGTTCATTTGTTGGTTTGACAGCGATCAATAGCATTTTAAATTCGTTCTAGATTTAAATGGAAACCTGTGTGAGGTTGCTGAAATGGAGACAACAATGTCATTTCTTTGAACTCTTGTTACAACCTCTGAGTTCAACTGTTTTAGAAGAGGTGATTAATTGCTGAGAGTATCCAATGACTCACTGCACTCTCTTTAATTCAGTGTGAGGGTACATCTTCATATGAAAATCTGATGTTGGAAACAGCAGCATGTAACATTTACACTGTTATTTTAATGACTTTTTTCTTTTGTTTTCCATATGCCTATATCATTGGTAGAGCAGTTTAAATCACCAAATTATCTGTATCACCGAGGAGCAGTGCCTAAGAATGTACCCCATCATTGTGGATTCAGAGGATTAGGTGGTTTGAAGTCTGTGTGTTTTGATTAGAGGTGTCCCCGAGGTCTCAAACGCATCTCAAAACACAGCTCCGGGGAGCACACACAACACACACACACGAGCAAGACAAATGTCTGTGGAACAAAAAAACCTTTTTTTTAATTAACTCGAACCTCCTATCCAGCGAGGCGCCAGACGGCTGTCTGCCTGCGCTGAGCCAAATACAATACAAGTGTGAAATAATCTGCTTTGTTTGCACCTGTTTGCTGTGCCAAAAGCTGTTTCTTTTTACTCATTATAATGTCCCCAAATTGGAGAGTAGATGCCTCCGAGTGTCAGTTAAGAAACTAAGCTAAGACTACAGCAAGGGACTGTGAGTACGTTACCGACTTACAGAGCTGTTTATGTTAAAGTGCTGTTACAGTGGCCACTATATATGATTTACTGAAACATACCTCATGCTTGATGGCAATGGGAGTTTGGTTCAGTGTGTTTTGGCACACAAAATGAAGATTTATACCAACTGTGACATCTCTCTTATCAGTTTAATGCCAAAAGATAAAAGATAATACATTGTTTTCACCAGAACTGTGTTGCTGGCAGGGTAGAAATACCTTTGCTTTCGGTTTCCTCCCACAGTCCAAAGACATATAGGTTAGGTTAACTGGTGACTATAAATTGGTCAGAGGTGTGAATGTGGTGAATGGTTGTCTGTCTCTACATGTATGTGTTAGCCCTGTGATAGTCTGGCGACCTCTCGCCCAGTGTCAGCTGGGAGAGGCTCCAGGTACCCTGCGCCCCCTGAAATGTGCGCCTCTGGTGAATATAAATGTCTTTTAAGCGTTTTTTCAGTTTGTGTGACAGAGTGATATACAGTAGATGTTATACGAGGGTTAACAGACTGTTAACATTAACAACAGAGAGCAGTAACTGAATCTGTTTCTGTTAAGGGGACAATATCAGCCTAATAAACAGGATGTATTGTATCAATCTAACTGTAAAACCAATATAAATCTCTAATGCACCCTCGTAAAACAAAGGTGGAGGTGGAGGTGGAGGTTATTGTATCCCCTGGTCCAGAGAAATACTTTGCACTTTAGCAGTGACACAACTTTACAAAGAGAGCATCAGGAGGTAGATACAAGCTTTATGTCCCGCATTCAGGCCCTGGAGATAAGACATCTTCATTCTCTTTGCAAATTGTCTCCACTTACAGACAGATCATTGACTCAGCGGCTGGCATCCCTACCAATCACAGATGCAATTTCCTGTTTCCCAATATATGTTTCTCAGAAGCGTTGTGTTTATCCAATTGATTGGGAAACAGAGACCTCCAATCACCTGCCCCACACTGTATCTCCAAGTTGCTCGTTTATGCAGTGATGCTTCTGCTGTACAGCGTTACTGAATCACTCCCTTTAATGGCTGGACTTGGGGGGATTTCAATTTTTTTTTTTTTTTTTTTAGGAGTCAGCAGGGTTGATTGCAACTGCAGCAATCGTAAGCACTGAATGGAAAAGAAAAAGGGTGATTGTGTTGAGAGCATCTCCTTCTGCCGCTGATTATAAAATAAAAAACAACACACTCGCCATCCAAACTGCAAAAGGACAACTGCTGCAGAGAAAGAAATTATCTTTTTGTCTCAGAAAGAGGAGAAAGGCTGCAAAGCAAATCAGCACAAAATGTGACTGCATCTGTTGTGTACCCTCTCGATTATGTAATTAGCAAGCTGTTGGCATCCATCATTTCCACTGAATGACAAGCAGATGGGCTGGCAACTCTGGAAAATACAGTTATTCTTCGAGGGGAGCAGAATTCACCTATGAAAAGTGTCATTGTCCTTGGTCAGTCCTTGCAGGATAAGTTAACCTTCATAATGCTTAGAATAGAAGTCAGTTGAAAAGGAACGTAGGTGGATAGATGACAAGTTCCCCAACTCTATCAACCTCTTTTCTTCTTTAAATCACTAATTATTGTAGCTTTGCACATAAGAAGACATAACAGCATTCAATTCTGCTAATGTAGAAATGCACAAACAGCAGGCACTATGATTCAAACTGAGCTATAAAAACCTAGGATCCATCTGGTTGTGGTATCATTCTATTTATAGCATCAAAACCCAACTGCATCAAACATCGATAAACACAAGTTCAAAAGATATATTACAAATTCCCTGAAACATACAGTATGGCTGAGAAACAATCCTTTCCATTTCTACATCTGCTTTTGTTCCAGTAGCTCTTACTTTTGATTGTATGCTGTGTCACAACCTTTCATATCAGACACTGAGCTGGTTTCTGTAGAATATAAATCTGTAGGAACAGAACCACTATCCTAGGCCTGTGTCACCAATATAAATTGCTCCTCATGTACCGTATTGCACTTGGCAATGATGTAATCCTGATTCTCCCCGTGTGCTACCGGCAGTGATCCTGCCACATCAACATATGATCTGTTCCGGGGAAGTCAATCCCTTCTTAATGACTGGCCTTTGGCAACCTGAGCTCTCATTACTTTCATCCACAGAGCGCTAAGAGAGACATCACTTTTTTAGGTGTCAGTGTGTAATACAAATTACCTGTCCCGTTTCTAATCTAATCTTACATTAAAATGCATGAAATATTAAGGTTTTAGATACTGTGTCATTAAAAAGGGATAATGTTTGCCAAGGTGCAATTATTATTCAGGTAACATCCAGGGTGAGTCCCTTTGGCTGCAGCTGTCACAGATAAAACAGGCTTCTTTCTTGATCTTTCTTGGTTGATACTGTATGAAAATCTCACCCTGCAGCTCTTGGATCCAAGTTATTGTTGGTGATTTCCAGTCTCTGCTGCCACGTCCTGGTCATTGTAACTGTAGTGGACTCCCAAAACCCATTTATGTCTGTGTGTGAAAACAAATATTGAAAGCACATATTGAAGCAGGGGTGTAAATATAGACATGGCAGGCTGTGCGATTGCACCGGGGCCCCTGGGGTGGAGGGGCGCATAGAGAGAGCGGGTCCTCGCAAGTAATTCAGATTGCCACCTTAGAAATATACCTGTGTTCAAAGATAAATGATTATAAAAAGAATATTATTAATTTAAAAACAGTGCCATTTGCTATATATGCGCTCAAAAAGGCAAAGCCATCTGCATCATGGTTTTGTTTTTCCTTTTTATTTTCATGCAGTCCTGTCACTGTCAATACAATTCATACCACACACATACTTTTTATGCACTCACCTGTGCACTTACCTCAACACGAGGCTGTGACTGTGGTGCGGTGCTTTGCATTGTGTTGTGTACCTTGGTGAAACCCATGTCCACCTCCATGAGATTGGAGAAGCAGTCCCGGGAGAAATGATCATTGCAAACTCCGGTTATAGTGGGAAATCACAGTCCAGTAGCCCTAATGTATGCAACCACTGGCACCTAAATGCTAGGTCTGCTGGAAAGCTGTGCAGTCCAAAGGTGTTTCTGCAGCTGTGAAAGCAACAGCGCCGACGAATTTTGCAAAGCTAAATAATGAATACCAAAACTAACTTACTAAATAATTGACTGACTAACTGATAAACAACCAAAGCAACCAACTACCTAACTAAGTAACTAACTAACTAAGTAACTCATGTTAACACTAAATCAGTAATCACTACTCTCAATCCATGTAATCCGCTCAATCCACTACTTCCACAGTCTGCAGAGTCAGAAGATGTTACTTTTACATGATGGGGCAGCAAAAGGGGGGGCTCGGTTGGTGACGAAAGCTGCCACCTTATACTTCAGTTGACACCAGAACAGCCAGTAGCAAAATTCAATTGCAGTAGCCAAGTTTCAACCTGTAGAGGGCAGTCACTATGCATGTTTTAACACAATAGAATCCAAATACTTTACACTCATTGTCAGGATGTGGACCTGAATCAATCAACAACACCACAAATACCCATATATATTGCTTTTCAACTGAAAAAAGTGGTTTGGGGGTTTAGTTACTCTTTAAGTTGTCGATTGCTATCTAAAACGAACTTGTGCTTTTTCTATATAAAATCTATAAATATACTAAAAACTATTCAATTAAATGATTAATTTCTTACTTTCTTTGATATTTTTGTCTTTAGTCTTTTCTGGGACTACATTAATCTACATTCACTTGGAAGAAAAGTATTATATATGCAAAACACATACCTCATAAACTGTGATGTATTGTTTGAAGTACCTAACAATAGACAACTGTATTTCTATGTGTAGGCTAAGTGGGAACCATCTGGATGTGCAACTAATGTAGGTGAATATTGTTGTCAATGTCCCTTTTTTCAGCTCTCCTCCCTACATAAGGGGGAGACGTATACTCCATGAACGTCATATAGGACTACATTTCAACCCCTGAGCATATTTTGAATGTGCAGAGTTAAACGATTTAATTTGATTTTAACTCTCAAATTGTTGTTGTTTTTTGCAAAATGAAGAGCACTCAGTAGCCTACATAAACCTTGTAGCCTATGGTAACCACATCAAGCTGATAGGTACCACTGAAATGAAGACTGGAAAGACAGCCTCCATATACTGGTCATTTGTGAAGAAAAAACCCCCAACAACACATAATTTTATAAATGTTTTCTTTTTCTCAAAGAATGTGTGAACAAGTGACAAGGTGTTCACATTTAGACTGCTTTTATTCTTTTTTATTTTATATATATATATATATATATATTTTTTATTCCCAACCATCCAAGGGAATTTTGGGAAAATGCACTCCTTGTACATTTTACAAAATTGTACCTTTCACGTTTAGGTTTGGGGTCTAAAAACTTTGATAAATTGTTAGCAGACACCTTTATCTATTCAAGTATCAAATAATATTCATCACTGTCCAAGCAGTCTGTGAGTAATGGAGGGTTATTGCATGTCAGTCACGTAGTAATTCTTTGAAATTCAGTGAGGTTATATGATTCCAGCATGGCTCCACCCAACTTCAAACCAATCAGCCAAATTGAGTGGAAACCATTTCAAGCTGCATAATAAAAAAGATGCAACATACATTACTGCCACTGTTTGAATTGAGGAGAATATTTGCAATGTCCCAGAAACCCCAGCTGAGGTCAGTGTTTCTCCACCGGACGCCTCAGTGTGGACAGAGATGTCACTGTCTCCTAAAAATATCACCTGCAATATTGCAACATTGGCTGTATTATTAATCAACCAAAAAAGCAACCTGGAAAATGTCGCTTTTCTTGCAGACACGAGAGGAGCTCTTTCGTTCTGTAGCATAGGAGTGATATAAATCCTACACATGTTCGTGTCAGCGGACAAAGTGCATTTAAACGCTGTGCTTTAAATCACATCCAAACAAAGGGAACCAGGACACTCAGCAGCAGCAGCAGCAGCAGCCAGGGCGCGCGGCCCCTTTAAGAGAATAATTAATGACGTCGCGCTGTAAACACGACTGACGCTCAGCTGCGTGGCCGAAGCATCCTCCAAGAGCCCAAGACCTCTCCAGGTTCCTGTGTTTATTTCTCGACGGGACCACCGAAAGACACTAAAATAACTGCGGTTCAACCTCGAGTCTCATATGCGGTCTCCAAAACCAAGACGACGCTGCATTTGTCCTACCAAGTGCCATGGCTAGAAAGACGGACATCCCCTCCTCTTACTATGGTGAGTCGGTTCGTCTTTGTTGTAAACGCCAAGATATTTTCCCCCTGTGCTGTGTAACGTTATGACAGCGGGGTATAACGGTATGTTTTTCAGCCTCAATGGTGTTTAACCCCTTGCTGTGATTTACGGGGACGTTAGCTAGCTTACATTGCCAGTTGCTAACTATTTAGGGGGGTATTTAACGGTTGACACCAAATATACGCAGTAACGTTAACGGTAAAATCATGTCAACGGCTGTTAACGTTCGAACGAGCCTAACGTCTCTTTTTGGTGTTTCCTTTATGTGCTCCAGGAATTATCCTTATCCCGTAGCGTTAACTTACCTGGTTTACTCCAGCAATATGACATATTTTTGCCTTTGTGTTGTACACCTGGTGTTGGAAGTCCTCACAATAGGAGACAATAAGTCTTATCACTTTCCTCCTCCACTTTCGTCACTTCGTCTTTGTTGTCAACGCAGAGATATTTTTCCCCCTGTAACTACTGTGTAACGGCATGACAACCCAATTCAACATTAACAATAGCTTTCTTATCGATTAATGTGGCGGTTATTAGCTGTATTGGGTAGATTTATCGTTTGGTTCAGCTGTAAACTGTCAAATAAATAGTGGAAAATGCTCATCATTGTGTCCCAAAGATGATGCCATCAGATGCCTTTGCTTTGTTGTAACACCAGACCAAAACATGAATATATTCAGTTTAAGACAAAGAAAAGCAGCTAGCAAACATGTATCCTCAACATTTACAACCTGGAAATATTTGGCATTATTCCATCTAAGACAAGGATTAACCTTGATTGATTTGATATCAAATACTGCTGTTTTTTTTTCTTTGTACAGGATTGTACTGCCCTCTTTCCCAGAATGGCTCTTGTTTTTCATCCTACACTTGCTCAACAAAGATCTTTATCCTTAGTTGACTCCTCTGATGTGATGTTTTCCTTTCTATTTTTTCCATGTGTTAAAAAAAAAAAAAAAGTGTAGGAGACTGTTAACAACAATAAGCATTATCTCCACTTCCCTCCTTCTCTTCTCGCCCACATTAAGGATAATTGCAACACTGTAAAAACTGCAGTCCAGGTAGTGCAGTTAGGAATGAAGATTAAAAAGCAATGTCCTCTGTGAATGGGTTTGATAACAAAGGATTTATTGTCTCCAAGTGGCGTTTTTGCTGCTTGAGGCATATGGATATATGTAATCCGTGGGCAGGTTTTCTATCCGTTAGCCTGCCTAAGTAATCATGTTGTTTATCAAAGCAATATAATCCTTTATCGCCACCAGATGCAGTGTCCCTCCCCCTGAAACAAAGAGTCACTTACTTTGGTGATTTTAACCATGCTGGTAGCTTTTTGTGGTTTGATGTGAGCATCAATACTACTACAGCTAGATGCATTTCCCTCTATATTCAGTAATCTTCCATTTAATCATTGAAAAATGTTTTTTCAATTTCATTCTTGTTGTCAGTGTTCAGCTGCTCTCAGGTGACTACAAGACAGTCACAGAAAACCAGCTTGCCATTGAAACTAGGGCTGCATGATATGCGCAAAAAATAAATGAATTTAAAAAATCACATTGCGATGATTTTGACAAATCAAGCAATTGCGATATGAGTTGCAATTTTAATGGGAATGGTAATTTTGCATTTTATTTTCATCAAAAAGAAAATAAAAAATTGATGAGGATGTGATTTTGCTGGGCTTTGCACCAAACAAGCATGTTTCCTTACATCTGGAATATGATTTTAAGGCCGGGGCATCTCTGTAACACCACAATCCTTTATTTATAATGGTATGCTGTGACATATTTTATCTTTATGGAAAAATTGCAGCTCCTACAATTTGGATATTGCAATTGGTCATATTGCAATTTTGATAATATTTCGATTAATTTTCAGTCCTGACTGAAACATAGACTAAGCAATCCATCATATTGACAGGGCACCTATTGTCTCCGTTTAATTAAACATTTCTTTACAAAGACGTTACCTAAAAAAACAAGCTCCACAAAATGAAAGTGTCATTTAAGATTTTAAAGGTAGTCTTTATGTGGCTGTATTCAAGGAGTGGCCTTAATCATATCTACACTGGTCGAATATCTCACATTGAATCATTGGACCAGTGATCAGCTGATCAGTCCAACCCCAGCTGTAATGGAGAGCGTTATATAATTATTAACTTTTTCATTCCATGCTTATCAGTGTCAGCAGAGCCCTCCACACCATTATCAGTTACAAATACATTGTGTCATCCAATTTTGTCCAACTCGTACATAATAATTACAACCAAAATGACTGTCAGGGAGGCTTGATCCTTACATGCAGTAGCTCTGCAGTTTTAGAGCCATGTCTGCTCCTGACAGCTCTTGATGGGGAAAAGCTACTGTGTCTTCTTGCTGTTATTTCCCCACATGCTGACCTCGTATGTCCCTCAGACCTCATGACTACAGCAATCTGCCAATCACGACTGCAACCTGTCATCTGTAGTTGATTCTCACTGCTCTCTGCAGACGTGCAGCTCACCATCGGGGCCTTCAAACCCTATCACCATAAACCTGACACGAGAGATTATGTGTAAAGTGTTGTAAGTAAACAGCTTAGAGCCTGTGTATCATTATTATTATATACATTACTTAGGTACAGTGTGTGCATCATTACAGAAGGTAATTTATACCTACAGTATACCTGCATTATCTTCTACTGCTTCAAGTGCTACTCTCCTGAGAATTACGTAGAATATATTGAGACAGTTTAATTAAGGAACATAATTTTGCCCTAACAGCATCCTACGACCTAGCTAGTGGAGCATGGGATGGAGTTATGGTGCCTCCCTGTGTTTAGGTCAGCTGCTTTATGTTATTGGCTCCCTGGTGCTTTCCCTCCATCAGCTAGCTTGGCAAAAGAGCAGTTCAGAGGATGTTGGTCTCACAACTGAGCAGAGAACAAGACAAATTTTACATTAGCATGCCCAAACTCACAGTGTTGTCAAATAGGGCTGCAATTAATGATTATTGTCATCATGGACTAATCCGCAGATTATATTCACGTTATACTGATTAATAGTTAAGTTGATTTGAATGCTTAAAAAATGCAGTTTTCCAGAGTCCAAAGTGATGTCTTGAGTTTCCTTTTTCTGTCTAACCAAAAGCCCAAATTCCACAGACTTGTCAGTTACTATCATGAATGACAAATTTAATATGCTGAAACCAGCAAATGTTGGAATTTTTTGCTTGAAAAATGACTGAAATTATCAATCAATTATCAGAATAGTTGGCGATTTATTTTCTTCCGATTGCCTAATCAATTAATTAACTCATCGTTGCAACTCAGTGCTTAATTTAAGCCGGAATGTACAGGAACGCATACCAGGATCTTTTCAGAAAAGGCCCTGGTGCGTTCTGGAACTAATTTGCATGGGTCTAGAACTTTTCACATCTAAAAACTACATACAGTATTGGCTGATGTCACTAGTGTTGCAGGGTGGAGTACCGTAGTACTACGGTGCCTCACATACCACTGCTGTGGGATAAGTTCAAAGTCCAATCGCAAGAGGGTGAGTGTCCATGCACCGTCCAATAACGGCGCGCGCTGGTCAATAACGGCGCACGCTGGTCAATAATGGCGCACGCTGGCCGCTGGCCAACTGGCACTCAATATTCTGCTGTAGTGGTTTGTTTTCCAGACTTGTGAGTATCTTTGAGCAGTGAAAGTTATTATTTATTTCTTTTTACTTGTCAGCAGTGATTTGTTTTCCACAGAGCTCTACGTGCGAGCATTTTACTTGCATTTGCGACTAACAATAGTTTTGTGCGAGCAAAATAAATCATTCAGCACGCTGTGTGAGCACAGAATTCAACCAGCAGCAGAAACAAAAGGCGAATCCTGCCGGTTGTGGGTTGAACGGGGGTCACAGACAGGAATACGGCGGTGAAATAGCCTACGGCGGCTCCGCAGCGCAAAATAACGGCTTACCGGCGACAGAGAGGTCTGACTCCAGGTCCAGTAGCCTAATTTCCTCTTTCGTTGGCGTCATGACCGCCCAGTAGTACCTGGACAACCGAGCCATGGCGGCACACAGGTATGTGGCGTGTCAGAGGAGAAGCGAGTCGTTCACATTTCTCTCTTTGTGGCAGGTAACGGTCCACAAACCTCACCGCACTTTAGGGACTGTTCTTTACTTATGAAGGGACTGTTCTTTACTTGTCAGGGGAGGAGGGTGGCTGGTTGATTTTTATTTTATTTATTTATTTTATTTCAATCCCCCCTATGTTAATCACTTATTGATGCTGTTTTTGAAGTATGAATAAGTCAATAAGTAATTTATTCCATTGAAATATCATTGATGTATTATAGAAAAGTGATTTATCTTTTTATAAATGACAAAAGGCACATCTGCCTCATTTTTGCTGTGGTATCGTGATACTACTCAGAACCGTGATACTTTCACTGGTATCGTACCGTGGGTCCCAATTTTGGTACTGTGACAACACTAATCTGGAGGGGGTTCATCTGCAAAAACTAAACAACAATATTCGGTACTCGGTATTGTATGTCACAACCATTCCATTCGGAGTTGCGCAGTGAGACGGCTCAGGTGCCGCTTAAAAAAGTGTTCCCCCACTTTTGGGAGTGGGGGGAACACTGCTCTCTCAGAGGCCCAAAGTGTTCCCCTACTTCTAATTTTACAAATTAAGCACTGTTGCAGCTCTTTCGAATTACATTGCCAACTTATGTTTTACTCATTGCATTTGTTCAAATGTGGACTCAATGTGGAGTGCATAGAAACAAAAATCATTTTTACCGTCGCTGATTCTGTCGAGCATATTATTTCCAGTCTGGCTAGGTGGATACTAGCAGACTGCGGGTCAGTTGATTCTGATGTCAATTCTGAAGAATCAAAGAAAAAAATATTTTTACTAGACTTGCCACGTTGCAGTGATGCTCAGATGTCACACAGGAAATAAAAAAAAAAGCTGAGACCCCAGGTGATTTATGAATAGTAGCCACAAGGCTTGTTATGTGGAAGAAGTGCTAGAGTTCTCACCTTTTATTTTCTTAACAGGAAATCCTCCTACTCTCTTGAAAGTTTTGAGTATTTTACATATTTCTGGTAAATGTAGGAAGTCATTAACAGAAGCAGAGGTAGATAAGGCAGGAGGAGGAAGTGTCATGATGCCATTTCACATTAACATTGAATCATCACCAAGACCTAATATAAAGTTGGATTTTTCTTTTAATGAAGATAAATTGCATTTGCCCTCATAAAAAGCAGCAAAAAACCCTCAGAGAAAGCATAAGTGAGCCATGTTTGTAGCAGCTGGTCGAACGACCTGGCATCCCATCATTCACGTTTAGCAGTACTCCACTTGCTCTACATCCTGAATTCAAGTGCACTCTTTAGGCTAGTATATTATATAATGTTTCTAACTATGTAGCAGGTGTTCAGTGGGTTTATACTGTACAGCTGAAATGTTCAGTCAGTCAGAAAAGTGGAAAAATAGCTCATAATCATTCTGTGACAGGTTTGTAAGTAACAATTTAGATATGAATTCCATTCACCACAGAAAGTGTTGAGTCGGGCACACTGTTAATTAACAAATTTCTCGCATGGGCAGCTTCCCTAAACGCTGCATTTTTATACTGAGTCAATGTAGAGTCTTGACAGAAAACTGAGAGCCTTGGTTTAGAATCAAACATTCACAGCCTCTTCCTGTGAAATTGCAGTCAGAGAAGGTTGTGGCTCAAATGGCCCATTTTGCACCCAGGTCTAAGTGCTATTATGGGCTTTTTAAGTGTCACTGTCCTCTGCAGATACTTGTCTTAAATGAAGACCGATGCTCACTCCGTAGTGCTCCTGCACATTTTATTTGTCTCTATGGCATATCTGCTCATTATTTTTAACAAGGTTATGTTCCTTTGCTACTAATTTCATGCATCTTCTCTCAAGAGATAGCTATGTCAGTGCCTGGAAGTTTGAAGTATATTATTCACACTAATGATAGGGTGAGTCAGTAAATAATTTCAGATTCACTTCTGCACCGCACTGGATGGTGATTTGTTCGAGTCTGTGAAAATGGGACATTTAGCTGTGAAGAGGCTTTCTAGGCGACAGCAAGGAGACTTTAAATTTCCAATTTGCAGTACAAATATAGTCAGTGTTTGTTTATGACTAGAAGGCTAAGTGACATTGACAGTGATTTATGAACCACAAGCCAAAGATACACTGGAAAATGAGTGAGGAATACAGCTACGTTCATGCAAGACACGTAGGTTATGAGTCTCGGGTGCACAGTGAGACTTGAAATGACTTTTGATAGGTTTAATGTGCTAAATGATGCAGCTAGCTTTATCAAAGGAAATGAATCATTACATGACATGGTGTTCTGATGTTGTGAACATGCCTTTTTTGCACAGGCCAGGGCCTTGAATTGCACCTTGTGGGTGTGCTGAGATAGATCAGGGTTTTAGTTGAATTTGATGTGTACAGACTGCTGAAAGGCAGAGTTAGGAGGATTCCCTGTTGGAGAACACCGGCAGTGAAGTGATGTTAATATTGACCAAGTCAAGACATTGGGCCACCCTTTGGGTATAGAGTGCAGCAGGGATGATGCCTAAAACCTGGAAAGGAGATGGCATTTTTGAACTTCTGGTTTCCTCGTCTCGAAGTCAGTATGTTTTTTTAAAAGGATTTTTGGAATAAGGTCTGTGGTAAACACAAGCTTAAGAGATGTTCACATTTTGTTCTATGACAAAAAATATGTCAGTAAATACTCCACTTGTGGGGCACTTAAGTGGCTAAATAAGACTACAGAAGTTTTTTGGGGCATTAAACATCATTATGCAAAACATGGCTTTACAGCCTCATGGTGATGGTAACATTGAAGTCATATGACTGTGTTCGATTGTAGGTGTTTGTATTTACGCTTAAAAAAATCCTAAAAGTGGTGTTCGTTTGGGAAGATTATTTTGCTGAACAAAACATGTTTGGTAAACTTTTGTCTACCACAGAGCTTTTCTGCAATAATCAAAAACCAATGAAAAAATCCCATTGGCTGTTTGTCAATGGACAACTTTTGCTTTGGCCTTCAACAAGACATCACCCCTGCAGTACACTATAGAAACAAATTAGGGATGCACCGAATATTCGGTAACCGAATATATTCGGCCGAATATTGCAAAAAAACACACATTTGATATTCAGTGGAGTAAGTTAAAAGCAAGGCCGAATAATAGCGGCGTGTTTTGATAACGCAATCAAACAGCGTGCCGTGACGGGCGGAATAAAATGTCGGCAGTGTGGCAATCCGCCCGTCACCACACTCGCATTTGCGACTAAAAGTAGTTTTGAGCGAGCAAAATAGGCTTAAATCATTCAGCACGCTGTGCGAGCAGCCTACAGATTTCAACCAGCAGCAGAAACGAAAGGCGAATCCCACCGATTGTGGGTTGAACGGGGGTCACAGACACAGACAGTAACGTTAATGTATTCCTGTCAAATACGGCGGTCATCGGCTTACCCGGCGACAGAGAAGTCGGTTCCAATAATATCCTCTTCTTGGCATGTGGACTGCCCAGTAGTACCTGAACAGCCGAGCCAGCCGAACACAGGTATGTGACGTGTCAGAGGAGAAACGAGCCGCTCACAGCCCACAAACCTCACCGCACTTTAGGGACTGTTCTTTACTTATGAAGGGACTTGTCAGGGGAGGAGGGTGGCTGGTTGATTTTTATTTTATTTATTTATTTTATTTTGATCCCCCCTATGTTAATCACTTATTGATGCTGTTTTTGAAGTATGAATAAGTCAATAAGTAATTTATTCCATTGAAATATCATTGATGTATTATAGAAAAGTGATTTATCTTTTTATAAATGACAAAAGGCACATCTGCCTCATTTTCGCTGTGGTATCGTGATACTACTCAGAACCATGATACTTTCACTGGTATCGCACAGTGGGTCCCAATTTTGGTACCGTGACAACACTAATCTGGAGGGGGTTCATCTGCAAAAACTAAACAATGATATTCGGTATTCGGTACTCGGTATTCGGCCAAGCGTTTAATAATATTCGGCTTCGGCTTCGGCCACAAATTTTCATTTCGGTGCATCCCTAAAACAAATGTTACTCAGTCCTACCTGAAGGAGAATAGCTCTTTGTTTATGAAATCTGATTTGTGTAACACACAGCATAGAGTCATTAAATTACATGAGTGCATTAATATTTCTTGCTCCTTCTCGCAACCAGAAATCAGGATTCAGAATCTGTGATGTGCTGTGACACACACATATTTTCATTGACACAGTCACATCATTGAGAGTGGGTGAGAGATTTAACTCTGTGGACTGAAGATTAATTTATGTGAAGGCTTTCATATGATCTTCAGCTGTATACTAGCTTTTTGGCAGCACAAAGTTCGCACTGTTTAGAAAATATGCAGTTGATTGGAAAAAAAGGGGGGTTTAAATAGTGAGCTCATTCACCATTAAATGTGCAAGGTATTCTTCCTTCCAATGGGAATGTGGGCTCAGTTGCACTCTGCCTAACATAAAACTTTGATGCAAGCGAGATGAGGATTTCTGTGTTGACATAAACGGCAAAAAAATTCCCCCTCATAATCAGTAATTTAGTCCAGCACAGAGTGCCGAAAATCTTATTTTCCTAAAACATGCAGATAAGTCTGCCTACAGGCTGAGATTATGTACAGTAACCTGTTTTCAGCACAGATTAATTTGTACTTTTGTGATTCTAATGGAGCGATCTGCTGTAGTCTTCTTGGTTTTCAGGATAACAACACTAATACCTGACTAAGAGGAAGCTGTATAAGAAAAAAGGAGGAATTTATTGTGCAAGTTTCAAGACAAGTCTTGAATACTGAGTATGAGACTAAAGGATATTGTATGTGCATTTGCGTAGCTGCATGCATACAATATCTAGATGTGTATTAGTGTGTTTCTCCACCTTGGTGTGTGTATTGCATATTTGGATATCAAGATGTGGCATATCCTCTTATATTTAAGTCTTTATAAATCCAGGCCAAAGCCGGTAGAGCCTGTCACTGATCTACAGAAGCAGTAGCGAGCCTCGTTTCACAGGAACACAGGGCTGCCACTGACATGCCTGGAGGCTCCCACAGAAGTAACCAAGGTCACAAAGCTCCAGCCACAGTACTGCCACTTCTCAGCTCCAAGCAGCAGGCTAGCTGTCAGTGTCTGACACACTCAGATGCTAACTCCCCTCTTGGGGGTCGAATCCCAACCCGGATCTCACTATTCTCAGCATTTGAGAGGATGTCAGCTAGCTGTCTTTGCCTCCCTCTGAAAATATGCACAGTAAACACTGCTCATGCACTGATAGGAGTTAACCCAGTGGGCTACCTAACCAGATATGCCAAGTGCTCAGTCCTGGAGCATTTGCTAATAGTTGAGAGGATCCCAAGGGGCTCTGCTAAGTAAACCTAAACCAGAGATCTGGATGTTGTTGTCTTGTCTCAATAAGGAGACAAGCACTTTAAAGGTTGTACGGTTGTCCAGAGGGGGGAATAAGAGCGAGGCACGAAAGATGTTTTTGGATACAGAAGGGCGATAAAAGAAAGGCAGAGAAAAGGAGAGTGATGGTGCTACATGGAGAGTGTTTGTGTGTATTATCTCTCCACATTTTTAGTATTATGAAAAAGGGGAGCCATCTGGAGCTTTTTAACTGCTTTGATTGTTTCAGACTCCAAATTGCAGGGTTTTTTTTTTTCCTTTTCAAGGGATTGTGGGAGACTTCCGTGATCATAATGCTGTTCCCAAATGTTAATGTGTGTATGTTTTGTGTGAGTGTGTGGCTGTGTGTGTGAGAGAGAGAGTTAGGGTTACTGGGATGTGAAATACTTGCCTGAATCCAGTGAAACCATGCCAGTAAATTTCTGCCCCCACCCCCCCCCCGCCCCACCCCATGACCCTCTCAATTCCACTCAGTTTGTTTGTGTGAGTGAGTGTGTGTTTTCTGATTCAACAGGAAAACCCTGATAGTGTATCTCTGCCCTACAGACTACCCTCTGACCCCCTTCCAGCCTTGTATCCTATCACAGCTTTATCCCCCTTTATCTTTATAGCAGTGATACATCCAAGCAGCTCTGTTACTATTGTGCCATGTGCCCAACACTTATATTACAGGAGAAACCTGCACACTTGTAATTCTTAAATACAGACTAGAGGAAAACCCGAAACTCCAAAGCCATGTTACTGATGTTGCTTTCCTCTCTGGATTGGCAGAAGCCAGTGCTTTCATCAAATATGAATGAACATACTGTATACAGTATTCAGACTTACAGGCCGTGCCTACTCTGCTGAGCAACATCATTATGCTGAATTTTTAACATTTCTATTTTTTCTTTTTTGTTTATCTGTAGCCAGATCTAAGCTGGATCTAGGCCCAACATAGCTTTTACAGAAATGCAGTCTTACAGCACTCCACTCTCTCCAGGTCTTGGAAATGTTTATGAATCAGCAGAATGAAAACAACAAAAAAAGTCCTTTCCAAATGGCCCCTCTGACCCAGCCCATGTAGAGCACCTGCAGTGTTCGAGCTGTTTGCCTGACCACGGTATGAAAGAGGCCTGTGTTGGACAGTGGAGCCTGGGCACACTGGTGCCTGTGTCTGCCCGTGTTGGTGTGTCTGTGTACTGGATGTGTTTATGGAGACGAGCTGAGAAACGCTGGAAAGGGGGGCTGAGGACACGGGATAGGGAAAGTGGAGAAAGTTTTGCTCTGGAGGGTGTGCTGACAACACTACTGTACAGTGTGATTAACATTCTTACTCAAATGTGACAATTATGTGCTCTATGTACTTTTTTCCTTGACTTGGACTTAAAGATTTCTGTATGTACTGTAGGCTAGTGTTGTCAAAAATAGTGATGTATCGGTACATATCTATTCTGAATATTTAAAACAGTTTAAATACAAATTTTTGGCGATATCAATACACCAGCACCAGCTGCACTTTTCCGCTCTTTCTTATTGTTAATGTTTACCACAGTCATTCTGCTGCTCTCTGCTACTAACTAATAAAAGATACTTGTTGTTGTCATTTTATAGCCTTGTTATATTTATCTTTTAATAAGAATTTTAAATTTTATGCCCTCAGTGTCAGTTTGTCCCTGTGATATTGCAAATGGTATTGAATATCATCATTTTTTTTAGATATTGTATTGAAGAATTTCCAGTATCATGACAACACGATTATAGGTTGATGCCATTTCATTCACTGGTTATCTTTGCTCTCATAGTAACATATCTCACAGTATCTGCAGTGATATTTTCCACATAAAGTATAAATATATATGTGACTCCGTAAATGTGCACATAATCCTTGAGCAGTCTCACCTCATGATAAAGTGAGCTGCAGGAGATAAGTGTGCAATTTAGTCTCCTCCCAAATTGTGAAATACAAGGCGATGAACTGCTTCTGTGACTTTCCCCTGAAGCTTTATCACTCCAGGCTGGGTTGTTACATCTGGCTCTCTTCCTGCACGGCACTCTGAAGTTGATTCTCAGCAGTCAATCTCAGCACATACTTCAGAATCTGTCTGACAGGAAGTACGGACTTCAAATTGAGGCATTGTCACTGCGCTTTTCAATCTTTTTTGAGAGTTTTTTATTAAACTTCTGTTGGAAGAAGGAATTTTATCACAACTTTTTTTATGTGTGTCACAGGCTCAGTTTATGGCGTTAGGTCCTCGCCACTGTAAATTGATCCATAGATCTTGTTGCTATGGCAGACTAGCTGGAAATGCAAATGGGATTTGGGAGCGAAGATTACTGCCAAAGCTTTTGTCTGATCCTGATGTGTAATTCCTCACCCCGTCCAGCCTCATTGCCTCAGAGCCTTTGATTACCACCATGATTGTTGTGTTATGCGTAAATCTTCCAGTCACAGCAGGACACGGTGGCATTATCCAACACTATGTCAATAGAGGAGACTAACAGTTAGTGGAGCTAACAGTGACTTTAGCTGTCCCAGCATAGCATGCCTGCCAGGCTTTTTCCGAATGTTGTTGACTACAGACCGTCTTTCAGCCTGACTAAAGCCAGCAGCACACATCCAGTCCACCACCCTCATCTCCTGCACTGGCAGACTGCAGTGCAGTCTAAACAGCCGTCACCTAATGCAGACTCTGCTGGTATCCAGGCATCACTGATGATTTTCAACA
Source organism: Epinephelus moara (assembly GCF_006386435.1). Classification (NCBI taxonomy): domain Eukaryota; kingdom Metazoa; phylum Chordata; class Actinopteri; order Perciformes; family Serranidae; genus Epinephelus; species Epinephelus moara. The sequence continues at coordinate 14,878,437 of NC_065515.1, read as the reverse complement.
CTCTCTTTTAACCTTTCATTGAAATTTGTTTTGTGGGACAGAGGAAAGTACAACAGCCTAGTGGAAGTAGTCAAGCTGATGTAGTAGGTAGGAGCAAAAGCTAAATTTAGCTTAGCTGAATAAGCACATGCTCTGTCACCTAAATATTATTGTGTCAGAACGAGGGGTTTGTAATCCTCCAGAATATTTTAGTGTGCTGTATATTATAACATGCTATTGCTATTGGAGCTTACGCACTCACATGTTTGATTTTGAGTTCCCTCAGTCATACTGTATTGACAGTTTTGTATTCTAGGTTTTGATCAACATAACGACTGCCCTCATTTTTCGTCAGTTGGCGGGGGACCATGCTGCCTGCTGGTCCTCTTGCTGGACATACTGGCAGGCTCCACAACTCCAAACAGTAGCCTGATCGAGAAACCACTGACACGACTGAAAAAAGCTCGGCTCCCTGACACTCACTGCACCACAATCTGTCCTCTCACCACTGGCTCTCCTTGATCTCAGTGTGATTCAGCTTGCACTCACCATATGGACTAACCTGTTTGTGTCACAATTGCTCGTCCACTTGAGACCTGCACATGTTTTAAATATTCACACTACCCAGGTGGATCAATGAAAGGATTTTTTTTTAAATCCACATAGTTCTGTTTCCATTCTGGGGCCACTCTAGTAGCTAACTACGTATTTTGTTCACCCCCAGCAGCTGTACCTCTAATTAGCTCTGATGTGCGTTAATGTGATGCATCCTGCTGGCCATGTGGGTGTAGCAACAACCATTGGGATATAGAAGCAATTGGAGGAAACTTAAGGCACAACACAGAGGAAGAGTTCACTCTTTACAATGTGCACAGTTGCTGACTTTAAAAGACACAAATTAAAGTGCAGTGGTGTGTTTTAGTTCACATGTTTTTTTTTGTTTGTTTGTTTTTTTAGCTCACATGCTTAACTGAATTTAGGTTGGGATGTTTGACCCTTGGTCTGGGCATTTAACTCACTTCAGTTGTCCTGTGGTAGTTAGTGAGTGAGCAGCGTGGTTAAGCAGGTTAAGCTAACCGCAACATGGACTTGAAACGAACCGCACTAATTTGTGAGCCTGTGAACCTTAGGGTACTTTCACACTTGGTCCCTTTCACCCTTAGGATGCTTTCACACTTGGTCCCTGTGAAAACATCCTCGTTATATTCAGTGCTAGTGCTCTGCAAATGCTGCAGTGAGCACCTGGTCTGGTGACATTATGTCCTTGGCTGAGGAATTCACACACTTAACCCAGAACATCTCCCATTTTTAGACCTGAAACACAACTCAAGTGAGTGGCTTTCAGTGACAGCCAAACAGATGGCTGAAAAATAGGGTTTTTAACAGCAAGGACAAAAAAAAAAAAAAAGGGACATGGAGGCTCTCATATCAAGTATCTTTAAAGAAAGGTTAGCAGCTGACACTGCTGCGATTAGAAAGAGCTGAAATGGTCATAATCACTCCTAGAGTGCATGTAAGGAATTTCCTTATGATCTAGTAGCTGCACGTAGCCACATGTAGTCATAAGACCAGCCAACTGTAACCACTGAGACATGCAGTTCTCCATCTGCCATAATTCTTGCCCTTACTCTTTGTAAGAATGAAGAAAAACAGAAAGGTGACAAAGCCAACTCACCTAGATTCAAGAACATTTCCGCCCCAGTGCATTTCCTTTCTTTCTTTCTTCCTTTTTGCTGCTGACTCTGCAGCTTAAGGACACTGAGTTTGATGGTGAGCGAAACTGTTGCTCAGTCACTTTTTTCTTTCTTTTTTTTTTTTGTTTTTACTGTTGGCCCAGAAATTTGGCATCTCTATCCTTCAGACTACCACTGCTTTAGGGAGGCTGTTAGAGGAATCCTAGTGGGGAAAGGCAGGCAAGAATATATATGCTTTCACACATGCAAATGTGCGTAACAACCTGACTTTTTCGTACCTTATCTTTATACAGAAATATTGGGCTTAGAAACCTCGCTGGCCAGGAAATTGTGGTAACTCACTCAGTCACTATGGGATGTTTAGCTTCTGGTTTAGGAGCAGCTGCCAGGCTCTACTGTGCTGAATCAGTTATTCTAGGGAGAGTTTGCGTGTGTGTGAGTTTGGAATATACAGTATGTGCTGTATTACAGGGTTTCTCAAATTGCAACTGTGTGTTGTTGCAGTTGTGTCCAGGCATTATAGAATTCTGATCACTAAGCTAGCAAATACAGGATGTATAAACACAGAATGTCTCATCTGATCTCAACTGAAACTTGTTTCAGACAGAAGAGATTTTTTTGTTGAGGTGCAGTTTTTAATCTGTTGATGATATAAATATTTAGATGGTCTACAATGGACCACAGTTCTTTTATTTTCATATACAATGATGAGCTAGGGTTCTTTCATTACACACAGATGGATATCACTTGCTGCTCACAATGTCAGTATCTATGCAATATCTTACAATAAGAGTTGGTGCTGCACTGAATGTGTAATGTGTGTGTTACATTTGTCAGAGACACCAAATAGGATGATGTTGCTGTGTTTTTTGCGTTTACTTTTACTGACCTTTATGTGCTGATGAGAGAAAGCCAGTTCAGTCTTGCACTGAAGACCAAGACATTTAGTGGAAGAATGGTGGTATGACATCCCAGTGACATCACCATTTGACAAAGACAAGAACAATTTGCATCTCCTGGTTTGTTTATTCCTAGGAAAATGCTTTTTGGTAAAATAATGACAGATAAAGGTTTTGTTTGTTTGTTTGCTTGAACATAACCAACATAGGCATTACAATCAAGTGGTGTTGTATACAGCTGGAAAACTGGAGTTTACTTTATTGAAGATGTTGCGTTTTTGTTTCATAAAAAACAAATATACATCTTCTTTGGTAGTATGATTTCTAAAAAGTCGTCATGGTGACTTTATCCAGTAAAACAGAACTATGTGATGTGACTTTTTTGTGTTTTCACTGCTGGTTTTGTGTGTGAGAGGAACAGAGAGAGGATGAGGTGCGTTTGATTTAATGTTCCATCCTTGCTACATTTTGTTAACCTACCACTTAATTGTTCCAAGACATTAGGTGCAGTATTGATAGTTAATGAACGTGAACATATCTGGCTAGTTTATTACTCAGTGTAATCCGTGGAAATATTGGAGGGAGAACTGGATACCGTGTTCAAAGATAGCACCCCCACTCAATCCTATGAAAGTTGCTTACTGGGCGCATATGCCAAAAAAAGCCTCTGGAGGCTTCCTCGCACTTCCATGTTTTTGGGCCCATAGAGCATGCACACACAAGTCCTTTTTTAGCCGAGCAGGGTTGAGAGTAGGGGTGTCCAAGATTCCCGCCAGCCAAGTCAGCTGACTTCTTGTTGGCTCCTTGCACATATGAATAAGGTAAAACAATGTAATCAAACAGTTACTGGGCTTATTGGAAATTGTGATGATTGAAGGAGTCATTTCATGGGGGCTGGGGTGCTCCAACGAACAAAAACATATTCACCATTTTACAACTGCAGTACACAGAACTGTGTGAGAGCATGTTCACTGATGTCCTCACAACAAAGAGCTCCTCTCCAGAGATTTGAAAAAATGTAGTTGTGGAGTTGTTCCAGCAAAAACTACATTGGCAGTGTTTGTTTTAATAAAAGATTATATCACCCAATGCAATAGTTTTGCTTTTTAATGTGTTTTTAATAGTTTTTGTACGATTATGGAGCTCTATGCAATGGGGGCATAAGCTAAATCAGTCACAGCCAATCCTTGTTATTAGGATACATTTGCTGTTGGTTTTGGCCTTTTCATTGGATCTGCTGATAAAAATAAAATTGGTTTTGTGCTTGTTAAATCCAGAACATGATTTATATGTACGTAGTACAGTGTACTCATTCCTCACACTTTCAGAGGCAAGGCTGGCGTGTACGTCTTTTGACAGGATCAGTTCATGGAATGGGCAGATGGGAGATAGGCCCACTCATGCTGCCCCTAAGTCTGCCCCAGCTGCTTGGAGAAATTACGCTCCATGTGTGGTGATTAATAGGTCCTCAGGAACACGTCATACTTAGTTTCAACTGGGGTAGAGACTACTTGGGCAGCAGAGAAGCAGCCAGTGATGAATGCAAATGCATGTGCTTCCTCACACCTACAAGCGCACGCAGTCCGAGTTAGCCCCTCGGGTGACTGATGATGCCTGCAAACACGGCTCAGTATTCACTCTGCTGGGTCAAATAGGGAATCCTCACTGTGACCCAGATAAGCTGTTTGGCTTAAGAGTTGTTAAAATGATTTATTATACTTCTGTGTTAGCTACATTGTTTTGGCTTTTACTGCTTTAGCTTAGTGTGATCATCCCTCTTCATCCCAGTCCTGCAAGGAGACCTGCACTGTGAGATGGCCTAGTTAGGTTGTCCTGTCCGGTTGAATGGCACAGCAGGTTAACTTTACAGGTACACTTTACCAGTATAGAACTATATTGTGTCAGTGTCATGAAATGTTGCTCATACCATCAGATCTTTGTTCTCTGTGTCTCGTTTGTTTTCTCTTGCTTTCATATTTTGCTGGTGAACCAGACATAAGTCAGTACACGCTGCTGTTATGTTGTCTATGTTCTGTATATTCACTCTGTCAGTGAAATTTATTTTTGTTCTATTTGACTCTAATGTCATCATATTCTGCTTGTCTTACAGGTGAGCCGCGCAAATTTGACCCAAACTTCAGAGGACCGGTTCATAACAGGTACTACACATATTCCACATCACCACCTTTTGCTTTAAAGTTGTTACATCTAATAATGTAGCATTGTATGGATAAACAAAAATAACTTTTTAATTTTAATTGCAGTGCATGATATTTGAGACACATTTTGTCATCACTGGTGATATAGGAACTGTAAACCCATTCATCTGCACTGTATTAGAGTGGAGGCAGAAATCTCAGAGACAGGTATCTAAAAAGTCAAATAAAGTCACAGCAACACTTACATACCATTAGGACTTTGTACGAAATTTTATTTTTATGATGTTGTTTTTTATTCTGGTGAACTGACCCTTTAACTATCACAATCATCCAACATCTGATTCTTATGTGTATATTGATTTTGTCCATTGTATAATCTTTTTGGCTCCCACCCAAGTCAGAGCACTGATAGATTGATCATTTGTCATGCCACGTTAATAAAGATCGAGGCCGAGTGCTGGCAGCTCTCTCCACTCCACCACACAGATCAATGGCCATAAGTCAAGCTGGTGGCTGGAGTTAGCCCAATGACACACACTATTAACCAGCCAGATACACCCAAACAGATGTAGTCCACACATCAGCGGGACTATTGCAGGGAGATGCCTCCTGTTTTTCACCCGGCAGCACGGTAGTACTTCACCTGATGAACTACAGTCTGCTATCTGCCTCACAATTCTATACACGTTACAGCTAGTTATTGTTTGTGCTGTGCCATCATTTCTATGTAATATATCGAAAGAATGAAAACTCACATGAAAGTGGCAACTTTTGTGATCATTTGGGGACTTAAAAAATTAGGTCACATGCCAAAAAAGATTGAAAACTCTGATGAAATAAAAAACAGTGGTGCTTAATAGATGTGGTCCTTCTTTAGAAACAGAACTATAAACTTGAGGTTGAGGATTCTCCCTCCAAAAATGAATACATGGGATGGTGAAAAAGAAGTCTACATTTTAAGACTACCTGATTTCTCCAGCACAATGAAGAATAGAATTTTGCAATAAAGCAAAAACCCCTCGAGGGTGTCACCACAGGCTTTTTCGATGATTTAGTCATTTTCTGAGGTAATGTAGGTTCTTATCTCTTTTATGTTCAATGTCAGTTTGGCAGGCTGCTGTGAAGGCATGTTTCAGTCCTCCTGTGCCTCTTTATCCCACCCTCTCCAGCCCATTTCACTGCTACAGCTGGGTGAAGGCACCAAGGATACTTTGATGTTTCTGTGGCTCAGAGGCTTTTCTTAATGAGAACTGGGAGAGAACCGACCCTGTGGTCGTCTTGTTTTCATGGAAGCTCGGTGCCTAAATGAAGTAACCGTGTCTGTAGTTATTGAGCAGTCCTTTAAGCGACATACAGAAGTGGACACGGTGTAGTGTTAATCCAAACTGGCTCCAGCTATAAACAATATAATATACAGATATAATTGGTGTAAACAAAGGTACACAGATGAGCTACAACTGTAGAACCGTATTGCAATGTAATGCCTTTTATGGTGTCCTGTCAAATGTGCACTCACAAACAAATTTAACTACAAATAAGTAGCTCCCTGTCATCACAGGATATGGACCTACTCACCTCAAGGAGCCTCATGTTCATCAGAAAAGCTGCTCACTTGAACCAGTGTCCCTCTTGGCTCTCGTGACCGTGAGAAATATCTTTAGTGTGCAAATCTGACCCTCCAAATACCCCTTCCTGTTAATGTCTGTTACAAAGCAGGCACAGGCTGGCAGATTCACACCACAATGGCACCCATGCTATTCTGTGGCACTGCAGCCATCTGTGTCACCTTGGCTCCCTCAGAATATCAGCCCTGCAAATATAACACTGACACCAAAGTTTCTTATTGCACTGACAGAGCTTCCAGTACTGATTTTTTTCCCTTTCAAAGCAGCACTGCCTGCCAGTACAGTACAAAAGCAGGCCAATGCTTTGGTCCCTGCGAAAGTATGTGTAAGTGACATCTGAGGAGGCCAGGTTGGGGTCCAAATAGATTTGCAGTCTGACTATATTTTGGATGTGGCCTGCTTTCCTGAGATAAGAGAACGAAGCAGAATTGTTTTCACTCCTCTAACTTTGTCAGCTTCCCTTCAACACTCACCTATGCATGCTTCAAAGGTGACTTTGTATTAGCACTGTGGTGCTGTGCTTGCACTTTGTCTTAATAATGCAGTCGTGTCTATATGAGGGAGTTGGGAAACAAGACGGATCTACAGTAACACATTACGGTGGAGGAGAGGCACGGTCGGCTCTAGACCCCCACCCCTCAGATCTCACCCTTTAATCGTCTATGATGTGTGGCTGAGTGATAGCTAACTTATCTTCCTGCTAAAGGATAGAGAGGGATTCAAAGATAACGAATGCAACCATTGCCATGGCAACCCTGACAGCTCTTCCCCTTGTTCTTTTTTGAATGAAATGAAATGGTACTCCCTTGTCTCCCTTTGTTAATAATATGCACAATATCGGCAACAGCTTTACTTGTAGTGTGGCAGGCTGTCTTCATGCTCCTCATATTCACTGTCAGTGTAAAACTGTGGCTGTCTTCACCAGACAGAGCTGTGCCCACTTTAGCTGCCTTTGTTTCTCTATTATCTCCCAAAATATAATTGCTGCGCTTTTAGAAAAAAATCGCTCACACTACGTCTGTAAGCCTTATTTCATATGACAACAAACTCCTCTTTTAGTCTTTTGTCATCCAATGTCATCTGTTGGACGTTTCGGCTGATGTTGGGATGTTTGCCTGAAGATACAGAGCAGATGTTCTGAGTGGAGATATTACAATTCGAATTTGCAGGTATCTACAGTCGTAATGAAATTCAGATAAGGATGGTGATAATGGAGTCATCTTACTCTGAAATGAGAAATGAGGAGAATTAGTAGCCCTGCTGGGACAGAAAATATTCCCAATCCTCTATATTGCGAAGTTCAGCAAACCAATCTACCAGAGCAGCCTGTTAACATAGATTGCAGGCTTTACTGCGGTTATTAATGCAGGACCATAAAAGTAGCTCTTAATTGCAGCTGCATTTGCAAGCAGTATGGGATAACTTGCAATGAGGACTCAAATTACACAGCTGACCCAAAATCTAAGAGGCTACACTGAGCATACAGCTTAAATAGATATGTTTGTTTCTTGTTTGCATCGTAATGTAAATTCATTAGTGTCTCTTTAAGCTATTTTATAACTCTTTGTCCGTGTTGATCCTCAGCTGATACCCTCTGTGTGCATCAGTGCTCTAGTCTTCCTTCACTGTCTGCTACTTAATCATGAAATTGTATTTGGAGGCTGAAGAGCAGCCTGTATAGAACCATGTAACCATGCTGCATACAAAACAAGGACAATCCACTCTTCAAAGAACTACACAGAGGAAACACTGTCACATCTTTGAGCTCAGGCCTCCTTTTGACATTGGCTTCGCTCCTCTGGATGAAAGAGGAGAAGGGTTGAAAGCTGAAGGAGATGAGGGTCTCAAGTCAATTTGTGTAGCGTATGGTGTTAGAGGCAGGCTACGTATGTCCCTTGTATGGCACTACTAGGCACAGTGGATTGAACTTGGCTTTATTCAAGGCTGGGCTCATAGTCTGAATAGTTTTGAAAGAGGGCTCAGAAGGGGCTGGACTGACAGCTTCTCTCAGGGTGGAAAGGAGGGGAAGAACGCTTGTTGTGGGAGAGAGACCGTGAGACAGTAAAGTAGGAGAGAGAGAGAGAGAGACTGTGAGACGCTGCTTTAAACTAGCAGGCTGAGGATACTGTGGAGAGAGAGGCAATCTTCAAATAACTGTCTCTGTGCCTGTGGGACAGTTAACTCTGGGGGGGAGATTCAGAGGCTCATTAGAAAGTCAGTAGATCTCCACTTCAGGTTCTTTGAAAGCACAATATACAGATGACACCTTGTTATACTTGGTAGCAAGTTGGATTGGGCAGTATCTATTATTTATATCTTTATACCTTCCTGATATATCACTGGAGCATACAGTAGTTGACAGTATTTGTCTAAAAAACAAACAGCCTTTTACACCTGTTTTCCCAATAAATAGAAAAATACAAATGGAAACTGGTTTTCTGTTAACTGTACACCTTTTTAAATTCAAGTTACTTCATACTAACTCGACAGAAACAAAATAAAACTCACCAAAGCCATTCTGGTTAGTCATTTTTCCAATAATCACTCTGGTTTGGTCGAAATAAACTCTTAATTCACTGAGTTAGATGTGAAAATATGTTGGCTGCCTGTTTTTCCCTGTTGTCTCTCTCTCTGCCTTTGCTGGCTTATTAGTTCTGTAATGTTATCCCCACTACTTGCAGTTACCATCTCGCTCAGCTAAGCGGCCTGTTCAGCAATAGACACTGACCTCTAGTGGCATGTGCCATACACTACGCCACCTCAGATTAAGTGTTTACAGTCTGTTTTTAGGATTGTTGTGTCTAGAAATGCCTGATTTTGCAGCAGCTTTTCTAAAAAAAAAAAAATGCATGTTGCACTGTTCATAGGTGTTTTTTGGAATGAAATTGTAGGGGCAAGTATAGGTACAATGTTATCTTGGATTTGGAGCATAATATTATCAGTATTAGCGATCGGTTTTTCAGTGTTCTGAGCAGTACTAAGGGACTGTCTCCATTAGCTGCTCTCCTCCTGCTCTCTCTGCCCAGTTAGCACATGCTAGCAAAGCAGCAGCGGCTAACACCCCACACGGAGCCGTTCAACGGTCACGACAATCTCACACTGACACCATTATGGCTCGTCTTTGTCTTTAAACACATTATCAACTGATGGGTAACTTAAACTGTGTGATGCTAACAGTTAGGCTTGTCACTGTGTGCATGACAGGAACATAGCTCACTCTCCTGCAGCAGTAGTCCAGTTCTACAATAACATGATGTTTTAACTGTTTTACAAAGGCTACTCTAATTTGTAGTGAAGTTGTGAATGACATATTACAAGGTTGCACCGAATGCACAGGAATTGGCTGAATTTGTGATAATGTTGGGGTCGCAACATCCTGGAGAGGATGAGATCAAGAGAAAGAGGAGCGTCTGTATTTTTGACCATATTGAAAATCATATTTTCGGGATTTCTAAACACCCTGGTATCAAGTAACACTGTGATAGTGCCCAAGCCTAGTATTAAGTGCTGCACCCAGATGAAACTCACTTGCCGTACAGCAGCTCTGTCATGATTACAAACAACAAAATGGTGAAACATAATACACAGTTTTTTCTTCTTGAGATGAGCCAATTCGTTCTGGGGATGCATTAGTACATGTATTTTTCTCAGGTGACTGAATTGGAAAAAGGCATTCATAAACCAACCATTCATACAAAACCTTATTTTTCCCTAGTAATCTTCTCCGTGTCACACATCTCTCATTTGTTCTCACACATATTCTTTTCCCTCCAGGAGCTGCACTGATGTGGTTTGCTGTGTTATCTTCATCATTGTCATCCTTGGCTACATCGCTCTGGGTACAGTGGGTAAGTTTGACACGTTGCTGCTGATTGCAAGTTTCGTAATGACACACACAACCTCACACGCACATGATGTGTTGTGGTCATGAAGTGAGAAGTGTCTTTGTGTGACAATAACTTGACAAAATCTTAATATACCAGAAACTAAATGGACTTGCTCCCCTCCGCAGGATGCACCGACACTTTTTTTCTTTGTTTGACTTATTCATAGTTTCATGGTAGGCTATTCAACAAAATGTCTGATTGTTAAAACTGCGGGGGAGTTAAAAAATGCAGCTCCCCAGAGAATGGGATAGTCTTAGGGTTTCACCACAACATGCAGCTTGTATGGCTCACTCTGGCTGAGTCTTTACTTGAGGTGATCACGTTAGTAAAGCTGTTTTGATGTCATGGTTGAGTTTTTTTTTTTTTTTTATTGGATGACCAGTGGTTCCCTCTGGCTCTTATTTCATTGAGATTTTCTTGAAGCCGTTTAGGTCACCCGAGTGTGACAGAGAGTCCACTTAGTCTGCGACTGACTGAGGCCATGCAGTCTTGTAAATCTCCCCATCAGCTCTTTTTTTCTTTCTGTCTCGCCTCAAGTTTTTCTTTCATCCTCATTTAATTTTCCTTCCTTTCTATATTTCTATAACTATTTCTCTTTGTCTTTCTTTTTGCTCTGCCACTTTTCTTTACCTCCTTCTCATACAAAAAAAAATCATATCCTGTTTTATTCAGCACACCTGACTGCATATTCCTTCCTCTGTCACACACACATATGATATACATCATAAATTAGGGAGAAATGAAATCCCAATGCTGTCACCAAAGGGCCGTCCCACGCCAGCTCGTTGTCAGCAGAGTCACGTCTCAATCTGGGCATGGGAAGGACTTACTGTTTCCCAGTCATTTAAAAAGAGCAGGAGCCATGACAATGGATGTGACTTCAAATACACACTGACACATCTGCAATCTGCTGAAGAACTTTCTGTTCTTTCTGCATATTTTTTTAAATTTCATCATCCCTGTTGTGTCAAAGACTTATAGACTGCTTTTGTTGTGCCATCACACGTTCAGCACAATCCGTCATTGACTGGCAAGGTGAAAGGCCTTAACACTGTGTTGTTCAGGTTGGGAAAACAAATGAAACACAAGAATTGCTTAGTAAATTGAATTTCAGGGTTGCTGCTACTCCTATCTAGAGAAACCGAACAAAACAAATTAAACTGGATTGATTTGTTTTGTTTTGGGGGTTTTTTTTTATCTGTGTAGACGTTTCTTCTTAATTAACATGCATACATGCAATCCTCCAAATAAATTTCCATTGTTGTCTTGTTAATTGTGTTTCTTTTCTTTTTGTGCTTTGTGAGCACACAGAGAGACACTCATGGCCTTGGCCTGATGCACCCATGTATTTGAGGATTTGATTACTATTGATTCATATAGGACCCTCTTTAACTCATCTGAACCTAAAAGACCTTAAAGGTCCAGTGTTAAGGCTTTAGGGAAGTATATTGGCAGAATTAGAATATAACATTTATAATTATGTTTTCAAACTAAGAATTGCTGTGTTTTCTTACCATAGGGCCTGTGTCCACATAGCGTTTTTTGTGGGCACTGGTATCTCTTTTTTTTTAAGTTGATCCCAACTAAGAGAGAGCAAATGTGGTCGCCTTCAGAAAAAGCATCGCACCCATTGTCTTTTTTCAGGGTGCTTCAGCTTTATTGTTCAGCCGCCCCAAGAGCTTTGAAAATCCCTTAACTTTTCAGAGAGGCGCTTATGGTGACATCACTGCCACTTCTTAAGTTAGGCTACTGTCTACTGTCAATACAAAGACAGAAAAGCCCATTTGTGTGAGCTGTTTGGATGGACACTGAGTGATGCCGGTGAGTGTTGTTCTTTTATCAGCGTAATGTAGGGTTATGTTAGCTACCAAGCTAACGTTAATGTTAGATATTGTTGTCATAGAAAGAAAACTCATGTGTGACAAATTATGAAGGGCTGGGATGAAACACTCCCCAGCCCCCTGCCAACGCTTTGGGGTCACGCGCCCTTAGAATGAGCCGTTTATATCTACATAAGGAGTAGGCCCTTTTCCAAGGAGTTCGCCATGTTGTGGCCCAGAACAGGCAAACCAACCACTGGCTCTAGATAGGGTCATTCACATTTTGTGTGGGCCACGATTATGGTTTTCCTACACACGCTTCGCACACAGGAGAAGTTTCAGTTGGTTGCAATCTGCAACCTCACCTGTAGATGCCACTAAATCCACTCAAGCTTTAGCTGCAATCAACTGTACTAGGAACTCAGAAAAAACTACTTCTGACACAGAAAAGTGTTATTCAAGTTGGAATTCCAAGTCAGAAGCTAGGGCAAGATCCATCAACCCAGAGTTCACCTACATAAACACACGTGACATCGCAGCAACATGGTGGCACACACAGTGAACTGAGCAGACTGACCTTTTAATCAGTTGTTTTACTTTAATTAGTCTTTGTGTTGTAAAATGTGCTGTAACGTTGTAGCTGCCATTTCCATTTCCATTCAGTTGATTTGCACTTGATAGAAGACTTTGCGAACATGCATATCTCTGTCTCCATCCACACAAAGCAAATGCACACAGCAACTTAATGCTGTTGGCTGTGTTGGTTCACACTGTTATGCTCTGCCTCATTTACACAGTTTTGAGTTTGTTATGAGCAAAGACGAGCAAGACAGTTGACATCTTTAAACGCCATTTCTCTTCGTTAATGAGGCTGTGGTAATTGATGAAGGTCCTCTGTAGCTGCCTGTGATGTTCATAGACTTGACATTCAAGCATCAATTTGCTGTGTGCATTAATGTTTTTCTGAGTAGATGCACAGAGATGCATTTAGAAGGAAACTGGGGAATACCAACTCAAAATTATCAGTACATGTGTTTAGGAAGGTAAAAACTTTCTCTAAACATAAAAACCTAGATAAGCTCTCTGACTTACACACTCCAAAACTGAGAGCATGTGTCATGAAGGACCACAGAGAGTCTGAAAAGGAGGGTAATGTTTTGACCAGTGGTCTTGTACACCTCAGTGGGTACAACAAGGAAGCAACTACTACCAGTTTCAGGAATATGTGTCTGGTATGCTCACATGTTAAAATACATGCAGGTGAAACAAGAAACTGTTGTGCTGTGTTTTCAGCCTGGATCCATGGGGACCCCAGGAAGGTTGTGTATCCAACCGACAGCCACGGTCAGTTCTGTGGCCACCAGAACACCCCCAATGCGTGAGTGCAATAATATCTTTCTTAAATGATTGTACACTGGAATAATTATGTTCCCCAATTTGTCTGTCAGCTTTTCCATCCTTATCTTTACACTCACAAAAGGATTTGACCACAATACACGGCGATGGTTTGTGATTAATTATGGCAGACTGCACGGTGCACTCTCTCACTCTGAGTGTGTGTATGTGTGTGTGTGTGTGTGTGTGTGTGTGTGTGTGTGCTTAAATGCTTGCTGATAAAACATTGCAGTAATGGACTGATTTGTCAGTCTGTTGAATCCTTCTAATCAGACTCCTCTCTTTATCTTCATCACTTGTCTCCGCAGAAACAAAGCCATACTATTCTACTTCAACATGTTGAAATGTGCCAATCCTGCAGTTTTGATTAACCTCCAGTGCCCTACAACCCAGGTAAGAGACTGAATGAAGCCGCTTCTAGCAGCACTTCTTTGCTTTGCTTTATGTTCCCCTCCAACCTTTCCTCCACGCTTGATTATGCAAGATTGATGGGCTTTCTCATTAAGAAGATACGTTGCCTCCTCCAGCTCTGTGTCTCCAAGTGCCCTGACAGATTTGCAACTCTCCTGGATGCGTGGAATACCAAAAACTGGGAATATTACAAGCAATTCTGCAAGCCGGGCTTCGAGATTGGCAGCAAGGTGAGACAGCGGCTTTTGTGTTTTCGCAAACTAGATGAAAATATATTTATTGAACTCCATGCCTCATCTGCATGCAGTTCTCACTTGCTTTTGCTTTGGAAACCAGGTATGTGTATATTCCAGTTTGTCACGTCCTATGGGCAGGTGCTTTACATAGTCCCCAGAATTTTATCCAGGCAAAGGGGCCTACTCTGGGGTCTAAATTACAAAAGTTTTCTTCAGTTGCAGACACACGTTTTGATCAAATATAACTGTACAACAAATAAAAGAATTAGAACATCAAAAGTAATCCATCCTCAGATTTCATCACTTTTATCTGTACAGTGGTTATAATGAAGAGCTCATTTGAATGCGTATGAGAGACGGTCGGTAGTGAGCTAGCAGCCACTGATGCACATCACAGCCCCGTTCTGTCGGCTGGCAGCAGTTCAGTGACGGTGACGTTGGCACGATGGTGTGCAAGAACCAGAAAGTGAGGTGGTGTGTGGGAGCACCTAACAGCTCAGTCATACTGTTTGAACTGAATCATTGATTTCCCTTCCCACATCATCCCAAGTATGACAGTGTTACATCAGACAGGGTTCAAACCATCCCTGTCACATCTGACTTGACTTTTTTGGTCTACAGGAATAATGATGATGATAATACCAACAGTACAAGATCTGGACTGAGATTATTTGTGTGAAAACAGGAATTATTTTTATGTTTGTAAAACATACCGATGTTATACGTGTTACTGAAGATAGTTATTTTATTCGATAGCCTAAACTGAATTTATGCTATTTTTATGCAAGAATTTAATACAATAAAGTGTTTCATAACTAAGAACTTAAGTGAAAAGACTTAAAATCATTATTTTCCCTAACACATATTAGAAATGGCAGCAAATTACACACGATTGTACAGAATTACAGAAACCTACAGGACAGATTCAGATAAAAGAACAGAGAGATCAGTTAAGTGTATGGAGGAGACACTTTACTCCATCTGTAGCTATGATACCTGCTATTCCCTATTTTCAGAGAGTTGCAGAAGTCATACGAGATGAAGACTGCCCGTCTATGATCGTGCCAAGCAGACCTTGTAAGTCAGTCTGACTAACTGTAAACACTGGAATGCACAATAGCTCACTATTTGTTTGCCAGGCTACTTACGACAAGAACAAATGTCTATAACTGTGTTTCAGTCCTACAGCGGTGCTTCCCTGATTTCATTACAAGAAATGGAATTTTAACTGTAGCCAATCAGACCATCTTCAAAGACGGTGACAATAACAAGAGAAGTGTCAGCGACCTCAAAGATGCTGCCAAGTAAGATCTGCTTCCCTGCAATGTGAATCTTGACTTTGTTGTTCTATCAGTTAACATACACATACAGAGAAAACACATGCATTGGATTAAGAATTGGCATTCTTGCTGTAGTAAAAGAATATTTAACCATTTACCCTGTGAAGTTAAGTGTTTTAAAACTGTTATGCTGTCACTAGGGCTGCCAAATCTGCACCCAGAGAGCTCTGGACAGATATTACAGGGTAGGACAAGCGGGCATGTCACTGATGCCCAGGAATGTGTCCAACCACATTCAGTCATTTGCATGTATATTGCATGAAACTGCAGCTTACCCACAAGTTCAAAAGGAGAACTTAAGGGGTACCTACAAGCTTACAACAGCTGCTTTGTAAATCTACACCAACATGTTAATGGGCTGAAATGGAAAACTTTGGATAAACTGAGAAATCATGTATTTAAACCAGTGAGCTGACACTATAAACATACATGATTCTGTGTTTGCTGTGATCAGCTTTTGTTTGCCCTGAATTACCTTGAAAGATAATGTGCGTTAATGCTCTTCTTTTTGTAGCCAAGTAACTGCCATGCAGCAAGGAGTGGAAAGGTTTCCAAAATTATTTCTTTTTAGCTTTCTAACTTTGCCTCTGCTGTAGCCAGTAGCTCTGTGTAGACTAACCCTCCCACTTCATCATGAACAGTCTGTTCCTGAGTCCCTCCGCCTGCAACAATGGACAGGAATTAGGACAGATTATTACAGTTGTTTGTGGTATATATCTACCTCAAAACATCTAGTCATCTACTTCTTTGGGTGTCAAATAACATAGAGAGTGATGTGGTGCCCCCTGGTGGTCAGTAGGTTTGCTCCCTCGATCTAGATATGAATCCAAGTTTGCATAACAGTGCTGGAAATGATCCAAACTGTTGTCTATGGACAGGGTTTCAGTGACCTTTAGGGAGCTGAATTAGGACTCTTCATTATATGGTTGACTTCAGAGCTGCATTCAGTGTTCTGTTTGTCCCAGAGCAATGTTAGCTTGTCCTCTTTCCCTCCTCTGTCTGTACTTGAGAGATTTCTCTGAGTCATAGGGCAATGTGTCTGCAGTCGGACTTTGCAGTAGTCGGGTTTTGACATTGGCACCAGTCTTGTAGTTATATTGTCCCTGTAGAGATCTCAGCACCAGTGTCTGTTTCTGATCTCCATGCCCAGAGTTCTTTAAAGACACCAATAGAAATAGACTAGAAATATGTTTGATTTTATGCTGAATCATTAATCTTTGGTTGAGATTTTATCTTTGCCCAGGGAAAGGTGAAGTTAAGATTTAAAGATCCAGTGAGTCTTTTTGAGGTTTACAACACAGTTTTTGAATAAAAATAAATTCAGGTGACAAGTAAAACAGATTAAAAAAAAACATGCAATTTATTTTAGGTTTGTTTTGTTGAGCACATCTCTTGTTTTCATTTGTAATGGAAAACTTACAGTACCTGTACTGTGAACAGAAATAAAGGGGTTCTTGATCTGACACATCCATTAATGTGTGCTATTCCACAAGGTGCGCCTCTGTATCACATTCAGTAACACCCTGCTATGCCATTTACTGCCATACTGAAGGATCTATTGCTCCATAGTGCTTCAGTAACACTAATGCTGTTTTGTGGCTCTTTGATATGAAACTTGCCATATTTTTCTCCAGACCCTCATAACCCAATAAGTAGGTCTTAGAGCTGAGAACGTCAAAAGCATTTTGAAACTGTATTCATCTTTGTTTCATAGTAAGAGCATTAAAGATAAATAAAGTGTCAAAATGCTTTGAAAAGCCCTAGTAAGTAAATCATTTGAAGCACTGACACAAAGTCCCTCTCCATGTTGTTATTAAATCCCCTTTTTGTTGCATCCTCTCTTTCCCACTCCTCACCTTGTTACTCCATCACAGAAGTATGGCCAGTCTGCTGAATGCCAAAGAAGTTGGCATGAAGATCTTTGAGGATTATGCAAATTCCTGGGACTGGATCCTCATGTAAGGATGTGCTGTGGCTTTTGGTGATTTTCGTGTTTTCACTTCTCTTCATGGATTATGTGCTCCTGTGTGGGTAGAGAAAATTACCTGACCCATACGTTTGATAAATGATGAAACTTATTGTAATGTTTACCCTGCCATTTTTACATGCAAATAATTGAAATTTCAACAGTATGTGATTTAAAGCACCCGATACGTTCATAATACAGATCTGACTACATACATTATTAAAGCCTATATGAATTTCTTTACCAGTGAAGCACTGGTCAGTTCCCAGTACATCTGTGTTTGTGTTGTTGCAGTGGTTTGGTGATAACCATGGCGGTCAGTCTGGTCTTTATCCTGCTGCTGCGCTACACTGCTGGTGTGCTCCTGTGGCTCATTATCTTTGGTGTCATCGCTGCAGTGGGCTACGGTGAGACAGCTACCTTGCATTGCCAGTGGCTACTGTACACTGAGTACACGTGTTTTACATTTGACTTTCTCACCTATTTTGCAGTGGGAAGTTCTGCTGTAGTAACAAACTGTGGCAGAGTTATATTTGCCTTACCTTGTTGCATCCTTTCCTGGCTTTGATTCTCTCTCTCTGTCTCTTTGTGTCTCTCAGGGATCTGGCACTGCTACTGGGAGTACAGCACTCTGAGCGGGAAGCCAGGTGCCAATGTCACCATCTCTGATATCGGCTTCCACACAGACTTCAGCATTTACCTTCAGCTCAGCCAAACGTGGCTCATCTTTAGTATGTTGTCATCCACGTTCATATGTTAACCTCACAGTTTGTACTTTTTTATGTAAATCTAAACAATTATAGGCATCCTTCTGTGAGTTTTGCTCAATCACAACCTTATGAACAACATTTTTCTATCCCTGTAGACTAGAGTTTTTGAAAATTAAACCTTCTGAAGTTCAGTTATTTAAATAACTATTTTTTTTACTAACTTGGGTTTAACTTTTTTAAAGGTCTAGTGTGTAGGATATAGCGGCATCTATCAGCAGAAATGGTATCTAATATTCATAGCTATGTTTTAATTAGTGTATTCATTCATTCATTTTCCATAATCGCTTATCCTGTTAGAGGGCGCGGTGGGCCTGGAGCCTATCCCAGCTGACACTGGGTGAGAGGCAGGGTACACCCTTGACAGGTCACCAGACTATTGCAAGGCTAACACATAGAAACACAACCATTTACACTCACACTCACATCTACGGCCAGTTTAGAGTCACCAGTTAACCTAACCTGCATGTCTTGGGACTGTGGGAGTCTGTGAAGGCCGGAGTACCTGCCGGAGTACCTGCAGAAAAACCCACACTGAAAACATGCAAACTCCACACAGAAGGGCTCCCCCACCCTGGGTTTGAACCAGGAACCAGGAACCCTCTTGCTGTGAGGGGACAATGCTAACCACTGCACCAACATGCTGCCAAATTAGTGTATTATCAACTGAAAATATGAATTGCTGTGTTTTTGTTACCTTAGAATGAGCTATGTTATTCTACTGTAGCCCAGAGTGGACAAACCAAACGCTGGCTCTAGATAGGGTCGTTAGCATATTTGTGTTTTCACATCAGCCATCATACTTTTCCTACACGCTTGGCACACAGGAGAAGTTTAAATTCTGCAACCTCACCGCAAGATGCCACTAAATCCTACACACTAGATCATTAAATGCTTAAGTGACACATTGAAGCATATTTGTTGTACTTGCATTGATACATCATGAAACATATAATTTGTTTTGTAGTGATCTCGCTCTCTGTGATTGAGGCCATCATTGTGATTATGCTGATATTTCTGAGGACGAGGCTGCGCATCGCCATTGCATTATTGAAGGAGGGAAGCAAGTAAGTATGGATAAAAGCCAGGGTTGGAAATTACCTTTATTGTCCTCCTTCCATTGTGGCTGGTGGATTACAAAATCTACTGCTCACTCAATAGATTCACATTATTTATTGGCTGGTGAGCAAAGCAAATCTAGCAGCCACTTGCATATTTTACCAGCATTTGTCTGGTGACTGGTGCTAATTTCCAACCCTGATAAAAGCTCTGTTGACTCCTTAAAAATGAAATAGTGTGTTTGACTGTCTTTTTGTTTCTAGGGCCATCAGCTACATCATGTCCACTCTCTTCTACCCCATCATCACCTTTTTCCTCCTGGCCATCTGCATTGCTTACTGGGCCGTCACAGCAGTGTATCCTTCTAAATGCCGCTACATTGATGAACCGTTTTACTCAGAGAATTCTGCTGTGTTCATGCAGTCTGCAGCAGTTTTACTAACCGAAACACTACATCAAGTTCATTAAGATTATCCAGAAGATCATAAAACCAGTCAACAGATGATTACAGAAAAAGGTTACAGAAAAAGGATGGTGCTTCTTTCACTTGGTGCTTTATGTTTTTAAAGCAAGAGCAAATTAGGAACAAGCTTCTGTTCTTGTGTCCCAGTGAGTTCTTTAACATCGACTTAGCATTGTAATGCTTGGATGAATGAGATGACTTTGTGTAAGCAGCATGTGACTGAAGTATTAAAACAAAACTGGATGTAATATCAGTCGTCAGTAATTACTGTGCAGAGGAAATGTCCCTTTGTGTTGCCCTTAACTAGTTTTCCCTCAGCTTCTTAGCATCATCTGGTAATGCAGTCTACAAGGTCACACCTACTGATGATAAATGCATGTATGCCAACCTCACATGCAGTCCAAAGGTTAGTCCCCCACCTTCTCACACAGTGAAGTGTGGAGTAGTTTTGTAACTGTGTAATTTCTCTGCCACATCTTGCTCTGGGAAATATTTCTTTGTCAGGCCGTAATCAATCAAATGAAATGTAATATCTTCTTTTTATTGCCTACAAGTGAAATCTGATAGCTGGCGCTGAGCTCTTATAATCAATCTCTAATGCTCTAATGTAAATAGAGTCCAGGTTAGTGGCTGACAGCTATGAACGATTATTTGACAAATGTTATTCATCAGCCTGCCTGCACCCCCTGGTTTGTGTAAGGTAATGTTAAAGTCTCAAAGCACTACTATGCTCTGTGGCCACACAACCTTAAATAACTGCAAGATTACCTCATAGACATACATTCACAAATTATTCATTAACATGCAACACAGAGCCACAGTGGAGTAAAAAGCCAAGAATAGAAAAGTGACATCATTGTTTCTCTGTGATTCAGTAGTTTGCCCTGCAATGTCTTGAATTTAATATTAACTCACAGTACTCTTGTCTGACGACACACCAAGATCAAATCTGTTGTTTTCTTTCAGACCTTCAGTCAGACCAATATTACCAAAGTGTGTCCCGGGTCACAATGCATGTTTGCCTTCTATGGTGGAGAAAGTGTGTACCACCGCTACATCCTCGTCCTGCATCTGTGTAACCTGTTCGTGTTCCTCTGGCTGGTCAACTTTACCATCGCGCTGGGCCAGTGCACCCTGGCTGGAGCTTTCGCATCTTACTACTGGGCCCTGAGGAAGCCAACCGACATCCCTGCATGCCCCCTGTACTCTTCTTTTAGCCGAGCCATACGGTAGGAAGCTATACAGACTAGTATCGTACATGTTATTGTGAAGATGTCCAATGCTGTACAAATGTTTCTTTACCGCTAAAATGTCGGATATGAATAACAGTCAAATTTGGAATTTACCTGCTTGTCCCATAAATAACTGAAAAATGATAAGGGACTTCTCACAAGCATCTACTGAATCTACTAAGATACCTTACGCAAATGTCTGTTATACCATTTTGATTCTCGTGTCACAGTTACCACACAGGTTCTCTCGCCTTCGGTTCTCTGATCCTCGCCGTGGTGCAGTTGGTCCGAATTGTTCTCGAGTACCTGGATCACAATCTGAAAGGTACACTGTCACTCTTAAAAATACTTATCTTACACAATTAAATGATTATTTAAAATGGGATGTTGATGACTGATGACATTTTCCCAGGTTCTCAAAATGCATTCGCTCGATTCGTGCTTTGTTGCCTCAAATGCTGCTTCTGGTGCCTGGAACATTTCATCAAGTTTATAAACAGAAACGCATACATTATGGTGAGTTAAGAAACATCTGATTGATTGCAGGTATCTGCAGTTCAGTTGTTAGTTGGAGTGGCTTGTGTCTCAGTGCTTCACTACTCTCTACTTTTCTCTCACCAACAGATAGCAATATATGGAAAGAACTTCTGCACCTCTTCCAAGGATGCTTTTTTTCTCTTGATGAGGAATGTTATTCGGTAAGGCCTTTCGTGTAGGTCTGAGTCAGATACATGCATCTAGAAAAGGTCAGAGTACAGATGACTTGCTGCTGAAACACACTCAGTTAACATGCCAGGCTAACACAGTCTGGCTCACAAACAATAAAAATGTGTGGATTTATTATATGTACGTCAGTGAAACAATCAAGAATTGAGAGTTCCTAGCACTCACACCTTTTCCTTATTACCATGTATTCATGTATTTAATAATGTGTGCACTTTCTGTGTCTCATTGCCTTCTACATTTCTCTGGTCTCTGTGTGTCTCCTCCATTCTGGCTTTTCTCTCCCTCCTCTGTAGGGTTGCTGTTTTGGACAAGGTGACAGACTTTCTGCTCTTCTTGGGGAAACTGCTTATTTCAGGAAGTGTTGGTGAGTTTCTTGTCACCCACAGTCTGTGAAGTCACATAAACTGTGACGTAGATGAAATATTGCAGCAGAGACAGGATGAGATATCCCCCTGAATATTTGGTGAATGATAGAGCATCTCACTCTTAGTTATTTCTGCCACGCTGACACTCTGTTTCCACTCAGTTTGCGTCACTGGAAGTTGAAATGTAATGTTTCATAGGTTGTCTGCAGGTCTGTGAAAGCAGCTAAATCTCTTACATTTAACAAAAGGAGGAATTCAGTTCAATTTCTAAGATCCTAATTTAAACAGAAATACAAACAAAATAATCCTAGATGTTACCCTTACAAATCCCTGTACAAGTAATACTGTCTTATTTATCCCTATCGGCCCTATTAAAAACATCTTAGAATTATTCCTGTGGCCTTTTTAAAGACACCACTTGTCCAAAAATTACTTGCATGTATTGAAGGGTTTGAGAAATTAGACTGCCATGTTTGTGAAAATATTAGTTGCTCAGTTTGGTGATATGTTGCTCACATGAACCAATCATTCTCGCTCCTTCTGGTACTTTAAAAGATTATGATATAATAACATCTTCGTGGAATCAATTCCCTTTCTTGTCGACAGTTCTTTTTAAACGTGTCTTAATGTGTAGAGGTGTATGGTGTTTCACTGTTTCTGATGTCAACGGGTAAAAGGTGTTGCATTTTTGCTACTAATGTAGCTTGTTATTGTGATTATTATCCATGGATTCAACATCTTTTTTTTACCTCCACTAGTTATTTAGTCACTTCTTTATATTTTGCAGGTGTTCTTGCATTTTTCTTCTTCACACGTAAGATACCAGTCATTCAAGAGGAGGTGCCATCCCTAAATTACTACTGGGTCCCCCTTCTGGTAAGGAATTAAAATGTGGGCTATTTAATTCATAGTTTTACCAGTAGTTACTTTAAGTAGAATGAGAAAGATTAAAATGTGGTTGGAGCATTACATTGACGAATATATGAAATGAAAATTCACCTCACTGCCTTTCTCATGGAATATACAACAAAAAAATGTTTATATAGGTTATGTTATGTCCTCACATGTGTCACAATTTTTGCAAAGGATGGTACTGATGTACTGCAATAATTAAGAACTTATGCTGAATGTAGTTTTCTTGCTCATTTCCATGAAGAACTACAGGCAGGCACAAGTAGTGAGATCTGATTTATTAGGGCTTGTCTTAACACCTCAGCTTTCTCCAGAACAGAGAGAACACACTCTTCCTGGTGTAAATTGTGAGGGGTGCTTTTTGTTTCTGCAAATGTGAGGCATAGATCAACGCTCAAACTGCACACTTTTTGTAGATGTGGAGTCTTGTTAAACTGCAGTTAACACCACTCCAGTTATTCAGATCACATTACAGTGGTGCACAAGCTAATTAGTTTTGTTGAGGAATTTATGTGTCAGTGGTTCATATTATTCTTGATCTTTATGGTGTTCACATCACAATGCACATTAGATGTTGACAGTATAGCATTTTTTATCATTTGTTTAACCTTTATTTAACCTCTTTAGATTAAAAACAGCTTTTTAAAGAGTTTCCTGGTCAAGACAGGCAGCAACGTAAGTTACAGACATGACAAAAATACATAATCAAATGTGCAAAACAAAAGCCAGACACAAAACAGAATGAAATTATAACAAAAAAAGTATGTTAACATGCTGTAAGTGGAAGATAAAAAACAAGAAAACAGGCAACTATAAACAATTAAAAATACCATCGTAAAAATCATAAATTCCTCCAGCAGTGCTTTGAAATGACCAAGAGGAACCAGTGAGTGATACTTAAAATCCTTCTGCAGAAGATTCTACATACATCCACATGGATCCTAGCTATGGACATTAAAGAACATAGTCATTTTCAGGTCTTTGCTTAATGTACACAGATAAATATCCTGGAAGTAGGCCAAGAATAGCTTTGTTAATAAGAAAATACCAATAAAAAAGTCTGCGATAAGAGAGCCACCAAACTCAAGCATACAGGATACAGTGATGAGTAAGGGGGTAACAGTTGGTAATGACTCTCAATGGTGCATTCATGTGTACTGACTGCAAGCTGTAAATTCTTTCAGACGGTGATATTTGGATCCTACATGATCGCACATGGCTTCTTTAACGTCTATGCCATGTGTGTGGATACGTTGTTCCTGTGCTTTTGTGAGTATGCTGTATTTTTCAGTCATTTACATGACACAGTGTGAGAGTATGACTACTTGTACTGAGTGCAGCTATGATGGTTAAAGATTAAATGTCAAGCAGCCTGTCAGCAGTTGAATATAACTTTTTCCCTCTGTAATCTGCCTCTAAATGACAACTGAAACTGCTTCCTGCTCATTCAGCTCTCTAATGCCTGCATGACCTTTTTGCTAATTTCTCTCTACTAAGTCTTTGCTTTCCTTTCTCTGTCTGACTGTCACTCTGTGCGCTGCCTGCTATTCCTGCTCCTCCTGTCCTCTGCTGTGCTGGGACCTGGTCTCAGGTGAAGACCTGGAGCGGAATGATGGTTCTTCCTCTAGGCCCTACTACATGTCTCCTGGCCTGCACAAGATCCTGCGCAAAGGAGAGGAGGGTGCCAAATTATGCGCTGCTTCTTGAGCGGCTCGTGGCCATTTTAAATGAATTGTTGACTCTCTCACTCACTTCTCCATATCTACTGTACGTGTGGGGGTCGGGACGTCTGAGAGCAAGTACTGTAGGGCTAAACATCAAAACTGGATGCATCCCAGCCTGGTCAGGGATGGCCTGGACATGAAAGGACATGCTTTTACTTTGGTTCCTCCCAGAAAAGGCACAGGGGACTAAAAAAAAAAGACCAGTTTACTTCCTCTCTTGAGCCAACTCAGATACTTGCCTTTTTTTCTGCCACACTTGTTTTTCTTTTTTCTTCTCTGTATTCTCTGCTGACCTCTGCCTTACTGAGAGGGTACACGTTAACTCGCAGGACGGACGCACAGGCTGAGATGACTATGATAGGAGCATTTTTACCCAAACAAACATAAGGACCTTAAGATGTACAGATGCCACTGATGGACTATGGCATACGGCTTCACCATGAGAAAATGGTGGACTTATGGGGCACCCTCTTGTCGCACTTTGGTCTTCTAGTGTATAATCATGTTTTGTATGCACTTTCACATATGGGAAAAGAACCATGTGATTTATTTCCTCTGTCAAGCATGATTATTTTGCTGGCTGTTGATGTTTACCATTGGTTTTATAGGTTGCTTTGATCCACCGTATTTATACTAACACAAACACACAGATCCAAAAACAGTGTGTAATCCTGCACTTAGCAAAACAGGTTTCTCTTATTTTACATCGTTTAAAGAAGAACAAAAGGTCACAATAATTTTTAAAGTTTCCATTATGCTCATAGATGTACTGTAAACCAGACAGAGACTTTGTGGGAGGTCAAGACTTCAAAAAAGACATTTTATGGTTTTTGCTTAAAATTTAAACAGAACCTGACAGTTTTCAGGAAACTTCTGAATGCAGCCACTAGTTTATGTGCCTAGTTGTGAAAAAAATAAATTGAAAAAAAAATTGTTCCTCTTATTCTGTGGTTTTAGACCTAACACCAGGAACCTTTTGCGATACAGTTTATAAAAGGATGTCAAAGCCATTTTTGGTAAATTTTTTATTGGATGGTTCAGATGTATTGCTGTTTTAATACTAAGTATAATACACGCATCTATCTGGAGGTTATTAAATGTTCTTTTTGTATAGGAGAATTTTTTTTATCGATGAAATCCAATGACAATGTGAATCATTTTTTTTGAATAAACATAAATGGTTTAAGTATTGTCCAGTGCAATTTCCATCTCTGTTTTTAACATGTTGCCACTGCTGCCTCCTAGTGTGGGATCTGGAGGTGAATGACGGCTCTCCCAGCCGGCCCTTCTACATGAACAGCACCTTGAGGCGCATTGTCAGCAAGAAGAACGTCAAGACGACAAGAACGAGATAGGGTAGAGTGGAGGTCATTTACCCAAGTATGGTAAAAGCCCATGTGACAATAAGCCAAATGTAATGTGAGTGTACACAGGTTGCCACTGTACACTATAATGGACAAACCATAAGTTAAGCAACTCACATGCTAATAATTTATGGACTTGATAGATGGTTGGTATTTATAGCGAACTCCAGAAGTCAGTTTGTATACAAAATCAGTATTTGTATTGGATGGTGTACAAAGTCACACTAAGGTCTTGTAAATATATATATTTTATTTTATAGTTATAACTGAAATATACATATAATTATGTATACTTTTTACAGCCACACACTACATAGTAAGTTCCTATTGGAATGACTAGTTTCTTTCTTTATTGAGATTGTGGTAAACTGTTGTTTTTGCTCTTAACTGCTTGTAGTTGCCAGTTTTCACCACTTGGTGGTGCCAGTTGTCACCAGACCTCTGATGTGTGCCGTTGTTGAGTTGTGAATGCACTGCTGACTGAACTAGTTTTTCCATGAAATGGTCAAATGTCAGCTTATCTTTGTATTGTGTTATCACAGTTTTGACCTGACATTGTCTCACATTGAGAAACATATTTGCCTCTTAGCATCCGCTGTTTTCATATTTGACTGTCAAGGACATAATGGCACAGCAGTTCAAAGTGCTTCTCTCTTTAAGTGCCTTATTCTTAGAATTGCCACACTGAGTGTCTAATTGCATCCTGTAGCTACATAGTTTACACTGAAGATGCTTTTTTGATGTTTTTAAAAGAGCCTGTTAAAGTGATAGTCAGCAGCCAGTTATTGAAGGTCTTGTCCAGATGCTAGTATTAGGAATAAAAGGTGAAGTAGAAGGATGCTCTGCGTTTTGACGGATTGGAAGCAACCATACAGTCACAGGTTTATTCTCAGCAGTTACCTGTGTGTCCAGTCAGCAAAAAATGCCAAACTTTGACCTGCTACCATTACAACTTTGTGCTCTTAAAATGATACTCCCACAAAATCTATCTTTTTAGTATTAAAAAATCCTTTCCTTGTGGTTTTAAAGATGGCTTCCTTTACAGAGAACAGTGGCTGTACCCTGCTTGAGTTGCTGTAAATTACAGTGTATTCCAATAATAGTAATCACAGGATACACACACCTGTAGAAAAACCAACCTCTTTGTTGTCCATGTGTGCTTTGCATGTTTCTACCACGCAAAAATATAGGTAAATATGAGGTTTTATTTGGCACTTCAATTGTTCATCCGTGACAAATGACAGCAGCAACCCACAAACATATACAACTACCTACATGCTACAAACAGGTAGTCTCTAATAAACTGAACACACAGGCAGAGAGCTGAGAAGTTTGTCTAACCTGCTTGAGAGGTTTAAGATGTTTCTTGAAGTATGTTTAGATTTTTTTTTTAAGTATAAATGACCACTTTACTATTGTGAAGGTTGAGCTTCAGTCTTTGCTACTTATAGGGTAGATTTTGGCAGACTATCTCTTTAATTCTGAAGATTATTGAACAAAACATGAGGCAAACATTACTTTGTGAGTAAGGACCTTCATTTTAAACAGTGTGAAACCTTTCTGTCACCATGGAACCTTTTGTTAATCCAAAGAAGGGCTCATACTGCAATGTATTGTTCAGTTATTAAAGTTTTAGTCAGAGGGTTTTTATGTTAATCAGTTTGTTTCTTATTTATTTTTTTAGCTTGACATATATATATTACATTGGTTGCTGGTTGGTTGTTGTATAAGCATCGGACAGCTCTGGCATCAGACAGAGCAAATATGCTCTGAAACAACAGATGTCAAGGTCAGTTTGCATTGTATTAATCTGTCTGATGGAATTTTTAGCTGATGAAATCTTTTGAGGTGCAGCTGATTCTTTTTTTGTCTTGGAGCCAGAATCCAGGAAAATGCTTGAAGAACTTCTCTGCAAAATGAGGTATTTGCAGCTTTTGGGTGTTGTCAGTTTTTAGCTAAAGGGACTGATTAAATTACATCAAACGTTTTCTTTCTCACTAAATGGATTCGTGCATCACTTGTAGCCTGTAGATCTTTGAGATGTGACTCATTCTTGTGAGTCTTTGTACCGTGTTTGTCAAACCCTGAGAACTTGCCCTCATGGTGCCTCGGAGTGACAGCACCGCCAGGCTTGCACACCTCCTGACGCCGTTTGAGCTGAACGCGCTGAGACACGCACAACCTAACCATTCAATAAAAGCAAAACAGCTCTGCTTGTGTATCTGAAAGGAGAGCAATGATGCATGTAGAGCTCAGTGTGGCATATTACGCATGGAGCATGTTATTATTCCTTTTTTAGACTGAAGAACTATACTCCCAGTTAAATTGGTTTGCTTCGTGTTCATGCAGTTCAGGTTTCATTCCCATGAGGCTGAATACCTAAGATCTGATAAGTGAAGTAAAAACTGTTTTTATATGCGCCCCCACCTCCACTCCCTCCCTCGCATGTCTGGAAATTAGATTTTTTTGGTCAACCACAGTCAACAAGTAGACACAAGTAAAACCTCTGCTCGTTAGAATGTGCGTCAGTTTTCTTACCGCAAACTCTTAAAAGTCAAACTCTGAAGATGCAGTGCTCAAACCTGTCGATACTCCATTCTGTTTTGTATGTTTGTTTATTGTGGCTCATTTGTGCAGACACCTGACAGTGTCATATATTTATTTATACAGTAAAGGTTGCATGTTTTTTTAACAGAGTATATTGCCTTCAAATATAGTTTTGGTACTTCTGTTTTTATCAATAAATATTTTTTTCTGCTTTGCTTTTACTTCCTTTCCCAAATTCTAGATGTGCACATTCAGGTGTGAACTCTGCAGCATGTCAGCTGTCACTGGATCTGACCAGTAAAATATCTGTTTTCTTTCATTCATTTATCCCGAGTTTGTGAAATTAGACATTTATTTTCAAAACAGACTTCACATACAATAAATAAATTAAATTGCAATATCCAAACACTGCTATACAAACAATTTCAAGTTCACCTTCATAATGAGTCGACATTTTGAGTCCGGTGGCTTTCACTTAGAGTAGCACGGTCAAACTGTGTCACCAACTACACAAACAAATATAAATCTATAATGTCATATGTCACAATCCAATGAGGTACACTGAAACCTTTCCATTTCCACATTATACAGTACAAATTATAGTCAACCATAATATGCTCAACAGTGAAGTGAGTGTTTTCAAAGAATGTCAACATGTAATAATTTACTGACAGGTCAAGAAATGGAAAAGTTTTATGGTTCACTTAAAATGAAATTATATTTACCAAGGAAATCTGAATACTGCAGCTGCTAATGACGGACGACTGTTGTGTGTGTGTGTGTGTGTGTGTGTGTTTGTGTGTGTGTGTGTGTGAGTGTGAGTGTGTGTTTGTGTGTGTAGGAGCAGCTCAGGCGTGAGACACAGGCAGCGAGGTCATGGCGTGGGCTGGCAGCAGCGGTTGAAACATGGATGGAGGGGAGTGTACTGCGGGCACACACACACACACAGAGCACTAGAGTCAGTACAGTTTCCATAATTTATATTAAAATCTATAAATATAATTTCAGTTGAGACAGTTAAAGCTTTGGTATCATTTTTAAGCTTCTTTTGTCTTCATTAATATGTTTCATAATGATTGTTACAAATTATTCACAGCAATGGCTTAGAAAAAACTTAATTATTTGAAAGTTGCTTTTCCTCTTAAAGAACTCCTCTTGTAGAACTTTATATAAAAAATAGGGAAGGTGAAAATTTTAAATTTATAGAAGCAGTATTGTTAGAATAAATACAAGAAGAGCTGGGTACATTTCATCAGTTGTGATGACCACTGTAACCTAATGGGCAAAAGAAAGTATGTGGATAGACATATGATTTTGATGAAATGTATATATATACAGTACAGGCCAAAAGTTTGGACACACCTTCTCATTCAATGCGTTTTCTTTATTTTCATGACTATTTACATTGTAGATTCTCACTGAAGGCATCAAAACTATGAATGAACACATGTGGAGTTATGTACTTAACAAAAAAAGGTGAAATAACTGAAAACATGTTTTATATTCTAGTTTCTTCAAAATAGCCACCCTTTGCTCTGATTACTGCTTTGCACACTCTTGGCATTCTCTCGATGAGCTTCAAGAGGTAGTCACCTGAAATGGTTTCCACTTCACAGGTGTGCCTTATCAGGGTTAATTAGTGGAATTTCTTGCTTTATCAATGGGGTTGGGACCATCAGTTGTGTTGTGCAGAAGTCAGGTTAATACACAGCCGACAGCCCTATTGGACAACTGTTAAAATTCATATTATGGCAAGAACCAATCAGCTAACTAAAGAAAAACGAGTGGCCATCATTACTTTAAGAAATGAAGGTCAGTCAGTCCGGAAAATTGCAAAAACTTTAAATGTGTCCCCAAGTGGAGTCGCAAAAACCATCAAGCGCTACAACGAAACTGGCACACATGAGGACCGACCCAGGAAAGGAAGACCAAGAGTCACCTCTGCTTCTGAGGATAAGTTCATCCGAGTCACCAGCCTCAGAAATCGCAAGTTAACAGCAGCTCAGATCAGAGACCAGATGAATGCCACACAGAGTTCTAGCAGCAGACCCATCTCTAGAACAACTGTTAAGAGGAGACTGCGCGAATCAGGCCTTCATGGTCAAATAGCTGCTAGGAAACCACTGCTAAGGAGAGGCAACAAGCAGAAGAGATTTGTTTGGGCCAAGAAACACAAGGAATGGACATTAGACCAGTGGAAATCTGTGCTTTGGTCTGATGAGTCCAAATTTGAGATCTTTGGTTCCAACCGCCGTGTCTTTGTGAGACGCAGAAAAGGTGAACGGATGGATTCCACATGCCTGGTTCCCACTGTGAAGCATGGAGGAGGAGGTGTGATGGTGTGGGGGTGTTTTGCTGGTGACACTGTTGGGGATTTATTCAAAATTGAAGGCACACTGAACCAGCATGGCTACCACAGCATCCTGCAGCGACATGCCATCCCATCCGGTTTGCGTTTAGTTGGACGATCATTTATTTTTCAACAGGACAATGACCCCAAACACACCTCCAGGCTGTGTAAGGGCTATTTGACCAAGAAGGAGAGTGATGGAGTGCTGCGGCAGATGACCTGGCCTCCACAGTCACCGGACCTGAACCCAATCGAGATGGTTTGGGGTGAGCTGGACCGCAGAGTGAAGGCAAAGGGGCCAACAAGTGCTAAACACCTCTGGGAACTCCTTCAAGACTGTTGGAAAACCATTTCAGGTGACTACCTCTTGAAGCTCATCGAGAGAATGCCAAGAGTGTGCAAAGCAGTAATCAGAGCAAAGGGTGGCTATTTTGAAGAAACTAGAATATAAAACATGTTTTCAGTTATTTCACCTTTTTTTGTTAAGTACATAACTCCACATGTGTTCATTCATAGTTTTGATGCCTTCAGTGAGAATCTACAATGTAAATAGTCATGAAAATAAAGAAAACGCATTGAATGAGAAGGTGTGTCCAAACTTTTGGCCTGTACTGTATATATATATATATATATATATATGTGTGTGTGTGTGTGTGTGTGTGTGTGTGTGTGTGTATTTGTGTATAATTTTTCCTCTGAACTTAACAATCAAAAAAAAAAATTCTGTTTTTCCTTCTTTTTCAATGTTAATCTCATAACCTGATATTTTAGAGAAATCATCTACATTCTCCTTTTTGATTGTTATGTCAATATAACATACAATCATCAGCAAATTAACAAAGCTTATATTTTTCTCTGGCTGCATTTATGCCACTCAAGTCTTCTTTCTGTGAATTATTCGGAGCCAAAGGTTCAACAACTAATGTAAAAAGACAATGAGATAGTGAGCTGCCTGTTTTAATGCCTCTTGTTAGTTGAAATAATTAAAGGTACAGTGTGTCCCAAAATCAAAATTACATATTTTCCTCTACTTGTAGTGCTGTTCAAAGTTCTGTTTTGGTGTGACTTGTGCTGAGTGTTGGAGATATTGGCCGTAGAGATGTCTGCCCTCTCTTGAATGTAATGGAACTAGATGGCACTCAGCTTGTGGTGTTCAGAGCGCCAAAATACACATTCGGAAAACTCAACAGCAATGTCTCTTTCCAGAAATCATGACCTGGTTCCTCAAGATAATCCACAGACCTTGTTGTGAGCCATTTCATTGATGAACGATTTCTTTCTACCAAACTAAACTTGGCAACTGTATCACCGAGCAGAAGGAAGCGTGCATCTACTGCTAGCTCTAAAGCTCCACTGAGCTAGCTAACATTACAGCTCAGCCGAGGAGGATACCATTAATGTTTATATCTCACACTGTCACAAGCAGGAGCCTCTCGTCCATGAGTAGATGCACGCTTCCTTTTGTGGATTATTTTGAGTAACTGGGTCATGTTTTCTGGAAAAAGACATTGCTGTTGAGTATTTCAAATGTATTTTTGGCGCTTTGAGCACCACAAACTGAGTGCCATCTAGTTCCATTATATTTTAAAGAAGGCAGACATCTCTACGGCTTATACCTCCAAAACTTACCAACTCACCCCAAAACCAACCTAGTCTCACTCTAAAGTTGTTGAAATCGGGCGCTTGGACAGTGACTTCTGGCATCAGACACCGCCGAACAAAGCTGTCCTTAAACATCTGCATGATACCGGCCAGTCAGTTTTATAGTTTATGGCGGCCAGCGGCATCAGGGGAAACGCAGCGCGACAAGAACAGAGTTAAGGCAGCAAAAGTACAAGTAGGGCAGGTGGGAAGGATGATGGATGGGTCCAACAAACACTGACTTTCATCCAGGTTTTCCTAAACCCAACCACGTGCTTGTTGAAAGAAAAAAAAAAGTCTATTTGCGATGTTGAACCGACGTAGTGTGTTTATTTTGAAAGAGACTGTATGTAAACGGTAAAGTGTTTTCTGAAAGAAGACAATGCATGTAACAGGCACATTTTGACACGGCGTCCCAGAACGTCAACAACCAATGCACCCAGGGAGTACCTTGTACGTCATATCTGGACATGAAAAATCTATGACCAAACCATGACGAGATCGGAGTGAGAATGTGTTGCCAAAACAATCCAGATTTATCAGTAGCACTACAGGTAAGAGTAAAAGTATGTATGTTTGATTTGGGGGTGAACTGTCCCTTTTAAGATGGTTCCTTCAAATAAACCAGAACAATGTAATATTTGAAATGTTAAAATTAAATATGACAAACAGATTTGTATTACAGTGAACCACAGTAAACAGTCTCGACATAATGAAACGGCAGGAGCTCACTGTCTATGAAGGAGTGCAGTGCAGAGAGCATTGATCCCTCCGGGCCACCGTAAGCTGTGTACTGCAGCTCCTCAGGGGTTGGGGTGGGCTGGGAGAGGCGGCTGGACTGCAGTGAGGTCATGGGGGTGCTGGAGGTGTGGTTGGGGCTCACATGCTTCTTGTGGCGTGCTCGGCAGTTCTGGAACCAGACCTGTTGGTTAACAGGACAAAAACCTTTTGTGGGGCTGCACGGCACCAAGCAATAAGCCTCCATTGTCACAGGACACAAACATGATGTAATTAGCTTTTAAACTGTACAGGCCTTTATCTCCCTGCCAAGAAATCTCATGCAGCGACAGTCGAGGAGTCACCTCTGCCTCTGGTGAGTAAAATGAGTGTCACTATCAAACCATTGTCAGCAGAGGAAACTGAGAGCCTCAAACCAATAATTTAAAGCTGTGTGACTGGAACCACAGCATAGTTAACCTTAAGTTTTATGGAAACACTCCCATATATGGTTCAGTTATATCATACACATTGAAAGCAACATTAAAAAAATGTAAAATGTGATGTTAAATATGTAAAAAAAAAAAAAAAAAAAAAAGAGTAGATAGGAAAAACTAAGACGTGTTCTGATTCTCACATGCATGGTTATACACATTTTGTCAGCAGTGGAAAGTAACAGTGCATTTGCTCAATTACTGTAAGTATAATTTTGAGGTATTTGTACTTTAATTGAGTATTTCCATTTTATGCTGCATTGTACTTCTTGTCAGCTGCAGTTACATGATGCTTTGTAGATTAATATTTTACATACAATTAGCTTATAATATACAGTATAATGAATTTACCAGCAGCATATTAAGTATAATACACTATTAAAATGCACAATAATCATAAACCAGTTATACAATATACACAGTATGGATGATGCACAAAGACTAAATTGTTATTCACATACAAAATATTAACGTTAGTCAGTTGGAGAAAGCCTGGGAGACGAGGTGGGAAGCCTTTTATCAGGATAAATGATGTAGGTTTGTAGCATTTCTTTCTTTTGCTATTCAGTGTCCGCTTTATTAATAATTTTACACAAACATATTGTTCAAAAGCATATAGAAATGCATTTAATGATGGAAGCATTGCTTTTCCATTGTTTGTAAATGTGTATTATACAAATATACCTTTAAACCCTTGCTTCTCAGTAGTAGGATCAAACTGTATGTTGCATCACCTGTGCTTCACTGACCTGTATGACTCTTCGACTGAGGCCCGTCTGCTCCGCCAGCTTCTGCAGCGTTTGGGCATCTGGATTGTTGTCCTGCGCGAACTGGGCCTGCATCACCTGCATGTTCAGAGGTAAAAGACACATCAGTTAAATAACAGACATGTTGTTGTGTGAGGTAATGCATGCTTTACTGCTGTGTGGAGATTCTGCCTGCATTTAGTTTGTCTGTTTCAGAACAATGCTGCTTAGAAAATATAATAGATTTATAAAGATAAATGTGATTATACAATTCATGCAACAAAAAATAGAAACATCTGGGGTAATTTTTAATATTAATTTATGGTGCTCTGAACAGTGCAACATAATTAGAAATACAGCACGTTTTATTAAAATAAATAAGACACATTTAGTTAATTAAAATCCACATCTTTAAGTTTTACCTTGTATGCCAAATCTTTATTACACACATTTCTAATTATAACATCATTTTAAATGACATGGCCAGTGTTGTTAGGCTCAATTTTTTCAGCACAATGAAGGAATTCTGATTTTTTTTCAGCAGAATTTTGTTTTGTATATATTTATCTGATTATCTATGTGGATGTTAACCTGCAGCTGGTCGGCAGTGAAGCTGGTCCGTGCTCTCTTGGAGGGTTTTGGCTGGTTGATCTCCTGTTCAGTGGGCACAGCCCCCTCCATGTTAACACTGTTTCCTGCAACAAGAGCAGATAATCATATAGAAACATCTTGAAATATTCAGCAAAGAATGTATAATGTATAATACATTGAAATGCAGGATTTTAAACCTGTTAAATTAAAAAGAGCAGCACGCAATAACCTTTAACCAATATATTAAAAATGGGGCAACATCACATTAATTTCAGACTGTACTCTCAGGACATGAAATACATGTTTAAAATAATATTTTTAATTTCCATATAGACCTAATTAATGATCTATTGTCAATTACAAGAGGGGGAAAACAGCACATTCAGCACAGCTTTCACTGACAGGAATTACAGTTAAATAAATGAGAATTTTATTATAAATATTTGGTGTGTTTTTTTTTTAATTATTTTTTATTTTCAGAAAAAGGAAAATGTTTTTTTTTTTTCATGTCAATGTGTGTCAGTGTATCTTGTATGAAGGACCGAGCCCTTCAGCGGCTCACCTTTCTCCACGGCCCGCTTGAGGTTGTCCAGCATGCAGTCGTAGTGGACCCTGCAGAGAACTTTCTCCTCCACCAGAGCGAACTCCTCCCCGGTGGACAGCTGCCTCTTGCAGGAGAAGCAGGCGAAGCAGGCCAGGTGGTACACGTTGCCCTTGGCCCGGCGGACCCAGTCTGTGGAGTGGATGTTCCGGCCGCAGCACGCGCACCAGGTGCCGTATCTTCTGCAGGTGAAGGTCACGGTAAGCAAATTAGACACCCATTTAACAGTGACTGCCTGAGGACATTTAAAGGCTCCAGCACTGAGGAAATGTGTCTTTTTAGAATTTTAAAGGCTGATGCCAATTTTTTTGAAACTCACTATCTAGCTATAATTTTTACTTTTTTTTAGGCCAAAAATTAAATAATTTTCTTTCATGCAGAGAAACAGACCACTGCAGGTGAACTAACACACAGCTGCATCTGTGAAATTTAGAGAGACCTTTCAAATTAATCAAAGACTTATATTACTAAAATCATCTCCATCCATCTATCTTTTTTGGTACGATGAAGAGTTCAAATGCTGCAAGTAACCTGTTAATTCTGATTTACTGAATTCAAATAATTAAAACTGCCCAGCTGAAGCGGGGTGACATTTCAAGTCTTGCAACTTTTATAATTAATGCCATAATTATTGCTCGTAATTTCTCAATTTGCAACATGGCGGTTCATTTAACAATTTCGTTTCGGTTGTCGTTAATAAAAATGGATGCACATACCTAAAGTAATCCAGTTTACAGAAAACCTCTTTCTCTTTGATGTAACAGCTCGTGTGGCTGCCAAGCGAGGTCTGGCACACGCTGCACGACAGACAGCGCACATGCCAGCACAAGTCGTTAACCTAAAGCAGAGATAGAGTAAATTAGCAGAAGTCAATCAAGGTTAGGCCCGTGGTGGGGCTATAGGCTGCACACACGCACCTTAAAAACCACAGACATCCAAATGCAAACGAGGTATAGAAGCCATACTGCAAGGTTGGAATTAAAAACACTCCTCAAAGAAACAAAAAGGTGTTTACCTTTAATAAATATTTATCCACAATTTCCTCGTTGCAGCTTGCACACACAGCTCTGCCTAACAGAGGTGCAGATGCCATCGCCTGCAGCGACGACGCGTCCTCATCCAAAACTTCCACCGGCGCGCCCTGAAGGGATCATCAGACCTGCGGTTAGAAAATGACGCACAGGAGCGCATGCACCCCATACCTGCAGCACAGCACGGGCTGCTAAACTGCTCACCTGTTTACTGGCACCAACCTCACAATAAATGGTTAAAAGAAGTATTTTCAGATTCTATTTTTTTCCGGCTCAACTTAATGTGCGTAAAGATTTGTGTCAGTAGGTTAATATCGAAAAACATGGCAATAAATTCGGTGCGCAGAAAAACACCAGCAGCGATTATCACTAAATTTGAAGGCCATTTTAAAAACAAAATGAAGGTGGATTTTTCTCACTTATTAATTACCTACAAGCAAGTTTAATAATTTTAAATGTTATTTAATGTAGGCCTATATGGTGCAGAAATATTCCTCATAATTGCCAAAAGTTTTTGCGCTCCACAGTCACGAATATTTAAAACTTTATCCAGCAAAATAAAGTGGCGTGTCGTTCATCCTCAGCCTGTTTTGGAGAATAAATAAAGTTGAGTCCTACCATAATGTCCCTCCTGTCCTCAGCGCATTTGCCTAGCAGCTCTCCGTCTCCTTTGCAGTCTTCACACATGACGAGAAGTTAACACGGCGGGGCAGAGAGGGCGCAGGTCTCTCACACTCACGCAGCTGCCTTAAATGCCCCATGCTCCATCCCATAAATATCATGCCTTTCACTTTTCACCATGACAACGCCGGCGATTAACCAAAATGACATTTTAAAAGAGAAGGATAGTCATTACGTACATAAACAGACAACACTTGAGCTAATATCCATCCTATGTGCATTATGTTCTTGAGATCTGCATTTGGGATTTAGCAACCTGCTCGTTCGCAATGCGCGCGTGCTGTGGTTAAACACTCCACCCCCCACCCCCCCTAAACGCACCAATTTCACGTGTCAATCAAAAAAAAAAAAAAACAGCGCCAGGTCTCAGGGAAAAGGGGATTGATTTTTTTAATAACAGCAATTAAAAGGCTAAGTTCGCCACAAACGTCTACACGGGGCAACCAAAAGGTGAAGAGGTCTCATTAACTACTTGAGTTTTTAATTGCAGAATTCAGGGAGGGGTAATTTTCTGCGACATTTCTTCAAATTGTGAAAATACTGAGCTGTCAGCGTGTGGAAGGCCGGCTTTAATGACAGACTGAAGTCTACTTTTGATTTAATTGGCAAAGCAATTTGTGTTAATATTTAATCTCCGACGCGCTC
The DNA here is from genome assembly GCF_006386435.1 of Epinephelus moara. NCBI lineage: Eukaryota > Metazoa > Chordata > Actinopteri > Perciformes > Serranidae > Epinephelus > Epinephelus moara. The sequence continues at coordinate 14,840,370 of NC_065515.1, read as the reverse complement.
CATACACCGAGTCGCACCTCAGCCTGCTGCTAAGAAATAGGATAGGTGTTTAATGTTTATCACTCACCTCATCGTTGGACAACAGAGATCCGTTTTCAGTCTCGTTAACAACGCAACACTCCACTTTTACTTCACTTTTCCAGCGCATGTCTGTGGTCCGCGTCCAGGAGTGTGCAGAGCTTCCCCAGTTTCAAAGCAAAAGTGCTGTTATTCTTTCTTTCTCCTCCAGGATTCCTCTGTGTCAGTCAGCTCTACCCTGAGCTGTTTCCAGAGGGCGGATCATAATTCATATTTTCCTGTCCTCTGTGGCCGCGCCTCCCTTTGGAAATAAACTTATTGTGTGGCTTTATGTGAGCTGCTAGAAGTTAAAAAATAGTCTGTCACAGTTATATTCTTTTAGATATTTTCAGATTGACTTCACATTGCATTTATGTTACTCCAGAGCTGACTGACACACAAATACAATGCATTTTAATGGTAATGACCAGTGGTGAAAGTACATCAAGTACTGCACATAATTATGATTTTGAAGTACTTGTACTTTACTTGAGTATTTGAATTACATGCTACACTTTGTACATCCGTTCTTAAATTACATAAGCCTACTTTTTTTTGAGTGCATCTTGCTGATAGTTCAGGGTGTCTACAGGTTGTTAATATAAGACCTTAAAATGTTTTAATTTGTCTGAAATTCAGATTCGATGGGTCTTTAATATCTTTGGTCACATTACAGCAAAAGAATTTTTACAATTATTGGACAGACTGAAGAATTGCAATAATAAATAGCATTTATATAATGTGTATTTCCATTGCAGGCTTGGTTTTAAATTTCATATAAGGTGGTATTAAAAGGTCTTAAAAGTCTTAGATTGAACTTGGTCATATCTGTAGACACCCTGGTACTTCTGAACTTTTAATATTTGAATACTTCTTCCACCACTGGTAACAAGCCCATAAACACTATGATGTATCTTTGAGCAACATGTGATCTGTTTACTGAAGTTTGCTCCCACTGGGTAGAGCATAAAGTACCTGACCGCTAGGCTGCTAAATTTTATATATTTAATTTACAGTTTACAGTTTGAGACCTTGGCTAGATTTACCTGTTAATTTGCTGGTTCCCAATCTAATTGGCCTTTGGCCACTTTAAATGAAGCAATGTCTACTGGTAACCCCTCATCTGATGTTTTTTCCCCCTTGTTTCATATGAATCATTGAAGGGGGCCCGAAGAGATAATATTATTGCATTATTAACAAAAGAAAAAAATATATAGTAAAATCTCAAAAAATAATCAGCATAATTTTATGTTGCAGAATTTTATTTCCTATTAAAGCCCAGTTTGTGACAAAGAGAAGAATAAACACCTCAACACTCTTCTGCTTATTGGGCTCTAAAGGGAAAAAAAATTAAAGGAAAAATATTGGCTGATTTTGCAATTATTATTATTTTTACATGTAAAACACTGTGGTCCCACAGATGGGAACACAATGAGGAAGTAAAGCCAATGTCAATGAAATACAAGGGTTAAGTGTACCTGGGTAAGTGTGCTTAAGTACTTTCCCCACTGCTCTCAGACCCTCTGAGTGATTCTGCATCATCACAAAATGGAAAATCAGGCCGCCCATCTGCTTCAAGTCTGTGTGCCGTAAGCATAGTTCTTGGAGGGGGACACAGGGGATACGTCAGACCCTAATATTTAGAACATGCATTTGTACCCCCCAGTAAAAACATGAAAGTAGTAGAGGACTTTTTTTTCTGTGAACTGCCAGAACGCAATTCATAGACCAGCCCTGTTGGCAAACAAATTGTGGTTTTGCATGTTTATACAAAAAATGTTATGTAACATTTGTACATTTCATACGTATTATACTAACATTTCTAAAATATCATAGATCTGATTACATGTTTATGAGCTGACGTTGGCATCAGGAGGTGGAGGGATTGGTGAGTGGTGTGACACCTCAGCACGACGGCTGCAAAGCTGCAGGCCACTGCAGAGCACCGTCCAAGACCAACTACAGTAATACTGCTGCATTTCCAGCACCAATTGTGCCACCAAAAGTGGGTGTTTTATGCCAAAACATGATCTCTTCCTGACTGTAACCAAGTGTATTTTGTCCCTAAACCTAACTGCACATTATCCAAAGTGTTATTGAAACCGTACGTTCCAACATATTAACTACATTATGTTACATATGCACCGGTGCCTCCAGTAATAGGATGTGGCAGCATGCAACCTCAAAAGCAATGGTTGCAATCTGCCGTATAACAGGAAGAAGACAAAGCAGCTATGCATGGTTAAGGCAGGAAGTATCATGACATTCCCACCATAGACATGTTTGCAAAAAGGCAGAAAATGGTACATAAAAATTCACCAGAATAAAGGAAATGAAGAGTTCGATGCCCAGAATTTCCTGGAGGAGAAACCCCAGGCCCCTGCTCAGTGCTTGCTTTATGTCCCCCCCCAGCCCTCCAAATGATTAAAAACAAACCTATGCCCTTGCTATATGTAAATCATGTCAACTGTTATTCTATATCCAAGTAGTGACTTGGACACTGCCTTCTTTTTAGGAGATAATACGGACACGTCACAAGGATTAGGAGGACAGGAGTGACAGAAGTCTCACAAACAACCTCTTTGGGTTACTTGAAAGAAACGCACAGTTGCTTACTCTTTTTTGAAATCGTTTTTCACTTACTCATTCAACCCAGTTGCTCACGCAATCCCACCCCCCACATACACACACACCCTTCCATCCCAACCGCCACACACACAAGCAGCAAAAGGCTATTTTCTGTCCTAGCCGTTCTGACAGGATAACAGTCCGACCTGCACCGGCATGAGTCTGCATCCGTATCGCACCATCGCAGAGGGATAAAGGAGTTAGCGTGCCTCCATCGAGATGTGTCCTGTTCCACCTGGTGGAGATGAATACTCTTTATCAGATAACACATCTCAAACATTGCAGAGCAGAGAGTTCACTGAAGCAGCCTGTGAGACAACCACTCCTCTCTCTCAATCCACTGCAGAACTCTTTGAACACAAGGTACAAGAGTCCCCATATTTAGGAGCTTTATTTTGGCCTCTGTGATGAGCTCAGATGGAGAGGTCAAAAGTGAGAGGAGAGGTGTAATGCCAGCAAGACAGTGTTACTGTTAAGTATAATACCAAAATAAGTAATACCTACCTGGAGAGCATTTTTCTTATTAAATCCTTTCTCAGACATGAAAGTCTTTATCACTCCACCGCACCGTCTGAAGAATACCTGATGTGGCTACAGATGTTGGGAAAGATGTACATCTGAGTGTGTAACAGTTGCATGGCTTCATTTTCCATGGCTCACTTCCTAAATGTTTTGCTCCATGTGGACCAGACAAAAACAGTGTCTGATCTGTCAACAACGGGTCTACTTACAAACTTGTTCGACAGCTTTGCTGCTTTACTTCTGGCAGAGTGTGAGGCTGCTGTGCTTTTAACAGTGAATTTTATTAGTATTTTTCTACATTATTAAAAGTCTTCCTAGAGAGATAAAGAATACTAGAAATATATGTTAACAGTAATTTAGCTTAAGCACTCTTCTTAACTAACGTTCATTCTGGGGTCCTGGAAACCCTTTAAAAGGGACAGTCCACCCCAAAATCAAAATAGATGAACTAGATGGCACTCGGCTTGTGGTGCTCAAAGCGCCAAACATATATATATATATATATGTATGTAAATATACATTTAAAAAACTCTCAGCAGTAATGTCTCTTTCCAGAAATCATGACAGCGTGACTCAACATAATCCACAGACCTTGTTGTGAGCAGTTTCATGTTGGAACTGTAGATCTTTCTACTGAACTACACCTGCCAACCAAATCACTGTGCAGAAGGAAGCGTGCATCTACTCATGGATATGAGGCTTGTGCTCGTGACAGATGTAAGATGTAAACATTTAATGTATCCTCTTTCAGTGGTTTGTTTGATATGCTATGAATTATCATTCAACAAATGACATTTTGTACTCAATGTAAAGTTACTGTGGTTTGATTTCGGGAAAGAAAAATGGTGATGACGCAACTTGAAATAACTCCATCCACCACACCAACCTGCCTCATTACAGGACCACTTCCTGCCTTACTCCCAAAAGCACATCAATCCTTAATATGTGGGTTATACACCAATTACTAGCTTATTATTATGTGGGATATGTATGAATTTTGGTGCATTTTTGTAAGAAAACATACAGACAGTACATGAAAAAAGTCTGAAACTGAGCTGAGCTGTAACATTAGCTAGCTCAGTGGTGCTAAGAGAGCTATCAGATGCACGCTTCCTTCTGCACAGTGATATGATTGGCGCGTGTAGTTTGGTAGAAAGAATATAGTCCCTATATGAAACTGCTCACAACAAGGCCTGTGGATTATCTTGAGTAACTGGATTTTTCGAAGGAGACATTATTGTTGTTGGGTTTTTCAAATGTATTTTTTAGCTTTGAGCACCACAAGCCGAACTCCATCTAGTTCTATTATATTTGAGAGAAAGCAGACATCTCTACGGCTGATATCTCCAACAAGTAAGTCCTGTTTATGGCAAAGGGAGGAGTAAGCACACTGATAGTTTTTTACATTTGGGGTTTTACAAAGGCCAGACGGAAAGAAAAATATATATTTAAAAGAAGATAACTGGGGTCTGCGAGGCCTCAATCAATAATGAATAGTTAAGTAAGTAGAAGATGAACTGAAAAGGCATGAAGTTAAAGATAAAATATGCTTTTCAACATTTAAAGGAAGATTGGTGTATCATTTTTTGTACAATTTTAGAGTTAAAAAAGGAAAGAAGCACCGTGCAAAACTTTGGGCAGCCCAAGATGTTTGAGCTCTTAGTTAACTTTCACTAGGCTCAGATCTTAATTAGCTTGTTAGGACTGTGGCTTGTTCACAATCATTGTTAGGAAAGGTCAAGTGATGCAAATTTCAAAGCTTGAAAAATACTCTGCCTCCTAAAACCTTGTCCTGTTAATCAGCAGCCACTGGCTCCTTTTAACAGCTGCCTAGCACTCTGAAAACTAAAATAACTGATGCCCACAAAGCAGGAGAAGACTATAAGAAGATAGCAAAGTGTTTTCAGGCAGCTGCATCCTCAGTTCGTAATGTAATTAAGACATGGCAGTTAACAGGAACTGTGAAGGTCAAGTTGAGGTCTGGAGGTCCAAGATCGAGCAGGCTGCACATAGGATCGCTAGAAAGGCAAATCTGAACCCCCGTTTGACTGCAAAAGACCTGCAGGAAGATTTATCAGACTCTGGAGTGGTGGAACACTGTTAAACTGTGCAGCGACACCTGCACAAATATGATCTTCATGTCATGGAAGAGTCATCAGGAGAAAACCTTTTCTGAGTCCTCACCACAAAATTCAGCATCACAACAAGTCACGGAAAGAACACCTGTCCAGCTGTTAAGGACGGAGGTGGTTCAATCATGCTTTGGGCTTGTGTTGGAGCCAGTGGCACAGAGAATGTTTCACAGGAAGAGGAAAGAATGGATTCAGTTAATATCCAGCAAATTCTGTAAGCAAACATCACACCATAAAAAAAAAGCTGAAGATGAAGAGAGGATGGCTTCTACAACAGGACAACAATCCTGGAGACCACGAAATCCACAATGGACTACCTCAAGAGGCGCAAGCTGAAGGTTTTGCCATGGGCCTCACAGTCTCCTGACCTGAACATCATTGAAAATCTGCGGATGGACCTCAAAAGAGTAGTGCATGCAAGATGGCCCAAGAATCTCACAGAGCTAGAAGTGTTTTGCAAAGACGAATGGGCAAAAATCCTTCAAACAAGAACTGAAAGATTCTTAGCTGGCTACAGAAAGTGTTTAGAAGCTGTTGCCAAAGGGGGCACTACTAACTACTGACCATGCAGGGTGACCAGCTTTTGCTTCAGGACCTTTTCCTCTCATGTTATTTTGAAACTGTGACAGATTGAAATAAAAAAAAAAGGAATCTTGCTTTGAATATTGAATAAATTAGTCCTCTTAAACTTTTTTGCCTTTTTGGAAATCAGACCATCTTTTGCTTGCTTGGCTATTTACTGTAAAGAGAATTTTGACCAGGGGTGCCCAGACTTTTTCATGCAATTGTAAGTACATAAGTGCTTTAACAAAGAACATGACAGACGATACTGTGTCTTTGATGAACAGAATCACTCTCACGAACCCACAAAGCCTCTAAAAGACATCATGCTATATCTGCTACAAGAAATGTAGTAAGGGTGGTTAGTGATAATTGTTTATTTTCTTTTTTATTGCATCAGCAAATTTTCATCTTTACATGATGTGAACTCAGAACTGTTCAGCATGTTTCCACATCCAAAGTGATCCCCTTTGTCGCTTTGCAAAAGTTTAATTTAAAAAGATACACAGGTTACCGAACTAGAGAAAGAACAAGGAATGTGGGAGAGAAGCGGTGAGCGTTTGGCCCCGGTGAGCCTCTGAGAAAATCTCCTAATTTGCTACTCTCACATGGACCTTTGCTTTCTTTGGGGCTGCACCTACTCATTTATTTCATTGAAATCAGTCCGAATTGGGGTGGTTTACAATTGACACAACGAGTTTGGCATGACCTTTTCTCCTTGCTGTAAATGGGTACTCATAGAATCTGAAGGGGAAGGTCGGGGTGCTGGAGGAGGAGGGATGGGGGTGGTGGTGGAGGGGGGTGGGAGTTGCGTTGGCTGGGGGCCGGTGGGGGATTGGGTGGAAATCACAGCAGTGAAAATGGCAGTGCAGTGAAAGAGGGGCCTGATTGCATTGGGACAGCATGCGAGAGAGAGCAGCATGCTCAGCCCAATCAGAGCGACATAAGGAAAAAGTGCTCTTATCAACCAGTAATGGCCCACTTGACAATCACACAGGCACAAAACTGCTCTATTTAACGCTGATTGCAAAAACTGCTGCCCCCCTATCTCAGAGCCGCATGACTCCCCGACATCTCCCTGCCACCTCCCAGCTTTCAGCCAAGACCCTTTCCTGAATGGAATTTATAATCACCTCTTCTATTTCTACGCTAATTGTTATTTTAAGACTTAAGCTGTGTATTAGGCAGTTAGTGCTGGTGAAATGTCTGCCTTGATTACTGTGTTTATTGCAGGCATTGGAGGCATATCCATCTCAATTCCACCTGCTTGACAGCCAGGTATTGCTTGTCTACCTGGTTGTTCATCCCTGCTCATGTCCATGTGCTTAGTGTGGGAGAGGCCTGCTGCAGTGCACATCTGTACACGTAAAGGTGAAGCTCTTTGAAGCCTGTGCAGCTCAGATTTAATGAAATACTCAGACATTCAACAGCTATTTTAGCTTCAGTCTCTACTTTAATATGATCTAAAACCCAGCACAAATGTATCCATCACACAGTATCTCATGTGTATCTTGATTTGGCAACACACACTCTGACATCAGCCTGCTGTCACCTTTTTTTTAGATATATATATTCACAGAACACCACTAATAACAGTAGTAGTAGTAGGATTATAAATACGTTTCCATTTTTTTGCTCCTTGATATATTTGTTCACTCCTTGTGTAAGTAAACTGCATTAATTTATTCACATTGTGTTTACTTTATACTTTGCTCATTCTACTTTTTACGAATAAAAATACTATATATAATAATAATAATTAACCTCCTGAGACCTTGTGTCCTCGTATGAGGACATCACATTTCTGGTTTACTTGACCTTATATTTCATTCTACAGGTCTACTTAACTTAGACCTGTTGTCCTCATTCGTGGACACTTTAATGTGCCATCTAGTCACAGTAAGACCACAATACACTAATCCATGTAAAAACAAGATGGCAGCCATCACTGCCAAGTCAGTCTGCAGCCAATCTTGACACAAAACTGGACAAGGTCCAAAACCTGATTACATTTTATGGTTGAAACATGTTTATTTATGATTAATATTGTTTGTAGTTTGATATGGCAACAAATTTGACCAATTTAAGCAACAGTAACAAGCTATGACACTGTTAATTAGAAAGTACTCATTTGAGGACACTGGGACTTCATTATTGTCTCATTTGAGGATGTTGGGATTTTATTATTGTCTTGTTTGAGGACATTGGGACTCGGTTATCATTGACAATGTTTAGTTTTTTATACTTATCGGGTCCTACTGATGCCAAATAGCTAGGAGAAATTAAAAATGCATATCAAACAAAAGACTTCGACTCGAGTCAGGCTCAAGTCACAAATTTGATGACTTTAGACTTTAGACTTGAACTTTACAGCGAGTTACTTGTGACTTCACTTAGGCTTGAGCTTTTTGACTTGAAACTATCTGGTACGTTCCCCCAAGTATTTAAAATTAACGAATCAGTTAATTTCCCTTTGTTTCCTGAATCAACTTCTTATTTCATTTCGACATTAAACACGCAACAAACATAAATATAAAAGCAAAGTTGAATGAAGAATAGTCTACAGAAAATGTCTTGCAAATTTGGAAAGAGTAAGTTCTATACCTTTTTCCAATATAAGATGCGTCAAACACAAGACAAGACAGAAACATACAAAATTCATTATGTTGTGACACTGGTTATTATTGCAGCCCTATGTTTTTGTTTTTAAGTGCAGCTGCACTTGTTTTAACAAGTAAATACGAGTTTTAAATTCTACTTTTTCCTGTCTTGCATCATCTGTCCTCAATACCTTCCCAGCTCACCCTCGTCTTTTCTTTTCTTCTGCCTGGTTGTGTCAAACAGCCACAGGTGTGTGTTGGCATCCTGGTGTGAAACAAGAGGGAAACAGAGCGATGCAGAGGTGCTGGTGAGTGTCAAGGTGCAACAACCACACTGAGGAGGCACCTTTGATCTGGATCCACCTTGCAAAGCTCAGTCAGTCACAAGAGATCAAAGTACCTGGGAAAAGACTATAATATTGATTATGATAAATTATGTTAACTTCTCGTATTTTATCTGTGTTTCATTTGTTTGTATTTGTATTTTCAGTATATGCTTGAGGAAAAAATGCATTATAGAACATGATTATAACTTTGAAGCAGGGTAGCATTACCACATTTTCCTCTCTCTTATTATTATTATCAGCAGTCAACTGTATTACTGTTTACATGCTCCACTCTTTAGTTTACACACTGTATAATTTGATGAATCACAACCAATCAATAATCTCTTAGTCACATGGAATAATACAATTTAAAAGTCCAATAAAATGTGATCCCATCTCCTCATTTAACTCATGCACTGTAATTTACTCTTTTTTATGCGTCTTCTTACATTGTTGGTGGCTGCTTTAAAATTGCCCATGTTTGCGGATGGTTCTGGTAATCCATGGTTTCTGATTGTGGAATGATTGAACTGTCCGCACATCCTGACCTCAATAAGACGGCCGCATAGTTGCTTCTCCCGAACATAGGCAGTGTATGGCAGTTTATGCCAAAAGTCAGTGTTAAAAGTTTAACTAATTTACAAGGCTTTTTTCTTCAAGGCTCTGCCACAGAAACACATCAACCATTCATGTGCTCTGTGAGTCACTTTATTTTGACACACACAGTTTGCTGTGTCTAAATCTGTCATGTTTCTTGTCTATAGTCTTTTCCTGACATGTATCTCAACCTTGTGTCTTACTTTATCAGATGCCAACTGTCATGACTCCATAAAGGATAGATTCCTATAATGCTTCAGCATTTCAGCACCTACATGACCCTGTACATGTATGCATATGCACGGTGATTTAAACAAGGATGCATTCTTGTATGATGTACGCAGCCATTTAGCACCACATAAATACTATACATGGGTAAATGCATAAATGATCAATCATCTTTTCCTGCAGTGAATTTGCTGGCACAGCATATGCTTCAAATGTGTTGGATTTGTCAGAGAAGTTAAGTGTTGGTTACATTATTTATGTTATTGTTGTCCAACAGCTGCATGACAAAATGTCTCGGTGAAAATAATGAATGTTTGCACACTGACCATTTTGAACTGACATTTTAATTTTTTGCAGGACAGCCTGTTCAGTAGAGACCCTGAGTTCAACCTCCAGCATCGTGCTCCAGTGTTTCTAAGAACATCCCTGATCTCCTACCAGCTGAAGGGGAAATCTGACTCACCTGTAAGTACCACATATACATATAAATCTGTATCTGTGTCTGCTGTTGCATATTTGAACAGGATGTTATCCAAAAACAAAAGCACAGAACAATCTTCTCCCTTCCTTCCTCAGTGTATTTATGATGTGATCCTCAGGTAGTAAGACTCCCAGGCTTTGTTGCATATTGATACAGAAACATGGCTCCCCCCACAGGTCAACCGTGGTACTACAACCACTTTAATTGACCATAAAAATTAGCGGTTTTTGCCACAAAATCTGAAGACTAGGTCTGACATGTTGTGTGATACTTCAACACAATATTGAGGCCATGAATCATTGGATGAAAGACTGCAGAAAGCAAAGCCACCACACATAAATATATCTTAAATATGGAAAATTAACATTTGATTAGATATACCATGCATTACTATCTAATGTGTGAGTTAATGTAGCTCTAATTAGTATTACATAAGATGTGGCTTGTGTATTGTTTATACACTCAGAAAATGTGAAAATGATGCCGTGTCCCAGCAAAATTAATTTTCCATACTTCCACAAGAGGGCCACAGAGGACCTGCACATCCTGGTAAACTGTGTGAATCTATTTGCTGAGGTGAAAACTGTCACGGAATCAGTGATGTTCTCATTGTGCTGGATGGTTGATCTATAAGATCAGAGGCAACAGGAGTGAGTGAAAGCAAACTATTATTTTTTAAATGCATATATAGTATATCAATGTACACAAAACACATACACACAATAGCAATTACATTAATCAGCACTACTGTGCAAATGACTTGCCATTACATATCTGTAGGGATATTATAGTAATCATTATTTTGCCTGCTTTTATTTTGCTATTGACTGTTGTTGCTTTCAGTATATAACATAATTATAGTGTTTCATATTGCAATATATGATTATGAGGTTACAGTGGAATATTATTTTCCTATTAGACTAGACTAGTTAAAAGTCATGACAGCATGAGAGCTGAGGGGATATTTGGAGCACTGCTGGATTAAATTGAAGCCACTGGTTGAAAATAAGTATGATTACCCAGGTATGGTTAATTTTTAAGGTAGGCTTTATTGAACTTTGCCCGTGTATTTCCATTTTCTTCTACTTATACTTATACTCCACTACATTTCAGAGGGAAACGTTGTTCTTTTTATTCCACTACATTTATCTGGAGCTGTAGTTACTTTACAAATTAAGATTTATATTTTTTTTAAAAAACCATGATAACATTATAACATAGGTAACCAGTGGTTGCCACCTTTTTTTTGGCTGGTATACCTCATAGAAAAACTGTATGGTCTGGGCATCTTGTCACATTTCACCTGCCTATGAGTAGTTCAAGCAAAGACCGATTTTTGCTCTAAACTGAAATTACTCTTCAAGCACCATGAAGGTAAAATTATCCAACATTTCATAAAACAAGCAAAGACTAAAGACCAAAATATGAGTACTACTGTTTGGTATAACTTTTTTTCTCTCTCCTCTCCTATTAATCTTACATGACACCTCTGATCTTTCATGTGACCATTTGTAAGGGGCCTAACCCCTTGGCTGGTAACCACTGAACTACTTAACTGCATCTAGATTTATAACCGGAGACACCCGTAGCACTCATCATTGTTTTCTTTCTCAAAATGTGGGATGGTCTTCTCTTTCTATTAGAAGTGACCAGCATTTGTTTTATTTATTCATAAGGGACTTCTTCAGAAATTGCTCTCATATTTGACGTCACTTATTGGCTGGAGAGTTGTAACACATAACTCACATTTGCAGGACTGGTTAGTGCTGCAGGTTCCTAGAACTAACACTGATTAAGGAAAGATTGCTTTTAGATTCTTTGCACCACACACCTGGAACGAATTGCAGTGTAGTTTGAAGCTTGATACTCTGTGTCCTATGGGTCATTTAAGAAATCTAGTCAAAAACTTGACTGATTTTAACTGTTAGTGTTTTTAACTTGTTTTAACTGATGCATTATTAAGTTATATGTGTATATATGTATAATATTATATTTTGTTTTATATATGTATATACATACATTTATATTGTACGATATTGTACTTTTTAAATTGGTTGTTTTATGTGGTTATTTATGTACTCAGGTCTGTCTTGAAAATTAGATCTTAAATAAAGGTTTCTAAACATTTTGCTGATCTTATGTAAAGTTGGATTTTGAATGCAGGACTTTTACTTGTAATTAAGTATTTTTACACTTAAGTAAAGGATCTGAGTCGCCTACTTCTTCCACCACTGATTAAAGCTTTATAGCATTTTAATTAGTCACCAGTAAATCTAAAATAAGTCTAAAACCTTAGGAAGCAGTTTTTTAGATGATCAGAAATAAAATGAAATGAACTGAGTAATGAATCAGTCATTAAACATGCACCTCAGAGTGTGTGTGAGTGTGTGTTATCCAGGTTTAGATGTTAGTGGGACTCTGTAAGTGGAAACCAGTCTCATTGGCAGCATCGTCACGTGATCTCCCATGGCAACCGCTGAGTGTCATCAGTTCCGCTCTGGGAGAAGAAGTGCAGCCTCAGTCCGGCTCAACTGAAAATGTACTGACTCATTTTAGCACAACTCTGCAGGTTTAATTTGACTTCACATCAACCCAGGCTTCTTCCAGCGAACACCACGGCCCTTCTTACCTCATATATTCAGAGGATTTTTAAAGAAAGTGCGAGCTGGAAACCATGAGTCACCTCAACCCGGGGTAGGTGCAATTTAATGTTTTATATTTGACAGTGGAGGAGCTGAGATGTGGGTCCGAATATTGGTGTACTTTCTAAATTTTACGTAATCTTCCCTTTCTTTTTATAACTACTTAAAAAATGTAATTAATATCTAATACACATATGTTGTGTGGGAGTAAAATGTCTAGCAACACGGTTAACTACCAAAAACGGTTAATACTTTTATTTAATGACTCTAAACTGTGCTAATGCTAATGTTAAGCTAGTTAACCGTTAGGCCCGTTAAAACTTTAAACATGGCAGTTTGAGAAAACAAAGTGCGTCACAAAACCACACTATTATATTGTATTGTAACAGTGTGAGAGTACAATGTCAAGCAATAAGACACCACTGAGGCACAATTTACTAATTTTATTTGACTTTTCTTTTACTACTTTCTACAGACTACTAATGGGTCAAACTAAAACTAATAAAACTTTAAGCAATACTTAGAAAACTTTTTAAACAGCAGATTTGTACTACAAAGTGCTTCACTATGAACATCAAATTAGCTACATTGAACACAACCTTAAAGGAAAATAAAATGGAGAGTGAAGAACACACTCTCTTTGTTGAAGTACATTCACTCAGTTACTTCAGTAAGACATTTTAGGTTCCTGTTTTTAATCATTTTGATTAAATGGTACTTCATACTTCCATTACAATTCAGAGGGAAATACTACAACATTTATCTGACAGCCATAATGACTTTACAGATAAAGATTTTACATTTACAGTTTATAAAATATGATGCATTGTTAGATTTAACTCTTAATCAGAAGGTGAAGTAGTTAAAATCAGCTCCACCTGGGACTGTAACACTAAAGTACACATGACCCAGTATTAAGATACCTCCAGGGGTCATTCTGCTTCATAATGAGTACTATTAAGTTACATATACTTTAAGTACATTTTGTCTGTAATACTTTGTATTTTTTAAGTCAAGTGTTTGACTTTCACTGTTTAACTTAGATTATTTGAATACTTCTTCCACCATATGCCTTTTTTGTCATTTTAAACTTCCTGGTTTAGTTGTGTTTAGTTACTTTTGAAACCCTGGAATCAACTTCTTAAATAGAAAAAGAAAGTCGTGTATAAAATACTGAGTGATCGTTCATCAGCATGTTGTGGTTCAGTGAGAAATCTGGAGCCAGAGCTGAAGAGCACTGGAGACAAACAGGCCAGGTGCACAAAGAGGAGGCAGACAGTCAGGGTTAAGTGGGCCATTCCCTGTAATTCCTGTATGTAATCAGACACCAGTAACAGACCCTATAGTTTGTAAGATCCTGTTGTCTTGTGCACAAATGCTGGAGGAAATCAAATCTGTGTTGGAAAAACACTTTCAGCCCGGCCGGGCCTGCGGTCGACTTGATGTCTCATTAATGAGAACAAGAAACAACAAACAAACATGGTGTTGTGCCCTACTAAAGCATTTGATTGAGATTCTGGTTTCCTTTACTAAGTGAAGCCTTTTCTTAATTAAGTTTCTTTAGTTGGGATTAATTGAGTGTCTAATTTGTGATTTTGTTGGTCTCATTTCTGTAGACTTATTTCAGCCTACAACAGTCTGACCGACAAACATCTGGCTGGATACTTCAGCAACACTCGGATCAGGAGACACCTGCAGAGAGCAGGACTGGTAGGCTGATGATGATGATGATGATGATGATGATGATGATGATGATTATGATTATGATGATGATTATTATTATTATAAGGGCCGTAGCTACCATTGATTTCCTGGGTATTGTTGTTGGTAATTGAATGATATTAAAAAGTATTAATATTCAACAGTTACACAGAAATTACAGAGGGTGGTTTTTGAAGGCTGATTCCGACTATTTCAATGCTAAACACATAAAAATGTCATGTTTTTTTTTTTTTTTAAGTAAAAATATTGAATTTACTTGAAATATATGTAAGGGTTTTAGTATTTGTACTCACGCAAGTATATCCCAGCTGTGTGAAGAAACATAAGATACAACTGTATAGTTAAATGGATGCGAAAACTAGTTGGTGCTTGGCAGATATGGATGAGTATCCTGGCCAAGGCTCTAATGATGATGATGATAATGATGACACAGTCATATATATCACTCTTTTTACAGCCTGAAGTACTTACAATGAATATAAATGTTGTTGAGCTGCTGATATTGCAATCTAGTAATAATCTTTTATTGAATATTGACTAGCCTATTAGGTAGTTGCTATCACTAGCATGAAAGCTTCTCCCTGAGTACAGTTGCATAAATCTTTGTGTGAAAGTAAAAGCTGCAAGGAAATTGACTTAATCTGGCAGATTTAAAGGTATAATGTGCATGAATTGAAAGTTACTGTTTGTAAACAGTATTGGCAGCAAAAGTGAAAATTGAAGCCAATTCCAGATTTGCTCGTTTGCTATATTTGCATTTTTTTGTGCTGTGTTTGCAAATTTTGTAGCTTCCTCTTAGACGTGTGTGCTGTCTATAGTCTGGCACCTGGTTGTTGTGTTTTTATAAAGTCCCGACCTCACGTGAGCACTGTAACTAGCAACTTCCCAAACACAGCAAACTAAAGAGTAAAAAAAGAAGATACAGGCAAAAGCTGGTGTCTCTGCAGATAAAAACACTGTCACACACTTCTAGTGGGTCATAGGTGATAAATAAGAGGAATTACTATTGTATGAGTCTAAATATTGTTTTTTAGGAAATTCCTGCATAGTACACCTTTAAAATCATTAAAGGTATTTAAAGATGGTGAATAACCAAACTACCACTAACTGTCATTAGTTTCTTATCGAAATGTTACTAAATTCTGACAGACGTACAGAATGGCTTGACATCGCCTTTTTCCAGTCAAGCCCCACGTACTTCAAACCAATGGAAAAAAAGCACAAATACAGAAATCTCCCTTGTGAAATAACAAACTGTTAATTGTTATAAAATTGTGTTGGTGTGCTTTTGAGTCCTTGTATTTCTGCACAAACTATTAGCCGTTTGTGCCCTCAATTTAAAAACATTGTGAATATAGCTTGAACGCGGACTGAGGCTATTGTTGTTCTCAGATCACCAGAAGTGGGCGCATTGTTCCAGACAAGGAGTACAGACACAAGCTGATCCAGAGAGCCCACCAGAGACACGTTCGAGAATGCCTGGCCCAGGCCATTTTCCACAAGGTGCTGGAGATGGAGGTGGGAGGAACACAGCGTACCAGAGACAAAACAGTCAAATCACTGTCAGCTAATCTGTGCTTCTCCTTGAATAATAAATGATGCTAATTGGCTCTGTGCCCCTCCCATACAGCGTGTCCATCAAATAGAGATCAAAAGGAAACTGGAGGAGTTTGCAAGGAGGGAAAGAGTGCATAAGATCAAGGTACATCATTTACATTTAAACACTGCTTTCCGCTTCATTTTGCAAATTAATGACTCTTGAATCAAATGAAACAAATGACACTTGATGACATCAGCCACCAAATTATTTTTAATTTAAAATTTAGATATATAGCTACGCAAAAAATAGTTACGATATTGATGAATGGTCTTGTTTGGAAGGTGGATCGTTCTAAAAGGTATGAAGAAGACATCATCCGCATCCTGTCTCCACGCCCACCCACTGGTGCAAGGGGCATCCGAAAACAGCACTCTGGGCCAGAAGGGGAGCACTCCGAATCCTCAGAGTCTGTGAGTCAAACATCCTTCTTGGCGCACAAGTACTTTGAGTGGATATTGCTGTAATATGTTGTCACATGTGATTGATGCAGGCCCCCCCACTGGCCAATCAGGACAGAGATAAACCACTGATCAAAGTTCTTAATCAAGTGCCTTTGGAATTTGACCTTTAATTATAGCATCTCCATCATGCAAAGAAGGTTTTTTAAATGCCACAACATGGTCTCTGAGATATTATGTCTGAGTTTAAAACCTTGACCTTTAGTTAAAGACCTTTATAAGGCCAATCAGTTTAAGATGGATAGGTCAATCAGTCCTGTGTTTTACATAATACAAATATGAGGTGTAATTTTGATTGTCGTGCCCTCATTAGTTTGATTTTTTTTATTTCCTGAAAAACACAGAATAATGCATCAGCCCTCTAACTTCGACAGCAAGCCTGGCTCTGTTCTAACTAGATCACAAGATCAACCTTCCAGCACCTCTAAACATCATTATTAAGCTTAGTTAGTTTAATGCAGACAAAAACTGAATTGTAAAGACAAAAAAAAAGTTGTGGCTTTAGGGGAGTAATGTGTCGGACTATAGACCGAATCACAATGTTTGTTTAAGAGAACCCCTGCATCGTGTGCATACAGTTTAATGGCATTGAGCAAATGGGGGCGAGGAACAGCTGAGATACCAAGAGAGAATGATACAGTCCTGTTGTGCATGAGGGTGCTGGGTAACAATAAAGAGTGGAGAAGGCTTTTGGATTTTCAGATTTCCATCTGCCAAAAGCAAACATGCTCAGAGAATAGCCCTGGACTCAACATATGGCAGCAACATGTTGAATGTTTTCTTTTTCCACAATTTTTCATCTCATTTATCTAAAATGCATGTTTGGTGGTTTCATGTCGCATTTATAACAACACTTAAACTAATGTTAGGTTATGACCTGATTTACATGTTGGCCCACAAACTAAAGACAATTACAGCTTGAGTTTACCCAAAGCTAGCAGTTATCATTAGTCTGACCGACAGTAACATTACAGTTACAGCCAAAAATGAAAATAGAAATAAACAAGTTTGTCAATTTTTCAAATCTCTACACGTTCCAGTTGTCTATCTGGGACGTTACAGTGATTCGGCCTATGTTTTGGTCCAGGGCAATGTCTTCCTCAGTTTCCACTGGTTTGCCTGGAAGCTACAAAGGCTCAACAGGCCAACTGATTCCCCGCTTCCAAGCTTTATGCTAAGCTAAGCTTAACTCCAGCTGACTACAAGACAGATTCATCTGCCATACAGACATGTGTTAGTCTTGTTGTCTAAGCAGTATTGAGCTTCAATTGCAGTACCTACATTTAGCCAGTAAGTGTAATTTTTAACATTGTGATGATGCATCATCCCTTCAGCTATGAAGATTCTCTTCAGTAGACAAAAATAATAAAGATCTGTTTTAATCAGCCAAGTTCAGTCACAGTTGAGTCCAAGACGTTGTTTTGGGTGATGGATGTCAGTCTGTAATGAAAGTCATTATCTGTGAATGCTGATAGTTGGCATGTTGTTTGAAGAATATCAGTTTTTGCCATCAAGATTTAGAGTCGCACAGGCAAGATTGAACAGGTTAAAGGACTCTGTGGTTCCTCAGTCTGTTAATCTACTGAGTCACAGTTTAGGTTTGGTGTACCTCGGTTGAACACTGAATGTAAAAGGGAGCAATTAAATTTTGTAATAAACCTTTTTGTAATATGGTTTTGTTGTTTGCTGAAATGTAGCATTTTGTATTTTCTGTATTCATGTGAAACAGTGTACGTCCTGGGATGCAAGATAAATTTCAGAAAACGTTCTGATAATAAAGTGAAATCAAATCAAAGCCAAAAAAAAGTCAAATCAAATGTTTACACTGACACTTAGGTTTGAAGAGCTGCCACAGTCATTGTTTGCTGTGTGCGCAAACAAGAGTGTTTTAAGTGAAGTCATGGGATTCAAAGTGTGTTTTCTTTGAAACATAAAAAGTCACAGACCTTGATGCCAGAGTAAATAGAGCTAGTGATCCCGGCCTTGATCTCTGTGTTTACCCTGGGAAATCTCTCCCGTCTCAAGTCTGCAAACATCTCACACTGCAGCAGGTAGAGGCCTGTTTGAAATACATCCACAGTGATATGTGGGGGCGGGAATATCAAGGCACTTTACTAATGTGCAGTTGCACACATCTATTATTTTATTATCATGAATTAAATATAGGAGATTACGATTTATAAATCTAAGGGATATAAATAAATGTATGCATTAATAGAGTAGATTATATTAGTACGTAACATTTCTTTAGCATGCATAGATGGTGTGCAAAAAACATCAGCTGACCACAAACTCATTATGTAGAAATATGAAAAAATCAGTGATAAATATCAAAATGTAGAATAATAAAATGCCTCCAACATGTACTGTATTGTTACATTCTGTGTGACAAAGGTTTGTGAAATAAAACAATGAAAATATCATTGAGCAAATAAGCTGCATTTAACAAGAGTAACCTAAAATGATAAAACACCAATGTATGTTTTGTTGGAAATAGATAGACCTTGCAGAGATATTGTTTTGTCAACTGCTTTTATAGAGGTCAAGAATAAACCTTCAGTCTTAATATATATTATGAAAAGTACAAATATTATGTTATAAATTATGTCAGCCTTATATGTGATTAGATTCTTCTGAGATTAAAGTTTAGCCACACTGAAACACTACAAATCAGACACACTTACTACTCTCAAGAATGCTTTAAGTCACAGCCTTGTGTTCACCATGGTAAACTAATTTTACACTGTACTTTGTTGGTTTCTATAGCAATATATATTCAGTATTTGTAATTAACAGAACGCTGACTGTGTGTTTGTGTTTCGGGTGGTGCAGCCAGGATCGTCTCGACCCAACACGGCTCCAGGGAAGATGCAGAGGCCGGTGCGCCTGAAGCCGATCCACAGTAACAGCACCACAGCTTCACTCAGACGCAGCTCCCCTTACAGACTCCTCGAGTCCTCCAATGAGAACGACCAGCCATTCAACTGCACTGTGAGACCGTGACACATGGGACTCATTTAATCATTTACCCATTCATGTGCCTTCTTGTATAGAGAGTGTGCAGGATGTTTTTTTCTGTACAGACAAAATCATGTTTTTTTGGGTTAGATCTAAAGTGAGATCAATGTTATCTGCCTTTGGTGAAATCATTTGAAAACTTTGCAGTTGCTCAATAAGTGCAAAAATACTAAACTGTATTGTGTCATATTGTACAGATGATAAGCTCAGAAAACGTTTTTGTGTTAATACTTAAAGCAGAGCCATCAACATCACAATACGTCAGTGTCACAACCCGATTTTGTTCTCTCCCAGATGGACAAGGAGCCCCGGAGACGTTTGACCACAACGGAGGTGTCCCAAGGCATCTCTCCCTACTGCCTCCCAGTCATCAACAACTTTGTCACCCCAGTGCCTCCGGCCACAAAGAGGAAAGAGAGGGGGGTAAAGGTCACTCCCAGCGGCACGCTCAGAGGCCGCAGACTGCGTCCTACCACCGCCTCCAGCGGAGCTGACGTCAATGAGGTTTTTATCACTCTTTATGTTTTCCCTGACAACAAAACTTTCCACAACAAAGTCACAAGCTGCAGCCTCTTTGGATTAATTAGGTACAGCAATTACAGTTTCCATGACATGCATTGATTTTGGCAAGACCCAACAGGAGGAGGTTATATTATAAATCTTTGTGTGTTTCATAAATATGTATGTCTAAACTTAAAATGCTAAAATGCAAATTATTATATATAATATATTTATTTCAGAACTCACAACATTATTAATCTTCTACTGACCCAAATTTATTTATGCAATTATCGACTGAGTCCGTTTTAACTGGTCATACTGAAATTAATCAGGTCAAAATATCAAACATGAGACAACATGAAAAAGAAAATGTAAGTCAGTAATATGTTAAGAATAATTTCCATTTTATTTATTATTATAGAGATGGAGTAAATTTTATCCAGACCCATAACTCCTACGTGTGTAGATCACTCACATCAAATTTGGGATTAAGAAATCAAAACAATATCCTAAACTGGATTAAATCGATATCAAACTAACTCCAACCTGCCCTTTTAACCTCCCCTTTTTTCCCCACCTAGGACCCGCCGATGCTGAGGAGCTCTGTGCACCAGAGCAGAGTGTGTGTGACCATGATGTACTTTGGGAAAACGGTGCATCTTTCCCATGACCTGACCGACATGAGGGATGAGGTCAAAGTGTTTCAGCAACACTGCGGAGGAGAGAACCTGTGTGTTTACAAGGGCAAGCTCTGCGAGGGAGGTCAGTGTGAGGATCCGTGATTGTGCTTGTTAGATACTGCATGTGTGTTTGTGTACACAATGAGAGCACATCTCCTGAGGGAGGTTGTTTAGATAACTTAAGCGAGTCAACAGCCTTTGAGCAAACAAACGAACTCTATCAAGGGATCACCTAATCGATAGAATAACTTTAAAGGGCCAGTGTGTAAAATAGGTTGAAAACAGTGACATCAGTGGTCAAATTCTAGATTGCAGGGCTCACTCGCTCACCCCTCCCGTCGGGTAAATGACGGTGGCCTCTTAGGGACAAAAAGCCTTGCGCACAAGTTTTTCAGGAGTAGGTCTATCTAGTGACGAGGTGAATATTTATTTAGAAATCTAA
>NC_065515.1:14603182-14818683 GCF_006386435.1 Epinephelus moara | reverse complement strand
CAAGATGGCGACCTCTCTAAAGCAAGGCCCTTGCTATATATATATAAAAGCATAATTATAAGGCTACGAAAACCAAACAAATTTTATTTTATAGCAATTATACACTTGTATAAACATATTAATGGGTAGAATATTCAGATTCAGATTCAGATTGACAATAAACCATGCCAAATATTACACACTGGCCCTTTAAATTTAGTAATTTCTGTATCTTTAATTTAGTACCATTATTGTTAAAATTACCCACTTAGGGATATGTTAAAATGCCTGAGGGGTAAGATGGGTTAAGACCCTAACACACCAAGCTAACGGTCAGTTATCGATCAATGTTGGGCTGTCGATGAGTGTCTGTCACCCTAGTCTTTGTCCTGTGTTCCGCACTGTAGGCCCTTGTCGGCTTAGATGTTGGTTTGGTGTGTCTGGGCCTTTAGGGTTGTTCTGTAACACCACAGTCACAGATTTGATGATACTGCCCATGAAAATGTTCCTTCTTCTCATCTACCTCCTCAATTGTCCCCTCAGAGACTTTTCAGTTCATTTCAAGGCGACACAGAGGTTTCCCCTTCAGCTTGACCTTCTTCCTGAACGGGCTGCAGGTGGAGCGGCTGAGCTCCTGCTGCGAGTTCAAACACAGGAAGGGCTCCAGACTTGGTGGCAGGCACGGACACTTTGGCTTCTGCGGAGTAGAAGGAGCCTCTCCCTGCTACAAGTAAGGTCTTTTTTAAAGGTATATTGTGTCTTTAAAGGGGAACTCCACTGATTTTACACTTCAGAGTCTGTTTACAAGCCTTGTGGAGCGCTACTGAATATGTGAAAAAAAGCCTTTTGTTGCTCCAGAATTTTTTTTGTCATATATTTTTCTCGTAATTTTTGTCATGTGTCATATATCATGCTCATTTTGTCAGGTGCATCATAGCAATGGGATTAGACAAAAAGCCCACTCCTCCACCAAAGAGGGTCAAAGAGGACAGTGGAAGAGAGGAGTCAGCTCCCAGCCCGAGGAATGCTCCTGAGATGGAGACAGAGAGAACCAGAGAGGGTGCTGCATCCCACTCTGAGTGTGAAACCAGCCAACCACAGGACATGGAGACTCAGGTCAAAGAAGAAACAGCAGCTGAGGAGGACAAAGTCAGAGATGGTATAATGGCAAAACATGACTGCACTCATAAAAAATAAGTACAGAGACTTTGCAGATCTTTGCCATACAGTGTATCTTGATTCATTTTCTGAATGCCTTCCTCCTCAGACTATGAGGAAGACTTTGAAGCAGATGACGAGGGCCCTGCTGACGATGCAGAGGCAAAAGAAAAGAAATCCTCATCTCCAGTTGGTGAGACTGAAAGGCAGGTTAAAGAGAGAGACGCCTCTGAGACTGAAGACGATGAGAAGGATGGTGGGTAAAATCTCTTGTCTGAGTATATGAGATGAAAAATAACTTGAGAGTGAAGTGACATTTCACACTTGACAACTGCGTTTAATACAGCAAATCACAGAATAATTCCATATTCTTTCGAGAAACGCTAATTTCTGAAGCCTTTTATACACAAGTTACAATTTGTCATCTATAAACCATAAACTTTGAGAGAAACTGCTACCTCTATGTATTTACAATGTAAACTGGAAGTTTGGAGAGTGATTATTTCTGTTAAGGAATTTAAAATGCTCTATCTCATTTGCACAGACGACGTGAAGTCTCGTTCAAGCTCCAGCTCCTCAGGCAGTGATCGGGAGGAGAGCGATGCTGAAGCCACCAAAGACTCCAGAGAGGACGAGAAAGCAGAGCAACCTAAAGAGGTCGATCAAGAGGAAACCGCTGTTCCAGCAGACGAAAAAAAAGAAGAACCAAATGTAGAAGAAGCTGCTGCCACTGAGGCCGAGCCTGCTGTAGCTAAAGACTCAGAGCTACAGGACAGTGCGGGAGACAGCACAGAGATAGACATCTCTGACACCAGCGTCCCCTCAGGGAATGAGAATAAACAGAGCGATGACACCTCAGGAGACAACGAGGTGGAGAAAAGGGTAGATGAGAGCGGTCAAGAGCAGGAACAGGAGAGGGGTGAGTATAAAGAAACAGATGCAACTGTGGAGCTTTCACCTGAGTGACACAATGGATCAGTCCATCCTGTATGGAGGTTTTTCCACTATTATTACAACCAGGGCTGCAGTCCACTTTATGTGGTGTGAAAATACAGTAATGCAGCCCTAACAGCAATTAAATAACTTCCACAGTACTGTATTGTCAAGTTGTGATATTTAAAGTAACATTATGATGTTGTTTTAAAATTTGATAGTGGAAAAATGCTATGTGTGTTATTTTATTTTATTCCTTGTTTTGTGTTTTTTGTTTGTGTAGGAGAGGGTTGCAATGGAATGAGCTTTTCACGGCACTGTCTCAGAGAAAATATTGTGGTTCCAGGGTGTTACTGTATTATAGAATTATTATCAGCCAGAATCACCCTTAAAAGAATGAAACTGTTTTATTACATTCAATGACTATAATTGAAACTCAAAACTAGTTTTTTAATGGAAGTACATGTCAAGTTTACCTTTTGAAAATAAAAAAAATGAGATTCTTCATCAACAGTCAATTTTCATACCACAGTACCTTGAAACAGGTATACCATTGCAACCCTAGTGTGTGATGATTTCCTGTCTGATAGACTTTCTAATGTCATAATTTGGTTTTATTTAAAATTAATTTTGAGATGTTGGGATGTAAAAAGAAATTCTTACTTACAGTATAACAATATTTTATCATATTGCTGTCACTCCTGATTCTTTTTAGGCTTAAAGAAAGACTTTTTAGAGTTGCGTTTGCTTAGTTTTAAAGTTGCACAAAGTAGTTCTGGTTAAAGCAAAACTTATGTTAATTAAATAATCATTTTTTAAAAATAGATTGGAAAACAAAGGGAAAAGCCTGTAGGGGGTTAAAATGCTATCATAAAAGCAGGAGGAAGCGGCCACTGATGAAATGAAAAATAGATGTATTTTCATACTGTACACACACTTTCAAAAGGGACAAAATATCCAGCTGCATAAATATATAGTGTAACAAAACAAAACTACTTTTGCATTACCTGCAGCATTCGTCTTTTTCTTATTGTCTGTATATGTTTAGCTTGCATGTTTAGGTAATGTACTGTTAATAAATCCAGAATTATAGATGTATTTTCTCAGCCAAACTGTGCTCCTGGCAACCGTTTGCACAAAACACTTTATTACCAAAGCTGAGGGATTTTCTTTCTTTTATCTTTTATTATCTAGAGTTTCAGATTCACATCCTGACATTACTTACAATAAGCTTAAAATAGGTCTATTAGGACATTGCATATTGTGTGTCTATTTTGGTTGTTGTTCACTTGTTTTGTGTTTTTTTTTTTTTCTTTCTATGCATGTTTATATAATTTTGCATGTTATGTTTGTACCTGGAAATATTAAAAACATTATTTTGTTTGTGGCTGTTTATTTCTTTGTTGGTTCAGTTCCTTCATTGCATTTGTTTGGTTTATTCATTGCCTTTTAACATTCGGACATCATGCATCACCATGAGTGGCTCACAGAAGTTGAATATGTTAAATATGAAGTTATATCACTGTGTGTGCCGTGTCCCCTTTTCTCTCCCAAGCCAAATCTGTGCAGGAGAAGCTGGCAGAAGCCATACTAAAGGAGTCCCAGTGCAGCTCTGAGCCTGAACTGAGCGACACCAGCACTGAGGAGGAGGAGGAGTCCACAGATAAAGGCCCTGAACAGGACAGCAAGGGTACCAGATTTTAATTTTCATTTAAATGAATCAGCAAACTGCACAAGACAACTCTTGCAGTAAAATACACACTTTCCTAAACAATCTTTCCATTGTATTTGCAGATGCAGTTGCAGTGAAATCTGTGACATTTATAGAACAACAACAGACAATCACAGAGGAGACGAAATGTGAGGAAGGTGTTGCTGGTGAAGCTGAAGTGGTTCAGGACCATGAAGAGACGTCTGAACCAAAAGAACAGGAGGACGCAACTGAACAAGAGCCCCACGAGAACAGTGAGAGCACTCAAGATGAGAAGGTCAAAGTAGAAGAGGAAAATGAAAAGGCTGCATCAGAAGAAGACAAAAACACAGCAGAGAACGATAAATCAGAGGACGTAGAAGATACAGATGCAGCTCCTGTATCTGAAGAGAAAATGGCTGAGGATGACAAGACGTCAGAACCTCAAGAAGATGCAGCAGCTAAATCTGCTGATGTTGAGGCTGTGGAGAAAGACGAAGAAAACGAGGTGAAAACTGCGGCGGAGGCTGACACGCAACCCAATGAGACGGGGCAAGGGGCAGAAAGCGTCGAGGAGGATGAGTCATTGGTATCAGAGCCGAATAAAAAGACTGATGAGACAGCAGCGGCAGATAATGCAGAGGCGGAGGCGATGACAGCGAGCGAGACAATGGAGATGAAAGCAGAGCCCTCAGAGGAGCGAGAGGCCCTCAACTGTGAAGAGGCACCTGTAAGCGACGCAGAGAAGAGGCAGCAGGGAGACAGCGGGGACAGAGATGCAGCATCAGAAACAGAAGTCACAGTGGAGAATTCAAGCAGCTCGTTGGCAGGGAGCGGAGACACCACAGTGGAAAAAATAGCAGATACAAGTGAGGACAATGCAAAAAATGAGAGCGGTAAAGATGATGTGAAAGAAAAGGAAGCAGAAGAAGAGGCAAGTAATGACAGTCAGCAAGAAAGGGGTGACATGGGAGAAGAGCAGATAGAAAAATCATCTGTGGAAATAGATGATAAAGTAGAGGAGAAATCTGAAGTGGAAGGTAAAGAAGAGGAGCAAGCAAATCCCGATGAGCTAGCAGAAGCGGAAAATAAAGAGGAAAGTGAAAAGGATGATAAAGACAAGACAGAAGAAGAAGAGAATAATGAGAGTAGGGTAGAAGAAAAGTTAGAAAAAGAGGAAAACATTTCAGAGGGGACAAAAAGTGAGTCAAACACTGAAGGAAAGACAAATGAAAAACAAGCTGAGAAAACCCACAATGACGAAGTTGCAAATGAAGAGAAGGAAGACGAATCAGAAAAAACACAGAGAGACGAGGATCTCGAATGCGTCAAGAATGAAAATGAAGAGGAAGAGTCTGAAGAAAAGGAAGCTGCTACTGATAAAACTAATGAGGGTGACAAGACAAACACAGCTGCTGATGAGGAGAAGGATGATAAAGCAGAAAAGGAAGAAAAAGATCAAAATAAGGACAATGACGAGCAACCTGTGACGAATAAAGATGATGAAGAATCTGGGGAGAAAAAAGTTGAAACTGATAAGACTGCAGAGGGAGAAGAAGTAGCTGAGATTACAGAGGAATCTGAGAAGAGTGCAGCTGCGGACTTGGATAAAGACAGTGTGAAAGTGTCTGATGAAAATATTGTTGAGTCAGAAGATGCTGCTTACAGTGAAGCAGCAAATGTAGAACATGCGACTAAAATGACTGAAGAGACGCCAAACAACCTGATGGAGGATGAAGATGTTAAAGAAACTGAAGGAGGAAGTGACGATATCAAAAAGGTAGAAGTTGATGCTGAGAATGGAGAGATTTCTACTGAAGCAGAAAACAAAACTCATGAGGATGAAGGAGTGGCTCAAGCAGAAGGCAAAGATGACATGAAAACAGCGGAGAATATCGAGACAAAAACAGAGGAACCTACTGAAAATGAAAGCACAGAGGTTAAAGAAGTAGCCATTGAGTCTGAAGACAGTACTGATAAACATGAAGACGACAAGGCCGAAGAGGCTCCTGACACTGATGTCATACAAAGGGAGGCTGAGGAAAGGGATGGCAATGTGGAAAAGCAAGATGAATCCACTAAAAACGACCCAGAGCCGGAGACGTCTGGTACGGAAATAAAAGAGGAATCTAAATCAGATGACAGAACGGATGATGAAACAAAACAAGATGAAAATGGAAACATATCTGACCTTGGTCATGAAAACAGAGATTCAGATTTGATTAACAAGAGCAATAACGTTGAGAGTAATGTCAGCGAGGTGATAGTTGCTTCTTCAGGCGATCAGGCACAGTCTTCAGCACCCACTGCTGTGGATTTGGACGATACCGCTCACAAGTTAGACGAGTCAGTGCTGTGGATTTGGACGATACCGCTCACAAGTTAGACGAGTCAGCACCCACTGCTGTGGATTTGGATGACACTGCTCACAAGTTAGACGAGTCAGCACCCAATGCTGTGGATTTGGATGATACCGCTCACAAGTTAGACGAGTCCACTGCACCATCTGACTCTAAGGCTGACAAAAACCCACATGAAAATGCCGCTGCCACAGAACCCTCCCCTGCCGACGGAGAAAACAGAGCAGACACGGAGGAGGCAAGCAAGGCCTCAGAGGAAGGAGCAAGCGTCCTGCTGAAGCCTCAAGCACAGTCGTCAGAACTCGCACAAAATAATGATAACAAAGAAGAGAGCGCTGCAGTAGGTAAAGAAACTCCAGAGGCCTTAGCTTTAGAAGACAACACAGATTTGGTCAAAAACTGGGTGACCATGCATCAAACCTCAAAGTATTTTGAGACGTTCGTCGAACCTTTAGAAGAATTGAAGGAAACGACTTCAGACACTCAAGTATCCAACTCTAATGAAGAAGGGACACAATCGACAGAACTGCCGAGATCAGCAAGTCCACTCAAGATGGCGAAGGTGTCTGAAGATGCAGAACAAGAGCACACGGTAGAAGATTTAAACGAGTCAGAGGACAAAAGCAAAGAGGAAGCTGTGGAGACAAACCCAGAGAAAAATCACTCTGAAAATGGTGAACCATTTGAGAAAGACACACCGCAAGTGGAGGAGGAGACTGAGGTGAAAGACTTGATACCAAAACAAGAAAATGATAAGGAATCTGTGAATGGGCAAGACTTGAAGTTAGAGGAGCACAAAGGAAGCGGAGGATCTCAGGAAGAAGACAAGGTGCAGGATAATGGTGATATTTCCAAAACTGAAGTGGAAAGCATTGCAGGAAGTCATCATTCAGCAGCCAGTGGCAGATCTGAGAGAGTCACTGAGAATCAAACAGAGGTGAAAACTACTGATAATGATCCTGACTTTAATGACAAACAAACACCAATTGAAGAAGTGAAAGATCTTCTACCTTCATCCAAAACAGAAGATCATCATGAGCGTTCGACAAGTCCAGAAGGGCTCTCCAAACTGAAAGCCGATGAACCAAAAGATACCAAAGAAACATGGGAACAAAGTCGAGAAGTTACAGAAATAACTGGTTTTACAACGTCCAAGTCAGACGATGGAAGCCAGGAGGAGCAGCACCATAAAGACAGCCAACTCAAACCGTCGGACGGGAGCATCAACGGAGAGAGAAGAGACGTGCAGTTGATCCAAGACATCAAACACACTCTCAGTAAAGACCGGCTGAGCACTTTCACAGTGGATGAAACACTGTTCGGTCGAAGTTCGTATCCTTTGCTGACCGCTGCGAAGACAGAGAGTGGACATTAGAGCTGCCCACTTCAGAGTGGCACCAAGGTACAGTGATGCTTTACTTGCTTTTTGTAGTTTACAAGATGGTATAAAAGTATATTTATAAAACAGAGCAATTAGACAATCAGATGGCAACACTATGAAACAGAAACATTTGTAGGGATCATGAAATGCAATTTGGTTTATTGATCAGTTTCCCAAAAGTGAAAACAAGATGATTTTAGTTTTGACAGAGGCCCCCAAGTGTCTTGTGGTGTCTGTGTTTACATTACAACGGCTTCTTTAATAGTCTTCATCCTTCAGTCACCGAAAAGAAGAAGCTGTATGATGAGTTTTGACTGCTGCACAAAATGTTTACAAAAGACCATCTCTTCCTATTGTTGGTAACAAAGAGGCGTAGTTTGTGTGAGGTATCAAGTGCAGCTGCTATCACCCATTACCTGTAAACAGATACTCTTCCACTCACGCTCACAAATGATTAAATAATTCATAGTTGTTGGACTCCCACAGCTTAGTTTGTCCCAAGTACACTTTACATTTCCACTGATGTTACAGTACTTCAGCTTTGATCAGAGATCTGTAATTGCACTGTCTGTGTTAATGAGAGTTTTAGACCTGTAAAGGGTAACTTGAGTATTTTCTTCAACTTGGACCCTTTTTACTGTGCTTTTGTGTCTAAATGACAAATGGGAACAATAATAGCAGTCGTGCAGTGTTTGTTTTTGTCACTGACAGGCTCAGATTATTATTCTAAGTGTCTAACAACAGTATGAAAAGGATCCCTACAGAGACAGACCTTTTTTGTTTAAGAATAATATCCTTTCTGTTTAACCAAAAACAGCCATAAAATCACAATTGCCAAAGCCACCAGACTCTGTTTAAATGAATGGTAATTTTAGCGTGTATATAGCCAGTATATTTTCACACATAAGTGAGTGAATTAAGGGTTTACATCAACCAAACCAGAGTTGGTTATTGCTGTGACAATGGAAAAAGGAATGAAGGGTTTTGTGATTTTTATTTTGTTTCTGTGGACTTTGAATGAACTGTGTTTTACACTGATAAAAATACTGTTTATTTAAATGGAGTCTGGTTGGATGGTAAGAGGATTTCAAAGCCGTTTCTGGTTAAAGAAAAAGGACCATACTCTTTTACAAGAAGGTCTATCTCTGTAGGGATCCTTTCCATGATGTTGTCAGAAACAATCTGAGCCTGCCTGTGGAAAAAACAAGCAATATTAGTGGATGTAAATTGATGGGGCAAACATGCCCCGTGCAAACATGATTACATTGCAACGTTTCACCGCTTCTGGCTACAGTGGTCTGGCTTAACACTGGACCAATTTTAAAACTGTTCTCATTAGTCATTTAGACACAAAAACATGAGAAAACAGGGTCCAGGTTAAAAAAAAAAATCAAAATTATCCTTTAACATAATTATTTGTTTAGCTGACATCTAGACAAAAATGCAGCGGAACAACAAGAATGTTAACCTAAGCTAACATGATTTATTCGCTCATCATTAGGCTACTTATTAGTCAAACAAAACAGTGGTAACATTGTAAAATGTCAAATCTAGGCACTGAGTTGTGTCATTATTGCTGCTAACACTACCTCTTAGTAAAGAAAAATACTTAATATTTATCTGTACTGCCTTTTACCCAAGTTTGTATGGCTAGTGTGGGTTTGTGAGGCTTCATCTTTTCAATTGATATCTGTCAGTGACTGAACGCTTGTGTGATTTTGCCACTCGAAAAAATAAAGAAATAAAAACAGCGGGATGGAAATATTTTGCTTTTTACTTGAATGAAGATGTGTGTACGTTGAATTAATGAACACACTGACTGTGATTTCAGACTTATGCAAACCATGTACACAAAAAACAATTTTGCTTGACACACAGAGAGTATTTACAGGATCAAAAAGCCTCAACAAAATATTAAAAAATGTTTACATAATAATATGCAACAATTAAACCTTATAAAACACAACACTAGAGATAATGGGGGGCTAAGAAGTTACTGTAAATTCATTAACAACTTATCCAAATAAAATAGGCTACAGCAATATCTACTACTTCTACCACCTGTTTATACAGTTCTACTTCAAATAATCTGTCAAATACAGACATGAATGTCTTAATTAATAAGGTAATAAAAAAAAGCGTGTTTTAGTTACTGTCCTCGAAGCTGCCACTGCTGCTGTAAGAAGAGTGAAATCTCATGGTGCTCATGGGATCGGACACATACCCTGTAAGAGAGACAAATCAATGACAACTGTGACACTCCATTTATGGCTTTCATTTATGATTAATTATATTGACGATAGCAACATTACTGTTATTGACACTTAAAAGATAAGACTGGTGATATTCTATGAATTATTTATTGAAAATAAATTCCTTGAAAAGACCCAAACTTACCACATACATCATCCTGCTGTCAGAAATGCTTAGAGCACCAAATGTGCTCTAAGTAAGCTGTGTAAATAGTCCCCAACAAAAGCACCTTTTACTCCTGTTTGAGTAACGTTTGCTAAAAATGACCTGCTTTTTTAGGAATTACTGAGTCTTTTTAAAAAATGTAACCTGAAGATTCAAATTAGAAAAATATAGAACAGCACCAGCCTTATCTTTTAAATTACTTTGTATTAACTAAAAGCATAAGATACAGTTAATTTATTAATAAATTCAAGGGACAGTTCACCCCAAAATACTTTTTTTTTTCTCTTACCTGTAGTGCTACGCATCAGTTCTAGATTGTTTTGGTGTGAGTTGTGGAGTGTTGGAGATATCAGCCATCGAGACACCTGCCCCCTCTCCAATATAATGGAACTAGATGGCACTCTGCTTGTGGTGCACCAAAAAGTACATTTCAAAAAGATAATCCACAGACCTTGTTGTCTCCTTCCAGAAATCACGACCCAGTTACTCAAGGTAATCCACAGACCTTGTTGTGAGTGGTTTAATGTAGGAACTATTTTCTTTCTACCGAACTACACCCACCAACCGTATCACTGTGCAGGAAAAGCACACAAGCTCACCTAGCACCTCTGAGCTAGCTAAAGTTACAACTCAGTCGAGGAGGACGTCATTAATGTTTACATCTTGCACTGTCACGAGCACAGGCCTCTTATCCATGAGTAGATGCACACTTCCTGTGCAGTGATACAGTTCGTGGGTGCATTTAGTTAGAAAGAAAATAGTTCCTTCATGAAACTGCTCACAACAAGGTCTGTGGATTATCTTGAGTAACCATGTCATGATGTCTGGAAAGAGACGTTGCTGTTGAGTTTTTTAAATGTATTATTTTGGGTGCCTTGAGCACCACAAGCCGAGCCCCATCTAGTTCCATTATATTGTAGAGAAGGCAGACATTTCTACTTCTGATATCTCCAACACTCATCGACCCACACCAAAACAATCTAGACTGGTAAATGGCACTACAGGTAAGATGAAAAATATGTATTTTTTTATTTTGGAATGAACTGCCCCTTTAAAAAAACAGTTAAGTGTAATAAATGATAAAATAAACAATAAGCTTTGGTGAAAAGCACATTTGAAGATGATGCCTAAATTACTCGCATTCAGAGTGACACAGAAACCAGAAAAGCACCTGTTCTTAAATCTGAATTGATCCCAACACCTGCACTGAAGTGTTAAACTGCACCAGCTTTACTTTCAAAAACAATTACTATCACTACACAGTATCAGTGCTCAGTATTCTGCAAACAAACCGTTTCGATCAATAGGAGAAAACTGCATGTTCCTTCTGAGTTCCTCCAGTGACAGGCCTCCAGATGCACGACGCCGCTCACTGAAAAGTAAAGCACATAAAATAAACCCTGCCTCATTAATCCACTGCAAAACAACACTAGTACAGAAATATATACAGCTTAGTTTACACGGAGAAAGACAGATGAGATGGAGCCAGCTAGAAGCAGGAGAAATTTAATATGTAATGTCCGACTTAATACCAGGCTGCTCTCACGTTCTCTGCAGGAGTTCAGTTTACAAAATTGATGACAGGTTTTATGGGGCGACAGCAGACATGATGTGTAAACTGTGCATGTTGCTTAACATTTGATATGTGAACATTCTGTACCATGTATTCATGATCTGTGAATGTTAAACTCCACAAAAAGGTCTTGTCTAGCTTTTGATGGAGCACCAGGGAATGACTGACAACTCATAGACACTCCACACTAACCCCACCTCCGGTTTCTGGGTTCATAGTGACTGTTACCAGGCTCTGACACACACACTGAGATACACACACAGCTCAGAGGCTGAAAGCCAGGCGTCTAATAGAGGCCTTCCTGCTCGCTCAGAATGCCATGCATGTTTTATTGCATTTGCTTTCCTTTGTTTCCTGTTTGGTATCCAAGCAACTCCGGTCCTCAATGTTGCAGTAAGTATCTTTACTGGTCTACATGTTACCGGCACAGCCATTGTTCAGTTGTTTCTACAGAGCCTGTCCAAATTAGAGCAAGCCCAGGCATGATGTTTCCTGTTAGCAGTTTAATCCAAAACATCTAATTGAACTTGCCCTGCTGAAAAACAACCGTAGATTTCATTATTAAAGCTCTTTAAACTACTTTTGAGGCCATTTTAAGGTTTATCCACATTAATTGTGAATATAATTGACTTGAATCATCTGAAGAATCTTCTGAAAGTCTGACCTCATGGAAAAACTTTGCTAAGAACAGAAAACCAGACAGACTCAGCTCCAACTAATAGCTGGGTTATTAGGTGAGTGTGAAGGTGATCATTGTGTAGTGAATTATTCTCGCCCTCTCCACCCTCACCTGTCTGCGGAGGTGCTTGAGTTCTCGTACCTCTGAGTCCAGAAGGCGTAGGCGCGAGTGTTGAGAGCATACTCCAGCTCAAAACGGGAGCGCAGGGCGGCCACGTGGCTCCGGCCGGGTCCTCCTCGCCCGAGCAGACAGTCAGAGGAGGAGGAGGGCGACAGGGAGCCACTGCTGTTACTAGAGGCTGGAGACATCAGCTGTCACACAAACAAAACAACACATCTGTCACACACTGCAGCGTTAAACAGGATGTCGTTTATGTTGGATATTATGTACCTCGACATTACACAAGCATTCCTCCAGGCTGGAAACCACTTCAGAGAACTCGGGCCTGTCCTGAAATTGGAAAAAGCAAACTTGTGTTTATTTCTGCTTCAGTGCTGAACAAACACATCACCTGCTGAGTATCTCACAACAAACAGACACGGTGTGTTCTCTCAAACACCGTCCTGTATGTTGTGCTCATTTTAGTCCACCCACACACGAAGCAAAGGTGAACTCTGCTTCAAAAGCAGTCCTCAGATCTCTTGCCTCACTGTAAAACAACAAACACTGCCACCCCGGAGCTGTTCAATTATACATCACATCCTCAGATCGAGGCCAAGGTCTGTCTGTGCACGCGGCTTTAATACACAAAGAAACAAGGATATTAAGACATGAACATGAAAACACATGACAAGTTTTAAAGTTCAAATTTAATGGTCTAGAAAGTTATTATGATTATGTTTGTGGTGACTTTCATAAGGCGATTAACCCTTAAACACCCACCATTGGTGGTTTAGTGTGTATAGGGGCTTAGAACAATATGATGAAAGTGTATGATTGCCATTCCCATGCTCAATTATGTCTCATAAGTTGATAACATTTGTTACACAGATTTTTGACCACTTGAGAATTGATATAAATAGTTAAAATCCCTCCAGTAAATCACATTGAGACACCAAGACCTCGAGGAAGACTACAGAAAAATCTGATGGGGCTCACTCCTGTTCTTGAAATAGCTCAGAAACCTCCCTGTTATCAATTTACCTATGAAAGCCATAGATCTTCTGAATGTCCTGGGTCTCTAGTTTGTGGCTGTGAAGCTTCATGAGGCTGTGATTATCTTAGAGGTCACTATAGGTCACTTTATACAGTGAGGTCAAGTTTCAAAAAAAGGAAACTACAATGAAATGGCTGCAATGGGGGCTAACATCATCACACATTAATACAACTGGTCTCATTGAATCCACAGAAGTCTCTGCTTTCCACTTAAATATCCAATTTATACAATCCCAAGACTGTTTTGGGCCACAGTGTGCAGAAATACTTAAATACACCATTTCTAGAATAGGCGAGAAATAACACATTTGTGCTCCATGACAAAAGGATGACAGATCTATGATGCAGCACTTGGCGTCGGGAGCCAGTCCAGTGACTTTCACTTATCCTCAGGATGTCCAGGTGGTATCTTTTCATCTCACTGAGGACTTGTTCCGTCTCTGTGGTCTCGTACATGGTTCGCACATTCCAAGTTCCAAGGCAGATCTTGGACTTTGGCCCTCTTTCTCACCCTTTATTTCCTTTCAGCCATCACCAGGAGTGGTCATCCTGCCATCGCTTTGGTGGCTGGGGTCTACTAAGTGCCTGATGTCAATAGTCTTGCTCACTGTAGTTTCTGTAACAGTTTGTTTTTTATGGGGTGGCATTGTTGGCCAGTGTGCTGACTTTCATCTGGCTCCTCTCCTGAGACCAATCTGGTAAACCTACCAGAACCCCCTGAAACTGCATGAGATTGGCAAACAGTGGGCATGTCTTTAAAGGGGAGACTCATGGGCACCCATATAACCTGTTTTATCTTTATATCATGAGGTGATAGGTCGAGGAACCTGTGTGAAAACATGCATGCTCACCTCGTAGAGCAGGTACCCCCTGGGCAAAAGGCTGTGTCCTCGCTGCAGTGGCTGCAAGTTTGATTCCAGCCCACATCCTTTTGCTGCATGTCATTCCCCCTCTCCCTCTCCCCCTTTAAGCCTAAAGCTGTCCTATCAAATAAAAGTCAATAAAGGCCCCCAAATATCAAAAAGAAAATGGCCACACCAGTTTCTACTTTGACAAAATTTAGCCTAACTTTGGAGCAATATTTAGCCCTCTTTCTGACAAGCTAGCATGTCATGGCTGGTACAATTGGATGCCTTAGGTTGTCTAGTTTCACATGATACCACTACCATAGCTTAAAAAATGAGCCCCCCACAGCCTCTTTAAGATAGTAATATCAGCCAAGATCACTGGCAGCCCCATGGGTCTCTTCGGGTTACAAACATTTTTCAATATCAGTATTCATCTGAGAGCAGTGTTGCAAAAGCTGTTTCTCTCGGTCTTTAACAGATACATGTTTCTATACAGATCCTGTAAACACAGAACACGGTGTCCCACTTTTAACCCTCTCAGGATCTTCTGTACTGTACAGGGGAGGCACCATGAGAGATGCATGCCCATGAAACTTTGTGTCACACTCTTGTGGCCATAAAAAAGTGTTTTCATGAAGTTGTGCTGGGACAAGGTGATCATAGAGGGAGCAAGCAACTAGTTGGCGACCTTAAGGACTTGTATACCACACAGGGAGAACTGTACCAACATGCTCAGCCGTGTTTTAATGTGTCTTAATGAGGCTGAGAGAAAAAAAAACATGCTGGGCTAATTATGAACATGGCAGCACTCAGGGGATCGCCAGATCATGTGTGCTCCTAAATATGAACAGCTATGCAATAATGTCTCGTCTGGGGAGATCGGGCCCCATTTATTAGTGCTGCATGTGTTTGCAGGAGCAGCTGACTCAGCATCAGTTGCATCTCTGAGCCTCAGTAGGGCTAAATTGCTAATGACATGGAAGGATGTTATCGTTGAGATCAGTTTACAGTTTGGAAGTGTGGAGCAATTCTTGGTGGAGTACACGCTGGACAGTACAGCACATAGTGGATATTAAAGGGAAAGTTTGTCCTCTCACCTGTAGTGCCATTCATCAGTCTAGATTGTTTTGCTGTGAGTTGCAGAGTGTTGGAGATTTCGGCTGTAGAGATGTCCGCCTTCTCTCAGATATAATTGGAACTAGATGGCACTCAGCTTGTGGTGCTCAGAGGGCCAAAATATCCATTTGAAAAACTCAACAGCAATGTCTCTTTTCAGAAATCATGACCCGGTTACTCAAGATTTTGGGGTGAACTCTCCCTCTACCGACACTGTGTATGATTGTATAAAATACTGTAAATTAAGTGAAAACTTTATTTGAGTGACAGAGCTCAGATGAAATTCAAGAAGAGCTGAAATGGTATCACTTGCCTCTGGGCAGGAGTTCCAGCCTCTCATCAGAAGAGCAGAGATGGGTTTGGGGATGGAGTAGCCGACCGGAGGCCGGATGTGATGGTAGGCCATGTCTGCTGCTGCAGCAGCTGTGGACAGAAGTTCATCTTCAATATAACTTTAAAATGTTTTAATTTTGTTCTTACAGCATTTTGTTTTCAATACATTTCTTCTTGTACTTTATTATGTACACTTTTCTTGCTCCCACTGTGACGTCAAAATGTCTGCTCTGAACAAGGTGTATTGTGTCAGAGGTCTCTTCTGGGGTCTCCCCTCAGTTTGAACTCTAGTACACACACACACTTTCACCATTTAACCCATGACTGATGTATTTATATCATATAATACCAGGTTTCAAGTGAGCGAAGGGAATTTCTCCAGTAAGCAGCTCCCACAGACAGAGGGCGTAGCTGAACATGTCTGCCTTCACTGAGTAGCGAGTACACTGGGTGAACACCTCAGGAGCCATCCAACGCAGGTTCTGTACAAACACACACAGACACACACATAATATATTCACATACACACATGGTTAAGGCAGCTAGGCTCTTAATTTCAGTGAATCTGTGTTGCTTGGGAGAGGTTTTTCGTTTTTTAGACTGGGTTTGAAAACAGTCATAACATTGTGGTACTTCAATACTTGCAGCCACCATACACTCACACATACAAACACGGCTACACACGCTCACACACAAAATGAGGCCCAATTACTGACATAATCACTGCGTCCCAGCAAGGGCAAGTAGTTCCTCACAACAGGCAGTTCCCAAGAGACGTAACATACTTAACACCAAACTGCAGGCCAAGCACTCTGGGTAGTGATGAGTCAGCACATTGAGACAAAATCTGCATGAAGGCAGTTTTTTTTTAGCTGGTGGGTAAT
The DNA here is from genome assembly GCF_006386435.1 of Epinephelus moara. Taxonomy (NCBI): domain Eukaryota; kingdom Metazoa; phylum Chordata; class Actinopteri; order Perciformes; family Serranidae; genus Epinephelus; species Epinephelus moara. The sequence goes on along the minus strand of NC_065515.1, from coordinate 14,802,176 downwards.
TGATGGCAGGTGCCAGCAGAAGCTCTGGCTTCAACTCCCGCAAAATAAAAGCACGATACAGAAGCATCTCATTATTGCATGGATGCTGCAGATAGCGTGAGAGTAAGAGTGGAAGAAAAAAACTCATTTCAAAAAGGTTTTGTGAGTCATTGAATAAATCAAAAAGAGAAAACGGCACGGACCCCTGGCTGCTTGGTCATGTTATCCTCATCCACAGATTGTAGGAATCTAGATTCTGCAGAGGAAGAGAAAGACATGCAGTGAAACAAACAATGTGCATCCACTGGCAGTTTAGTCATTTAGTTGTACCCTCACCTAAACTCACTCACACTGAGCTCAGCCAATGAATACAATCTTTGATTTTATCTGCAGCCGTCTTGGTTGTCTTTGAAAATGCCTCAGTGGCACCCCTCTTTACTAAGCTAGGTTTCCCCTATTTTTTATTTCTATGTTTTTATTGTGAAGACTCTGCTCGTTGTCAGTCAATGTCTGAAAGATGCCCTGGTGACCACATAAATGGTTTTGATTAGCCAACCTGGGCCTAGTCGGCTGGAATTCTGTTTAAACGGGATGGGGACCAGATGCATCTGCCAGAGCAAATAAATATGAGCTGGCAGATTTGTCTGGTTCTCAGGATGGAGTTTCATTGCTTATGGACTAAACAAATTCTCTCTATTACAAGTGTAAAGTCATTTTTTTGTGCAGCTTTAATTTTGTCTCTCACCTCCAAAATCAGCCACCACGGCATGTCCGTCCTCATACAGCAGAATGTTGTGGCTGTAAGGATCACATGTATTATCAGTAATGACAACAGTTATGTCAGACTGCCAATACTGCGCTCCCGCTGTGGCACCCACCTGTTGAGGTCCCTGTGGATGATAGGCTGGGTGAGGTTGTGCAGGTACTCCATGCCCTTGGCCACGTCGATGGCAATGATGAGCTTGGACTGCAGGTCGATGAGCCTGTCCGTGGACACATCATTAAAGCAGCAGCCACTTAGTGCCAGATCAATGCTCCCTGCCAATCACACACAGCACTTTACACAGATCAATAGGATGGTCTATAAAGACAGCACCTGGCCACACAGTTAGCGGAACACTTCATCTGGATCAATGATGATCCCAGCCGAGAGGAGAGATCGGCGAGGGGACGATTCCAAGGAGGATAATGAGACCTGAAACAGTCGGCTGTGCTGTGCAAACATGTCCTTGTAAGACACTGAGTGACTCCTTAAGGTAATTTGAGTTGTTTTTAGACCTCAACTTCAGGTTTAGTGAAGTGTGTGAGGAATCAAACCGGCCTGATGTTAACACAGCTGACCGCAGGGGACTTAGCAGAACTTCTACTTGTTTTTTTAAGCATCCTTTGCTGAATTTAACAGAAGATTAACAGACACATCCTTTAAAATGGAATACACTGCAATATAACTGACTAAATGACAAACGACAGCTACATGACAGAGACAGCAAACTAACTTGACGACATGGCCAAACTCAAATATGATGGGCCTTGAACCAATGATTAAGGATAAATCTGGACCCTGTGGCTGGACCAGTTGGGAACCACTGCCATAAAGTGTGACGTGGATGGAAACATCACAGGGAAGTCCTAATATTTAGTAGCTTGTGTGTAATATACTGTACGCTCCAGTGTGTAACGCACACTTCCTCACCTCTTCTGCTCGTGCAGTAGAGAGAACAGAGAGCCTCCAGAAACATACTGGGTCACGATGGCAAACTGGCTGGGGTCGTCCAGACACGCCCCCATAAACTGGATGATGCAGGGGTGGTTGAGGCGACAGAGGATGGACACCTCTCTGCAGAACATGTCCACATCCGACTTGGAGCAGTACGTGTTGGCTCGATAGCTGCAAACAGCAGAAGACGTCAGTTTTCTCGTCACCAAAAATGCAAAATGTCATCTTTCAGTGGAGACGTACCGTTTTATGGCAACAACTTTGTTCCTGCATTTGCCTTTGTAGACTCGTCCAAAGGAGCCTGAGTGTGAATCAGATTTGATGCTCAGTAAATTTATCTGATTATCTGAAGCACATTGATTGGAAAGACAACAAAACGTATGAACGGTGTTACCTGATCCGATGATCTCGTGAAATTCCAGCTCAGACAGCTGAAGATGGAAATGAGATGGGAGGCTGGCCCTGAGCAGGAGGACTTCTGCCTTCTCTGGAACACAGCGCAACATTTTTAAAAATGTTTATCTCATCACTGGAGCACTGTACAGGAGTTTAATGCATCTTTACCCAACAAAGAAAGATGCTCCTTTTAATTCAGTGCCCTCTGTCCAGGTTAATCTGCATTATTTTCTTAGAAATTGGTGTATGATTCTTAAAGCATGGCGAATACTGAGTTTATAATGCTATTTATTCATCAAAATCGTGGCCCACCTTCCACCTAATACCTCAGATGATTCTCCTTCAGTGCCTAAAAGATAGCAGATACTTGTCCATTTCAATACCTGATACAGTGCCCTCTTCAGACCATATATCATAATTATGTTTCCTGTTTAACCCTTGGTGTTTAGAGGCTTTAAACATGAGGTTTCATCACATTCAGATCAACAGTTTCTGAGATATTAAATAGGAATATGACACAGACAGAGACAGATCTGTACTGACAGAGGTAAGGACGTCAGCCAGGTGTTTGCACCAGCAGCTAAGCCCTCTCCCTTGGCAACAGACAGTGCGTGTTGTCATGTCAGCTGACAGTGATGTGCAATGTGCTGTGCTTCACTCCACCTCACTACCTTTAGTCATGCTTTTGATCTTTCCCAGAGGAGACGGGACAGAAACGTAGGACCCATCTGGAAGACGGATGACATGTTCAGACAGTGTAATGGGAAGACTTGTGTGATTTTTAGTCCAGATGATAATGTTCTAGAGGGGTGACTCACCCCCTCCTGGCTGGGAGTACTCATTGCAGGGGGAGTCATCTGGGCGTTTGTAGTGTTTCAGTAAGGTCACAATGGCATCATGACCTGAGGTTACAAAAATACACAAGTTCAGTGATATTAATTTTCATTCAATCTTTCCTGACATTTAATCGTCGCACAGGCAGACCTTTTTCATAAGCCCACATCAGGCAGGTCTGCTCGTCCTTCTCCCCGCTGGACCTGCTGGGGTCACAGGCAACCAGGTTCATGTCTGCTCCGCTGTCCAGCAAGAACTGCACCAGGCGAATGTGGCCGTGAAAACAGGCACTGTGTAGAGCTACATAGAGTTGTCAGGGACATTAATTAGAGATACAACCGGTCCTGCTCTTAACCTAACTGTGACTAGTGGAGTCTTAAAAGAAGAGTCACCTGTGTGTCCGTCTCTGCCCTGGTTGTTGATGCTCATAGCATTCTGGCTCAACAGGAACTTGACCATATCCAGGTCTTTACCGTAGGTGCATGCACTGTGACACAAGACAGGTACTCATTTTCGCCTCAGAGCTACATGAATCACAGGTTAAAGGTGTGTAAGATTTAGGGGGATTAGGTGGTATCTAGCAGTGAGAATTGCAGATTGCAACCAGCTGAAACTTCTCCAGCTTAGAAGTCCTTCAGTGTTCATTGTACAGAAGGTTTTTTAAATCCCCCTAAATCCTTCACACTGGACCTCAAAGCGATGCTCATAAATCAAACACGCATTCATACTATATGTGTGTGTGTGTCAGCGTTTCTGTTTTTCAGACTATGAATAAATACAGCGCACGAGACAATACCTGTGAAGTGCCGTCTCGCTGAATATGTTCTCCTTGGATAGACTGTCTGTGCCTGCAAGCTGTACAATCACCTTCGCTGCCTCAAATTTTCCATTATAGCAGGCCCTGATGAGACACAGCATTCAATACAGCACTTTATCTCCACTTCATGTCGTCTACCACAAAACATAAGATACTGATACTGTGAAGCATTTACAAGTGTAACGGTGTGTCTCCGTAGATGTTGACAGAGTGAGGCTGTACGTCAAAGTTGCCCTGCAGGAGGTAGCGCACGATCTCATGGTGACCAAAGCGGGCGCAGAAGTGGAGAGGAACGTGATCTTCATTGTCCTGAGCGTTTACTAAAGAGAAGAGCAGATAGATAAGCAATCATTTCCACACTTAAAGGGACAGTTCACCCCAAAATCAATAACCCATGTTTTTCCGCTTACCTGTAGTGCTATTTATCAATCTAGATCTAGGTGTCAAACTCATCTTAGTTCACAGGCTGCATACAGTCTGATTTGATCACAGGGTGGGGTGAGAGGCTGTCAGCAAATAGTTTTTTGGGCACAGGGAAACAAAGATCCGTGTGGGTACATGAGACCCTAAAGAAGAGGGTGGATCATGGGGAGTACCACCAGTTGGTCCAGGAGCTTCCCCTCGATGATGGCTGTTTCCAGGCATATTTTAGGATGACTCAGGGGCAGTTTGACAACCTGCTGTCTTTTGTCGGGCTGTATAGCTCTGGGTATCCAGCACCCACTACCACCAGTTTCTCCTCCATTGTTTACCAACCGTAAACTAGTTGTTGTGACCACCACAGAGGGCCCACCTCTCAAATCATCTGATTGGACAAGGGAAAAAAAGAGATGACACTGGGCGTCTTTCCACTTTGGTTGAGGTTTTTTCAACTTGAGGAATCCAGAGCGCCAAAACCGCAAAAACCATGCGAGCAAAAGGCTTCATTCTCATTAAAAACAATTACAAAAAGGCACCTCCAGCTGCTAAAACGCTTTCTGTGTGATCAGGGCCTTAACCTCAACAAGTCCATCACTATTAAGTGCGCAAGGTCAACCCATGGGTTGGACTTGACCCTTTGGCGGGCAAGTTCTGGCCCCCAGGCTGTATGTTTGACACCCCTGATATAGATTGTTTCGGTGTGAGTTGCCGAATGTTGGTGATATCAGTCATAGACATGTCTGCCCTCTCTCAAATACAATTGAACTAGATGGCACTCAGCTTGTGGTGCTCAAAGTGCCAAGGAAATACATTTGAAAAACTCAACAGCAGTGTCTCTTTCCAGAGGGAGAAGGCAGACATCTCTTCGGCTGTTATCTCCAACACTCTGCAACTCACACAAAAACAAGCTAGCCTGATAAATAGCACTACAGGGAAGAGGAAAAATATGTATTTTTGATTTGGGGGTGAACTGTGCCTTTATATAAATGTAGGAAAGCAGTCTTGGAGGCTCGGGTCTCACCGTTAGCTTTAGTCCCTTCCCCCATCAGCAGTTTGATGATGCTGAGGAAACCCTTGGCTGCAGCCAGGTGCAGTGGCCGGTCACCTACCTCACCACTCACATTCACATCTGCCCCGTACTTCAGCAGCAGCTTTGCCACCTGAAAGCAGAGAGAGATGAAACACACTGAGAGAAGTGTTTTTATTTTCTTCTCTCAGTAACAAGGTGGTCAACATCACTTTTACCTGCTCGTGGTTGTTATAGGAAGCAATATGCAGAGGGGTGAAAAACACAGCATCCTGAATATTCACGTTAGCTCCATGCTGCAGGAGTATATCCGCTGCCTGGTGAGGGAAAAATATCAGAATATCAATCAAGTCCACAGCTGTTAGTTAATAATTTCCTTACTGTAATTAAAGACAAAAAAAGCTCAGCTCTCACCTCAGGGTGCCCGGCCAGTGTGGCAACATGCAGGGCAGTGAGGGCACCGTAGCCCACCTGCTGCACGTCTGACCCTCCGTGGAGAAGTGCAGTCAGCAGCTCAGCATTATCCTGTGGTGCAGGGGATTCACAAGGTAGAATATAAATTGATTAAAGCCAGCTCCACCTTTACTTACTGCAACAATTAAGTGATGTACACTGAAATGCATCAATAATAACAATCTAGTAATGTATATTACTCTGAAATAGGGCTTTCTGCATAATTGTTGTGCTCTGGTAAGTCTTTGAATGCATGACTTTTACTTGTAACAGACTATTTCTACACTGTGATATTCCTACTTTTATTTAAGTAAAAGATCTGAGTACTTCTTCCCACACTGGTGCTTGCACTCCACCATGTGGTAGGAAGGTTCTTCACCACATAACACAAGCAATACAAAGATTGGACCTTGAAATATATTATGAAAATATTCAAATTCTGTTTTTATTGCTCTTTAATTCTTTTCACCTTGTAAGCAGCCAGGTGCAGCGCAGTGAATCCGTTCCTGGAGAGTCTGGAGGGTCGCAGGCCTTTAGCCATCAGGGTACGAATATGGTCTTTGTTACCTGGTCACAAATATATAATATTATGTGCTGGTAAAATATCATGTTTATTGTAAAGGACACTCATCTTCACAATTGTTTCTCCATTTAAACTGTTTGCATTTAATCCTTATATACAATCTACTGTTTGTTTGCATGTGACCGGCCCCAGAGAGGTTATCTTCACACAATAATAATGTCAGTCGGTTTGTTGTAATCCTTCCTTCTACTGCCACATTTTGATGAGGAGTTATTAATAGCCTCTAGTAGTCATGCATACCTCCACATACGCAGCAGAGATGCAGCAGCGACAGCCCCTTCTCTGTTCGGTAGCTCAAGTTCACCTTCTGAAAAGCTTCATCAGAGCTGAGCCACAGAAAAATCAACATCACCTGCTTGTGAGAAATGACACCCGACTGACACAGTAATGTAAGGCGACTGAGGAGAACACAGGCGCAAAAAACACTACATGGTAAATTAAATGCAGCGCCTGGGTTCAAGTTTTAAAAGCAAAATGTTTTTGTCACCTGAAAGCCAGCTGGAGGTCTGAGATCTCACTTTCTTTGAGCTGGAAGTCGTCGTCCAACTTCTCTATGATCACAGAGTACGACTCGCCCACCTTCTTCTTCCACTCATCTTCACAGCCCCATCATCATAAACACAACAATTTAATAATATAATTCCCTTTGCTTATTATTGCCCACATGTAGAAATATGCTAAATAAACTTGCACAAATCTCATCCAAAAAACTGTAATTGGCTCTGTATATATTTGTCAGTTAAAAAGGCTTGTCCAACTTGTCATTGTTTGTGACAGAGAGTGATGCAGCCAACAGTAAACACTCAGCCCTCCAGGCTTCCCTGCTTCAATCCAAACTTTGCTCTCAGTCCTGCAGAAACCTTAAATGAATATCATTCCCACACAATCACAAACACACCGAGCCATTACCTGTGCACGTCTGAGACGGTCTTGATTTGTAATTTCCCATTGATAAGGTCTCTTCTGTCTTGGTAATATGCGCCGTGTGGTTTGGTGAAGCAGTAATACAATCTCCCACACACACTCACAATTGCACAGGTCCAGATAAAGGGGGGATCATGGCTGTGGGCTAAAAATAAACACCTTTGAGTGGAATGCTTAACAACTACGACAACTGATCTCCCTCCAAATGCAAGCAGACGTGTCTCAGTGTGTGTGTGTGTGTGTGTGTGTGTGTGTGGTATAGATTTCTATATATATTCTATTTCTGTAATTCAGTATATGTTTCTATCATGCGTGCCATTTTTCACAGCGAACATGTTGGCTTGTCACGGCAGGAGGAGCACAGGGAGAAGCACAGTAAGAACATTAACTCCAATCCATTAACTCCAATCCAATCACTGTAATGTGGCGATGAATAATGTTATTGGTTGGTTACATCTGACCAAAATGTCTGCTGTGAAAAAGGCCTATTAAGATACGCAAAAGTGCCTTTTGTCTCGCACTGTAATAACACAATGGACACGTCTATGTAGAGCAGTGCTGTAAAAAGACACCAAAATGTTTTATTTACAATTAAAAAACTTACAGAACTTTTAAAAAATCAAGGATGAGCTTAATGAAATGTTATACCACAATAAATCAAATGACAAAAACTCATAGTCCTGATCATGGACCTTCTGGGCACAGACCCAGGGGCCTAAAGTGTAAGGGGAGCCCCCTCGTCCTCAACTGCAATATGTCACTCAAATTGCCATGTACTGACCAGGAATAGCTTAAGTGAGTAGCCAACAACCTGTTTTATATATCCAAAGAACAATAAAGATGAACTAGTTGGCGATCAAGGCGGCACGGTGGAGCAGTGGTTAGCTTCACCAGCCTCACAGTTTGTCGCCTCACAGCATGAGGTTTTCTGGTATGTAATTTGCATGTTCCCCCTGTGTCAGCGTGGGTTTTCTCCGGGTACTCCAGCTTCCTCCGCAGTCCAAAGACATGCAGGTTAATTGGTGACTCTAAATTGCCCGTAGGTGTGAGTGTGACTGTGAATGGTTGTCTGTCTCTATGTGTCAGCCCTGTGATAGTCTGGTGACTTGTCTAGGGTGCACCCCGCCTCTCGCCCAATGTCAGCTGGGATAGGCTCCAGCCCCCCCGCGACCCCCAACAGGATAAGCGGTGACAGAAAATGAATGAATGCTTGGCAACCAGATCAGATGTCTAATTGAGACAGGCCTTTATTTGTCAAAATGTGTAGCACCAGGCTAGTAAAAGTTTTACAGTAACTACAAAAGGGGCAAAAAAACAAAATGACAATAAAGAGACACAAAGCCACAAAGATGCTTTACAACTACAAAGAGATGCGAAACAGTTACACAAAATGAGGTCTTTGCATCTTGCCCCTATGAAGGCGGGGCTTTTGCATATCTGTGCCAAGGCACCCATTGTCTGACAATCCGCCCCTGGTCCTGACATTATTTGATCTTTGAATGATCACACATCAATTATTCAAGGAAAAATCAATGTTATCTCGTACTTAAGGTGACACATAATCTCAGTTGTTGGGTCTCTTCTGTGTGATGTCTTCATATAGTCCCTTCCTGAACTTCAACATCTCCTCCAGGTTCTTACACTGTAGGGCCTCTTGCATAGACATCAGCTTTGTGTCTTTGGGTAAAGTGAACGTAGAGCCACTCAGTGCAGCCTGCAGCATCTCCAGAGACATGGAGAACGAGCTTTGTAGATCGGAGCAAATAGGAAACGAACAAGCGTTCCACAAACTACAGCTGGACGCATCACCGGAGAACCTCAGGACTTCATTTTTCAGCCCCCAGTGGGACAGACACTCAGCCAGGCTCAAACCAAAAAGCGTCAGCTCTTCCATGTACGCAGGGGATTCAACGCTGCGCTTTAAGTTGTCATTGATCCCAAAAACAACGGTTACAAACCTGGTTTGGTGTTTGTGATTCACACACAGTGAATGCATGAAGACTCCATCAGGCACCGAGAGGCCTGCACTGACCCAGCAGCTGCTGACGATGGAGCCACAACCTACAGAAGCTCCTGCTCCCAGTCTAGAGTACTCCACCACTGATCCAGCTCCCACAGAGCAACTAGGATTGAGGACGCTGTACATGACACAGCATCCTGAGGAGTTTTCATTCATGTGGACGCTGAAGGCAGATGACAGGAGGCCAAGCTCACTCCTCAGCGTCACGTCCTCAGTGAGGTGAAAGAGGTACTCTGATGTGGTGCCAATGTGATAAAACTTAGAGTTGTTCAGGAGAATAACATTCAAAGGAGTTCCTTTTAGGTGATGGAAGATCTTTTGGCGGATTTCCACCAGATTGCTCTCCTCTTTGGTGACATTCGCAGTGTTGCTGGTGTAATCGATCGTAGCTTTAGGGCCCAGTGCCTGGAGGAAGTCCCCGTATGCGTCTACCTCGCAGTCCAAAGGCCCCAACTCCTTCAGCAGTTTAAGAAGAGACTTTGCAGTATCAAAGTCGATATAATAGGTGCTGTCCGTGTAGACAAACTCAGTGTCAGAAAGAGAAAAACAACCACTCTGCCTTTTACACACAGCTCCTCTGCCTCGCATCTCACTGATGCTCGGCTTGTGCAGGAAGCGTAGGCAGGAAGTGTTCTCCATTTCAGAGGAGGGAGACTTTTCTTTTGAATCCAACACAAACACTCCGTGGGTCGTCCCAATAGACAGCGGGGAGGGGTGGGCTAAAGCTGTGAAGCCAGGTTTGTCAAACGTAACACTCTCATGCTCTGCAGTACTGTAGAGCTCTATGTCGTCTGCACAGGTCACCAGTACGCCAGGCTTCATCTGCGACGGGAAATCCACGTACAAGGCCAGTTTGAGCTCCAGCATCTGGTAGAGAGGGTCGCCCAGCGGCACGGCGGTGAAGATCTTCCCCAGGGCGCTGGCGCTGGGCAGACGCTGACTCAAGCCTCCTGGATGGATGAGAAGTGGGAAACATCACACAACACACACAGAATCTAAAATGTCTGAACATACGCAATCAATCCTTTAAAGGTCCAGTGTGTAGGATTTAGGGGGATATGTTGGTGGAAATGCAATAAAAATGAATAAGTATTCAGTAAGTAATAAGTAAGTATGTTTTCTTTAGTGTATAATAACCTGAAAATTGTGTTTTCTTTTCCTCACAATGAGCCATTTATATCTACATATGGAGCAGATCTTCGTCCATGCAGTCTGCCATGTTGCACTGCCATGTTTCTACAGTAGCCCAGAACGGACAAACAAAACACTTTTTGATGTATGAGTCTTTTTTTGGGATTTTTCTTTTTTTGTTTTAAATTATGTAATAATGACCCCCTGCTGTAAGAGGAAGTGAAGGGACATAGTTTACTTGAGTAAGCATGAAGCTTGTAGGGAGTGTGGGGTGACTCTGCAGGGATGAAGTTTAAAGGGCAGGTCATGACATCATGGGATCAAGGGAGTGATACTGTCTGGTGTCTGACTTTTGCAATTGGCTTTAAGAAATCATGGGCGTTAACAGCTTTAAATTTTTCTCATTTTATAGAGCAGTACTTTAATAGTACAATATATACGCATGTGACTCATCCATATTTTTCTGCAGTCCCTTATCTGTACTGAAGTGAGATGGAGGTCATCATAGCATGTACCTGTAGAGCTGAAATAATTACATAAATTCATAGAGCATAGTTTTTGATTAATCAATTTATCATTTCAGCTATTTTTCAGGCAAAGTTCTGGTTGCTTGATTTTAGGCCTTTATTATTGTAAATTCAATCTCTTAAAAAAACGAGAAATACTTTACTGATCTCCAGGAGGGAACTGTGAGTCTCTCCAATATATACAGTAGCATACAGAATTCTGAGTAGGAATAAGAAATATGAAAATAAGAAGCATTTAAAAATACAAAAAAAATATGTGTGAATTAAACAGTAGTATGTAAAGTATTTAAAAATGTATAAAAAAAAATGTGCATTACGCTAAGTGTGTAAAGTAGGGTTGCAACAGTATGAGGTTTTTACGGTACAAGAACCGTCTCTGTAAATATTTTTGCGGTATTACATAAATTATATTATAGAGGGGTTATTTTTGCTTAAGCAAACGTTTTATTACTATAATTGAAACTTGAAATCATTTACTAATGGAAATATGTGTAAAATGTCTCCCCTTTGAAAATAACTAAAATAAAGAGGAGAACATGACAGATGAGCAAATCTACACGATAAGATAACTGTCAACTTCTATATCCCGGTATACCTTGAAACCAGTATATTGCTGCAACACTAATGTTATGTAAAAATATAAAAATATGTGCGGTATGCTACAATGTTTATCCCTAGTGTGTAAAGTAGGTAAAACTATAAAAATATGTGCATTATACTAAGTGTGTAAAGATTTTCACGTTACAATAACTGTAAAAATATGTACACTATGCTGGGTGTGTAAAGTCTGTAAAAATATAAAAATATGTGCACAATGCTTGGTGTTTAAAGTATGTAAAATATAAATACATGTGTGGTATGCCAAGTGTGTGTGGGGGGGCAGCGTGACAGTGAACAGTCACGCTCTGGAAAATTGTAATGGGCATTTTTAAAAGAAAATATTTTCTGACATTCTATAGAGCGAACAGTTAATCGATTAATCAAGAGAGTATTTGGCAAATTAATTAATAATGAAAGTAATTACAACTCTCCAGCGTTTGTTGGGCGAAAAGCGGTGGAACACATTATTTTCTTGTATTTTATTTAATAACAATAACAACAGGCCACAGAAGTGATGTCAAACCTGCATGGATGAGGATGACTCTCAGCCTGCTCAGAGTCTTCTCATAGATGTCACTCAGCTGCTGCAGCGCGTGTAGAGTGGAGCCACCGTTCCCTTGTAAACACAGTCATATTAGTAATAATAATAATAATGCCTTGCCTTGTTGATCCCCCTCAACAGCAAACAGAGGGCAGTGAAATGAAACTGGAGAGTGCATACTGTCTGACTCACTCACCTATTTTAGGTCCGGGCGGATCTGAGAGGACCTTGTAGTGAACTCCGAGGGGAAGCTCCTTCCGGTCAACTTTGCCTCTGATCTGCAGCTCATACGCTTCTTTCTGACTCACATCCACCGCGGTCACAACCACCACGTCCCAAAACTCACCGGGCTGCACCTCTCGAGCTTCAGGTAAAGAAACAGCAGCAGGTTATGACACTTCAGATGAAGGATAAGAAGCAGGCTGCACACAGGAGGAGGAAACATGAGTTCAGATATAAAACTCACCGCGCAGGGAGTTAAATCTTCTCAGCTTTTCTCTCGTTGCAGTTTGTAGCTTTATCATATATTCCTGACTCATACTGTCGATTAAATATGCTCACTATACAAGTTAGAAGCTGCAAACCCTACTCTTTCAAACCGTCTCTCACTTCCGGGTTCCGTCACGTGATTAGTTGTGTTTACAACGTAGGCGGGGAGTGACAGGAGCACGTGGTGGGGGTTGAACTGCAGAGCCAGGTTTTAGAATGATGAACAATAATTAACGTTTTAAAGCATTTTAATAGAAACATTATGATATTATGTCAGTTTAATTAAAACTAAATTGGGCTTAATCATCCCAAAAGTCTTTTACAGTGTCATATTCTTTAAAAGGATGAGTAGTTTCCCTTTCTTTTAAAAATACATAATCTTAACATCATATAAGTAATTTGGCCACAGAAGTTGTAAGAATATATGCTGTTAATAATCTTGAGGTGGACTCTTTTCACCCTGTAATAGTGAATCAGTGGAGCTTTCTTCCAATTCACAAAAAGGAAATAAATATTTTTTCTGTAGGAAAGAATCTGTTTTGAGAGTTACTTTATTATTTAATTCCACCTATTTTTATTATTTATGTTTTTCTGTAATTTAATGTTTTATTTAATTTAATTTTAATTTAATTTAATTTAATTATGTTTTTGTTTTTATTTTATTTATTATTATATTTATTTATTTTTATCTTTTTTTTTCTTTTTTTTTACATACATAATATTTACTTTATTACTTTATTAATCCCCCTGAGGGGGAATTCAGTGTTTTCACTCTTGCTTGTCAATTACACACAGGTCTGAAAGACACACACATGCACAAACAGGACCTATACATGCACAAAGTGGAGAGATGTCAGAGTGAGGGGGCTGCCCTTGGTGAGGCGCCCTGAGCGGTTGGGGGGTTCGGTGCCTTGCTCAAGGGCACCTCGGCAGTGCCCAGGAGGTGAACTGGCACCTCTCCAGCCACCAGTCCACGTATTCATATTAATATTGAAATAGACTTCTGGTGCAAATCTGTACTGAAATTATTTTATAGTGTTTTGTCTGTATTATTGTGCCATGTGTTCCATAAAGAAAAAAAAAATCACTTGACCGAAGAAATAAGATAAGAAACGAAACCACCAAAGCAAAATTCCTACTCCATTTTTTTTTTCATTTTCTTTGTTAATTTAATGGTGCAGTATTGATATTGTAAATGTAATCTTTTCAAGTGATGAAAGGGATCTCTCCACGCTGTCAGGATATATAAATATTCTAGTGTTATTTTTACCTGCTCAGGTTGAAATTGTGCAGTTCTGTAATTTTTTTTTTACCAGCATGAAATACGGCCATTTACATTCAATGTATGCTGAGAATTTGCTGCATTAAAACAGAACAAAACACTAAACGAAACAAAAACAAAACACAGAGGGCTGCAGCCCAAGATTACCTTCTTTGTTCATCAGTCCTGTTGATATGCTTCCTGAGGATTATTCAGCCGATCAATCCACTAAATGTCAGAAAATACCAAAAAATATTAAATCTTGGCCACTATCACAGAGGATTGAGCAACCAGAAAATATTCAGATTCCAGAAATCAGGACTACAGAACCTCGACCTTTTCAAAAAAGTAGTACTCAAACTGTCCAGTCGGTCAACAAAACGGTTAACAGCCGCAGTTCTGTAATTTAAAATAGATTTAATTCTATTTATTATGGGCTTTTCCCCCTTATCTTTAACCTAGTCTAATTTAGACATATTGAGTCTAAACAGCCTTTAAAACCCATTAAGTCTTAGTTGTGTTTAATTGTTGAATGTAAACTCCTCCTTGTGTCCTTTAACCCCTCAAATTACCAGGCACAATAAGAATGACACGATTTTAATGTAATATATTTTTCTGAACGTGGCCAGTTGTCTGCTGTATACATCAACTAATCCACTGATGACAAATGCAATTATTAGGAAGTGCACTTTCTTATGATACAAATTAAGTATTATTAAGAAGTTGAATTTGTCATTGCCACTATGTCATTATGGCAACAGATGCTCTGACACAACCTGAGGCTTGGCATTTGCATATTGTTATAAAATGTATTCTCTTTGACATAAGCCACACTCCAGGTGTTGTGTTGTAAGAAAAGCAGGTGCCAGGGGTCCTAAATCTTCATGACAACAACATGTGGGACTGGTTGTCTGTCAAAAACCCTCTGACATCCCTGTGTTACTAAAAAGGAAAGTGAGACACTGATATAATTACACACAATCAGACAAGAAGTCAGACAATACAGCAATTTAGGATATATTTAACTTTTTGAGTCGGTTCTTTCCACACTGATGGGACATGACTAACTAGTTTCTTTTCCTCACGCACTAGACTGTATTCCCATGAACGTATATTATATTTAATTACCACCCAATTTAATTTAATTTATGCTCATGTGAGCAAAGTCCTGTCCAGCACCTAGTGTTCAGCGTCTGGATGTGCGTGCTTCTGTATACCTTTCTTGTATAACTAGTAACATGCAATATAACATGCAACATACTCTGTAATCAGCTGTGGGTTTTAACAAGCATGAGCAAAATATATTAAAATAGATTTTAAAAAAGGATGGAAAAAACAATCCACCAATACTTGTCTTCTTTTGTTGAATACTTTTTTGTAACAGGTCATATAATTCTGGTGCACTGAGAGCAAACCTTCAACCACGTTATCCTGGCGCTGTTGGCAAGGCCTGCCTCCCAGGTGACAGCCGACATGTTGCAGGCAAACATGAGCAAAAGGACTTAGTAAACCAGTCTATGAAGCTAAAGCATCATGAGCGACAGAGAGGAAGCACTGTGGCAGAGGCAGATGGAGCACGCTCAGATGGAGGCTGCTCTGAAAGTGTTAAGAGCCAGCAGGGATGAGCAGGTGCATTTCTGAAACAAAGGACAAGGAGGACGGCTTGGGAGTGGGCACTGACGACGGCCCTCAGGGGGGGCAGCTTGCCTCACTGACCGAGGCCTTTCACAAGAATAGCACACATCCGATCAGACACTGTTCAGTGACCTGCAGAGAGGTGTGAACTGGCTGCGAGCGTCAAGCTGCAGGCTGACACACATAAAGAACTCATCCAGGGACGCTTTGGACTGATTCATTTCCCAGCATTACTGAACTGCTCAACAGTATTTCATCATTTTACCAGAAATTTCACAGTACACTGACATAAAACGTTTCATTACAGATGCATTTGCTTGTGCTTGTACTCTTCCCTGTTTTGCAGTCGGGGAAGTAGTCTGATCATAACAGGATGATCATGGAACAAACACAATACCTGGAAAGCAAGCAGAGCCACGGACTCCTTTAAACCCCAGTCAGAGGCAGTCAGCAAAGGCTTTCTGTTTCATTTAGACTCCACTGAGCTCCTCCGCCGGTCTGTGCACCTATTACCACACAAAAATCCCAAGATACAGTGGGATACAGCTGCAAGCTGTGTTTTTCTTTCTTTTTTTCTTCATAAAAAATGGTTAAGGAATGGCAGGAATGCAGGGTGAGCGAGTTGAACACCAACACAACAGCTCGTATGAGCATAATCCACTTTTCTATTGTGTTTATTGTTTCAGTTAAAATCAAGACAGCTTGACATGTGAGATTCTTGGCCATAAAATGTCAACATATCATACAATCAGTGCAAGTGCAAGAGTTGTTCTCTAAAACTATACATTGTCAAAATAAAACAGCATCATTACACACTAAATGTACATCTTGGCGTACTCATATTTAAAGTCTTAATCAAATAGATTAATACTTCATTTAGGAGGTAGAAAACAAACTATAACAAAAGAGGCTGATTGAAACGTCTCAGCTTAGACAAAAAAAACTGGCAGTACCATTAAAAACATGGCTGTCTCAAGTAACAGATTGCTGAGATTCTGTTCAATACACAAAAAAACGTTTTATTGATCTGTAAGTTTGTAAAGCTCAGAAAGTCCGTCCAAATATATATTAGCTCTAATAAAATTTAAAAAGGCTTAAAATCTCAGAGATTCAGAGACATTGTGCACACTTGCTTCATACCTATTAATCTTGCTATAACAAGAGCACAGCACCTCCACAGCAGAGGTGAAATGGGATGAAGACAGTGAGATGATCCTGCTCCTTCCCACTGCTCCCCTCGTAGGGAATCCATGTTGTGTCACAGCACAGACGGCGGCAGAGCAGCCAGGCTGTGCTTGTTGGCCTCCAGGAAGTGACTGCAGGCGGAAAAGGTGCTGGAAAAGCTGGAGGAGAGGCCAGCGATGTCTGTGGAGATGTAGGGGAGGACGCCCGGTGTGGCCTGGTTGTAGTAGGTGATCTGAAACAAAACACATCGGGTCACATGTGGTGCAGTAAACCACTATATCTTGGATTCACTTGCAGTTATGAGTGGTTAGTGGATGCAGTAATGTGCTCATAGCCAGCGTGGCGTGCTGAACTGCGTGCCCTTCTCATTTGGCCAACCTTGGTGACAGTGCTGGACTCTTCCCAGATTGTGAAGCCAGCGCAGAGCACCTCTCCCCTGGTGTAGTCCTCAGTGGGAGGGTGAGTAGGCAAAGTGACAGAGCGCAGAGCGATCAGATATGGGTCCCTGAGAGGGACAAAGAAGGATACCATCATGAGACTTTATGAGAGAGCAAGCGGCAGGCAGTAATGCAATAACTGGGTGCATATAAAATATAGGATGAAAAAGGAAATCAAAATGAAATGACATTAGCAGGGTAAGTGTTTATTATGAGGTATGTTACAACACCTGGCATCACATGGCTTCCTCCTGGATGCCAGCAAGATAAAGTCCTGGCCTTTGCCCCCTTTGCTGACAGACGGTGTGGCGATCCAATAAAGGGTGTCTTCTTCATCCGCTTGGTTGATCATCTCGCAGTCCCTGCAGTGGCCACAAAGTAATGAGCATTTGATGAAATGCAAGTTACGCTCACTCTGTGTTGTGATCCGAGCTGCTCTGTTTTTGCATGTGATAGTCCCTGTGTGTGTCCCACTGGCTAGCTAATCGCCACTGCTCTGCACTGTCCTCATATGGCGATTACCACTGGTAACGCAGTCCCAACACACACAGTGGTAGGACGGTGCCGTAGTGGAAGCTTGGCACCCTCCTTCCAGTCCCCCAATCCCAGTTTCTGATTGCTGCAGTTAATGCTGTCTTTATGTCTTTATTCTGTCTATGTCCTGTGAATTTTATCATTTTATTGGTTTCAACACATCCTGCCAAAGGGCTGCAGTTGAAAATTAGCCAGCTGGCTAACACTGGCACCTTTACAGAAATGTTGATTAATGTGCGTTGTCCTTATAAATAAACTAAATGAAATTAAATTTAGTTAATGTCTGTTCAAGGTGGAGCAAGGTGGATGATTCTAATATAAGGCTGAATAGTCTAATGAATAATAAGGCATCATATTTGAACTGTTATAATTTGTGAGTAAAATCTGATTCTGTAACATTACCAGCATCACATCTTTGTCAGGTAAATGTAGCACACACACTAAGTAAGTCATGTATGTTATTTTGGGGTACATTAAGTTAGAATTGCAACATAATTCAATATTTTCAATATCTTAGAATCATGATAAATTTCTCTAATCTCTGGGGAGCTCGGAGTAGAGCCGCTGCTCCTTCGCAACAACAGGGGTCAGCTGAGGTGGTTCAGGCACCTGATTAGCATGCCTCCTGGGTGCCTCCTGTTAGAGGTGTTACGGGCACGTCCCACTGGTAGGAGGCCCCGGGGCAGACCCAGAACACACTGGAGGGGTTACATATCTTATCTGGCTTGGGAACACCTTAAAGTCCCCCAGGAGGAGCTGGAAAGCATTGCTGGGGAGAGGAACGTCTGGGGTGCTTTGCTCGGCCTACTGCCCCCGTGACCAGCCCCAGATAAGCGGATGAAAATGGATGGATAGTAAATTTATAGCTGTTTGGGCCCCAAGTGTGTTGCTCAGGACCAAAGAAGCACAGTGTCAAGTGTGAAGTTGTTTGTATGAGCAGTTCTCGAGAGAGCTGCAAGCAGCAGTACCACGGGACAAGCAATAGGCCTGTTCCAAATGTGCACTGTACTAGTTACGAGCAGTGAACCACACTGTTGCACTGGGTGACAACCCCCTTCATTACTATGGCAGGCACTGACAGGCAGTGTAGTTTCTTCTGAGACTACTCCACATACATGGTCCAGCTGTAAATATATATTAATTCGCAGCTGAAAATAGACCCCTAGAAACACTGGCCTGCTAAATTCTACAGTGCCCTGCTGTTTTAGGAAATTACGCAACTTTTTTTTTTTTTTTTTTAATTAAACTGTATATTTGTGACCCATTTTTAAATATTTACATCTTCCGTGGAAATCAGAGGGCCTTGATTTTAGTATTTTTAAGTGATTTGTTGACAGCAAGAAAAAGAGACAGCATTACACTAGTGATGGCATCCCTGCACTGGCTACCTACCAAATACAGGATTGATTTTAAAGTTCTTTTATTTGTTTTTAAGGCCATACAGGCTGATAACTCAGTATATTGATCAACTTCTCTGCCCCTACTCCACCTCCCGACCTCTTAGATCCTCAGAATAATGTCTTTTAACTGTCCTGCGATCAAGGCTGGTGAGTCAGGGAGATCGTGCCTTTGTGGTAGCTGCTCCACAGCTCTGGAATAACCTTCAAATGCTCCCCCTCCATTGACACTTTTAAGACAAATCTTACAATGTACAAGTTTTCAATGGCCTTTGGTTATTTGTAGTGGTTTCAATATTTCAGTATTTTATAATCTTTTTACGTGTGTAATTGTCCTTACTGGTATTACTCTGTTTTATATTTGTGTGTCAACTGTTGTTTTTAAATGTGCTCTATAAATAAACTTGATATGATTTGATTTAAAAACACTATATAACAGGTTACTCTGCTGTTGAGTTAACTGTTAGCCTGGTGCACCAGATGAAGCTACTCATACTGACTCATAGTGCCGGTCCCACTCCTTCCTCCTCGTCAGGTCTGACAGTAGGTGGAACGTCTGCTCTGCCGGTACGCTGACGTGCATCTCCACCTTGAAACACAGCATGTGGTTTTCCTCCAGTGTGTACAGTCTGACCTAAGAATGGAGCACATCCACAAAGAGGAGGTGGGCTCTATGTCTATAAATAGGATTCGCTCCAGTTATTCTAACGTGTACACTTGGAGTTTGACTGCTGTCAAACTGCCACATTAGCTGGTGGGTGCATGAGAGATTAAAATATGGTAATTATATGTATTTTGAGGGTGACTATATCCAGATCTTATTCTCCATATCTCTGAAAATGACTTTTGGAGAGCAGGGAGCAGAGGTATGTTTAAAGTTTCAGCTTTAGACAAAGTTTTCGGACTTATTCTGCAATATTCTGCAATTTAATGAAAGCAGCATGGTCCTACCTCCAGGACAGCCTCTGTGACCTCAAGCCTGTAACCTCAGCTCATCCAGAATAATACAGATCAGAATGCACGGGTGGATTCACAACAGCTGTAACTATTTAACAAGCTATATCCTGGATGATAACACAAACAATACTGACCTTGTTTTTCTCAGTAGTTAATACCCAGTTGTTTCTGGTATCCATTAGTTTCAGTGCCGACACGTTATTGTAGCTCAGGTACATCTAAAAAACAAGGGACTGTCTGAAAACAGTGGCAATATATAATAAGCCTCGCGAAGCATGTGAGCCTCTGTTTCCCTGAAATTGCAATACCTGGTTACTTGGATCCCAGGGCACAGACACAGGCACTTCAGTTTGCTTGCAGGAGATAATGTATTTCCTGTAAACATGTAGGGCACAGTGATTTACATTCAGGGACAAAAGGAAGATGTGAGAACCTGATCAGAATATAAACCTTTCTGTTATAGCTGTGAGTCAACACATTCGGTTATTAAATAGTGGAATACAGATTTTGCTGGAGGCTGGATATTTTTCTGTTGAACAATGAACTTATTATGCCTGATAGACTCCACACCAAAGTCTGCTCAACTGTGATATGCTGCCCTGCCAAGTCATGTGCTGCTGCAGAGTACTGTAAACAATGGATTATGTAGCACAACATTGGACAAACTGAGAAATGATGACTGTATTACTGTCACTGTCTCTCTTACTTTCAGTGCTTTATATTACATTCAGGCACTATAACTGTTGTTTTTTAAAGTATTTGTTTATGTTTTATGATCCACACTTTTCCTAATGCAATGAATACAAATTTTTAATCTGGCATGTTGTAATTTCTTTGGGAGAAAATGTGTTTTTTGCATACGCAGCAGCTTTTACACTGACAGCAATAAACACATCTGCAATGACCCATGCAAACCAAGCCCTCTGATATATCAGTAGGCTGTACAAAGTGCAAAACCTGATGGTTTAAGGGGAGATAGTAACCTATCAAGGCGAATCTTCTTCCTGGCAATAGCCTCTTGATATCGTCTTTTCCCATCCTGTAAAACATATGAAAACCTAATGTTGAAGTCCTCATATAAGGATGCTCATTTTTTTTAACTTTTTTTTGGCTCTAGACGTTACTGTACATTTTAGGCTGCTATGAAACTAAGAAAACTCACCACAGGCTCAGGTCGTAGTCGTGGCAGCGTGCACGGCTTCCTGTCACCATCCAGCACCTCAAAGGTCATAAAAGCACTATTTATATGGCGCAGAGGTTCTCCACCCTGGTAGGCCTCAGCACACACTCCCACCTCCATGCTGTATGGAGCGGCGTGGGTTCACAAAAAGAAGTGCAAACACACAGACCTCCAGTTAAAACACTCTTAGACTGAATGTGTTCAAACTGCAAAGCTTGATTAGATAAGATGCTTCTTTATGTGCAGACTCACCTGTGCTTAAAGGCATTGTTCACAATGGCTTTCAGTACCAGTCGGTCACCAATGTGAGACGGGCCACGAAAATGGAACATGTCAATGCTCCTCAAGGTTGGGTGAGCGTTACACAAGCGACTAGATCAAGATATGAAAAAATAAAGAGAGAGAGAGAAACATTGGTCTCATTACAAAACGCTGAGAGTTAGATTATCATTAAAAATGAATAAAAATGAAGCAACAGGCAGTAGCCAGTTACCTTAACATAAAAACTGGAAACAGCTAGTCTGGCTCAGTCCGAAGGAACAAAACCCACCTACCAGCATCTCTAGAGCTCACTGATTACCATGTTTTATCTCACTTGTTCTAATGCGAAGGTGTACAAATTACAATTTGTGGTTTTGTGGGGAGTTTTTATGTGGGGCTATTTCTTGGCCAGCAATATGTGAGAACTCAAATTCCCTCCCTGGTACAAAATCTGTGCAATGACCGATTGAGCCAGTGTGTGAATACAGCAGGTAATTTTCAGGATCCTTCACAGCAAGCAGGTGGTCATGTTGATGATGTTTCTATCATGAAGCTCACACAAAACTGAAGACAACAAACATCTGAGAGTGAAGAAAGAAAGGTTCATTTACATAAAGACAGCTACAAAGATCTCTAATTAGAGAGATGACGAGATTCTGGAACTTCTGTCGGAAAGGGCCGAAGCCGAAATCGTTAGACAAATTGAAGGAACGGCAAGAGACTGTTGTTCATGACCAAATTACGAAGCGGCTACGTGACCGCTGTGTCATCCGCATCATGTCTTGCCTCCTGCACACTCAACCAAAGCACCACCCCTCGCCTTAACAAAACTGAGTATTTCAAGTATGCGAGAACGCTTCTGACAAAGACAATTTGGAAATAAAATGTTAAAATATTCCTTTAAAACTAGTTTGAGTCATATTCAAATTAAACTGAGGAAAACTGGAAACTAGGTACACACACCTTGCTGCAATTGTAGCCACATTCTCCATCCAGGCCATAATCTGGCCCCCGAATGTACTGACTTGATGGTTGGCATGTGGCGGTAGCACCAGCTCCACACTCTCCACTCGTGTCCGCTCAGCTGGCACAGCGTCCTGGTACTCCTGGCATTCTCCTGGAGAGAGTGCGTAAACAAGGAGCTTTAATCAATCTGATTTTAAATGGAGCATGTGTGCCATGGTGCTGTGTTATAAAGCCCTCTGTCTACAGTCTGTACCCAGTTGAGCTGTGCTGCTGCTCAGTAGGTCTGTAATGATCTCAGCATGGATGAGCCTCATCCTCCTCCGCTCTGCTGCCAGGCTGTACTCCATCTGCTCCGTTTGTGTGCGAGGAAGCACCTGCTTCAGCTGTACCTGTGTTCACATAGTTCACATAAACTCAGGGCATGTCGAACTCAAGCTTTGGTAAAATGCCTTTGTGTCCATATTTCAGTTCTTGTCCCTCACCTTCCCAGCTTCAGTTCGTCTGGCGACAAAGGTAGCAAAGGCATGACAAACCTTCCACTGCTTGCCAGTGTAAAGGTCCTCACAGTTCACCAATATACCCACCTGAAATGAACAGAGTCACCACATTTTCATTTTTCTGAAATAAAGTGAGCTTTCACTCTGCTGAAATCAAAAACAACATCCACCAACCTCCATACTGGACGTAAAGGCTCTGTTGACCTTTGCTATGATGTTGACTACTTTTCCCACCCTGGAGGAGACACACAAAGACACTTCTTTTCACTATCAACACAGAGCAGTGATTGTAGTATCAACACAAGCCGGACCGGTGAGACATTTATTGTTCACCTGGAGCAGCATTAAGGTAATACCTTACCCTATGGTGTGTTCAAAATGGATGTCGTCCACAGATGCAGTGATACAGGAACAACCTGCATGTCTCTCAGCTGGGAGAGAAAAGATTACACAGGTATTTAAGTGCTACACAAAGCCACAAAGCATCTACGAGTCAGGCAAAGTGAAAGCTCATGAGCTGTAAATATGCGCATGTATAAAGGCATACAGAAATAATCAATCACACGGAAAGACGACAGCCCTGTAAATTTAAATGCATTTAATATGTCTGTAGAGCACCAGAGTATGTTAATACCTCAGTGTTATCTATTGCTTGTGTACAGATATATTTAAATATGAAAGCAGTGGCCCATAAGCAAAATACTTTTGTATTATTTATGCTGTTGTAGCCATTGCTTTAATGTTACTGGATAAATTCAGGTAATGTTGCAAATAAATGGGGAGGACTTTGGTCTATCACAGGTCATTTGAAAGAGCTTGTCTGTTGGGTGAAAGCCTGAATCAATAGTGAAGAATCCTGCAGCGAAAGGTCCTATTCCAGCATTGGCAACAACTGTCTTTATGTAGCCTCCATCACAGCGTGTCTTCAGCCTCACTTCCTGCCGCTACAGACTACCTTGCCTGGATGTGAGTGGGCAGCAGCTTCAGAGACACACCCCAAATCAGCCAGCGGATGCAGCAACCTAAATCCAGCTGGTGCAAACCCTAGCTCACTTGACCCAAATTCAAGTTTCCTCAAGCATTTTCAACTCCTCTCTCCTCATTCACACATTCACATAGAAACTCCATTCAAACTTTAAAATGTTCATCATCTTTCATACATTCTGGCTTGTATTCAACTTTCCCGTTCAAACTTGTTTGCATTGGTGTGTATTGGATTGAACGTTCAGAGCTAGAGTGGGGGACTCAACTGTCAGACTGCAGAGAGCTTCTTAAACACTGCTCTTAAACTCACTGTCACACCCACAATTTCCACTCTACGGACAGCCTCGACTTCCCACTAGATAACAAACTTTCTGTTGCTGCAGTGACACATTAGGCGCTGGCAAAATTCTAGCCGCTACAGCTGAAACTGAAGGTCTGTCTCCAAGCTCCCGCACACTCTTCTCCCAGTGAAGCAGTCCACAGTGGCAGAGAGCAAGGCGAAGGGATAGTAGGGTGGCTAGCTAGCTAATGCTTGGCTCATTTGTGGTCTGATAAACAGAGAGAGAGAAAAAGCATGATAAGGAGAGGCTGAGTGAGTGAGTGAGTTGCATGCATCACACGCATATACACTTATTTATCTACCTAAAAGCTCAGTACAGATATGTCACACCACTTTGGAAGCCTGGGATTCAAATCTTGGAAGTGGAATCTCTGACAAAAAAAACATTTTTTAGCTTACACTGTATGTCCACTGCTTCCAGAGCGGCTGTGGATAACAGGTAGAGGGGGTTCTCAGCTAATCTGAAAATCAGCAGTTCGATCCCTGGCTCCTTCAGTACACATGTCAAAGTATCCTTGGGCAAGATGCTGAACCCCAGTTTGCTCCCAGTGGCAGTTCAGTTGGTGTGTGAGAGTGTGTGAATGGTTACTGAGTAGCAGGTGGCACCTTGTATGGTAGCCTCGGCCACCAGCGTGTGAACGGGTGAATGTGACATGTAGTGTAAAAGCAGTTTGAGTGGTCGGAAGACTAGACAGACACTATACAAAAGCAGTTTCTGCAAGAATACATCACTCGCCATGATGGGATAGAGTTGCAGATGCATGAGCATGTTTAAGGCTTCATGGTCTCCATGTGAGCAGTAATGATATCATCAGATACATGCTGTGAAGCTGAGATGTAAGAAGAACTACTGAGAGTTTAAAAGTAAGAATTTAGATGTTCGTTGTTTTGGGAGTTTTCCTACCAGACAAGCAGGCTGTGGAGTCCATCCACTTCAGTAGCTGTCCAACGCTCAGCTCTCCGCAGTGATTGGCATGGCATGGTAGCACGATCTGACTCATCTTCACTTCAGTGGGATTTCTGTACACTTCCTCACTCTCCAGGATGAACAGAGGGTCCAGCATGGTGTCTGCATGTTTTCCCTCTAACGTCATATCTCACAACTACACGGAAAAGTTTGTGACAGTAAAGCCAGGACACTGTCAACTTTAATTTGGACTCATATACTGAGGGATAAAAATAACAATTGCAAGTACAACCTGGGATCCATATGTACGCAAAATGGCCACCATATCACCAAAGTTTAAAACATATGATTGGAACCTGTATCGCTTTGTGCAGTTAAATCTGGAGCATGTCCCAGTGAAGAAACACCAGCTCTAAGTTTAAAGGTGCTTCTTGGATAGTTGATGGAGGTCAGATCTGTTTGGGGAGTCATTCATGACACTTTCATCTAACGTAAACTCCCCATTTTGTGATTCAGGGTCAGCAACACAGCTGTTTACACCCACAACTTACTAACAGTGACTGAAGTGTTGAGTCAGCTGCACCACTACAAAAGACAGAGGTTTGTAATGTTAACACGCCTAGATTTTGTTCACCACTCACTGTGAAACCTGCACTCGGTTTGGTTCAGTGCTGCATCATAAGACGCTTTCAATAATCTGCCACTCTTGTCGTGGTCTGAGGAGTTGCTCAATATTTGAACCCCTGACTCAAGGATCAGGAAAAACCTGACAACCCGCTGCATTTAATAGTACTGCCTATCAGTTATCAATGAATGCAATTTGACATGAAGTCTTTAAAATGCAGGCTGGGACTTGTCCCTGTAGAGCATGTTTTATCAAGCTGAGACAGAAACTATTTTAAGATATATACAGACTATTTTGGGGCATGCAGCTATGAGGTATTTATGGAAACTATTTGTTAGGATAGAAGAAGTGTTTTCCCTGTAACTGCTGTTGCAGTGGGGCGCACTGGTCACCTGTCCTTCTTGTTATTGCTGACAGGAGCTGCAGTGACCTTTACATTCACTTCAGTAGAAATAAGCATACCACAACATTCACCATGAGCTTCTGCTGCAAAACTAGATCATGAAGTGGGTTGTACAGGCCTGCTGTCATTGTGCAAAACAAGTTGTGGCAGTAAACACACCAGCATAGCCTACTCTACAGTGCAAACAAACAGAATAAAATGTCTTACCTAGATTTAAAGTTACAGCCGATGGTGAAACCGAGACAAACTCCTTCCAGTGCCAGTGAACCGGCGTCGGCTCCAAAACATTAACACCGGCTGAGAATCATCAGCCTGCAGCACGGACCGCTTTTCATTTCACCCATTCCTCAACAACTTTATAACCACACACACACACACACACACACACACACACACACACACACACACGCTACGTTACTTAACAGTTTGACCACTGGAGGGAGGGAGAGAGGGAAAGAGACCATCCCCCTGTACTGGCTACTGGCGTCCACACTTTTTAAGGTGGAACTACAGAAACTATGTTGTGCATACACTTCTTTAAATAAAACAACGATGCAAACTTTTATGAATAGCTACTTGAAAAACTGTAGACAATGTTTATCATTTGTTTATGTGTTCAAGTTTTCATTATTCATTTATTTTATTTTACGTTATTTTATTTTATTCATTTATATTATTTTAAAATACATTTATTTATCTTCAACTGGCTTCAGTAAGTCTATATAAGAGTTTTTAAATGTATTCCATACTTAAGTGACCTTTGAAAAGTTAAAAACTCTTCTTTAAAATAAAATTTTCTTTAAAATACGAAGCAACAATGATTTCTTCTGGGAACCCACTTATCTAGTTCTTTTTTTTATTTCATGGAGTACTTGGGATTTTTTTTATTGATTTGCTATGTATCATAGGACTATACATATTATTATTATTTCTTATGAAGGGGAAAACAAAGTTTACTCTACCCTAAATAATGACTACTATTTTATTCTAATTTAATTTAATTTAATTTAATTTAATTTAATTTAATTTAATTTTATTAATTTAATTTAATTTAATTTAATTTAATTTAATTTTATTTTATTTTATTTTATTTTATTTTATTTATTTATTTATTTTGGCTCTACTGAAGTAAAACCTAGTTGCTCTTGCTCATAATTAGTACACTTAACAGCTTAAAATATATTTAAAAAATAAAGGAATATTTTGATATGGAGACCAAGATTATTCAATTAGTCAAAAATATTGTCTGAATGTATCTAATAAAAGTAATACTGGTGGTTAAAAACATTAAATGAAGGGTCAAAAGAAATATAAGCTTTGCCTTTAACCTCCAATCTGTTGGTCAAAAAGAAAAGAAAGTCTGTTTGGTGAATATATATCATATCATATTGGGGGGTTTTTTAATAAAGGAATATTTTGATATGAAGGCCCATTTTATTTAATAAGTCAAAGATATTGTCTGAATGTATCTAATAAAATTAATACTGGTGGTTAAAAACATTAAATGAAGAGTCAAAAGAAATATAAACTTTGCTTTTAAAAAAAGGAAAGAAAACCTTGTTAAGGGACTCATACTTTGATGATTATATATCATAACTAATATATAATTTTAGATTATAAATATTTCTTAAATTGTGGATGCTTTCCTGTTTATCAGTCTTTTATTGTAGACTGTTGTTTTGAAAAGAAGAAAGTTAATAGTTAAAGAAAATTAATCACACTTTGATTAATTATCAGAAGGTCAGAATCAACAGGGGAACTATTAAATAATCTCCATTAAATTCCGCTCATTGATATCGCAGCTTTCAACAGCAAAACAACAAACTCAAAGCACGACGAGGCAGACCTTAAGGCGAATGGCGTGCTCCCATTGGCTGCTCACAGCGTCAGTCACGGCTGGCCCCGCCTCTTCCCCCCGGACCAGGCTCGGTTGAGTCGTCGGGTTGAGGAGGAGTGCGGTTGGAGTGCGAGAGGGTCGCGGCCGCGATGATCTGACAGATGAAATAGCGAAAAAAAAGAAAGAGAAGGCGGTCGTCCTCCCACACAAAATAATGTTCCCCAAAGGCAAAGGCACCCCGGTGCCGTCGGACGGCCAGGCGCGAGAAAAGTAAGCTCAGAAACGTTTATTATTGTGTATTTTCTGCCGCGTAAGTTGTTCCCTCTTGCTCTCTGTTGTTCGCTGGACGGGCTAGCAAGAGGCGATTTCCTCCTACCGAGAACTGAATTGAATGAACCGCCTTGTCTGCTCGCCATTCCTCCCCTGCGCTGTGTTTCTGCTATCTTTGGCTGTTTGCCGTGTCTTTACACCTCCACTTAACGATTTCCAGTTCAGTTTGGTTGTGTTTTAACCGGCCGTTGTGTCATATTTTTTGCGGTTACTCAGTCGCGAGCACGGGGAGGAGAAAACAATAACATCGCCTTGCTACACAGTACATTGTTTTCTCTGTTGCGCTCTGGATAGGCTCCGTTTTTATTTCCCTCAGCCCCATCAGTGCCACCAGGATACTGTACCCTAGCTAATACACAGCAGGCTGGTGGCTTTTTCTTCACATCACGATGTTGAATTATACTGTTGCTTTAGCACTTTCTTTTAACCTCCTCATTGTAGTGAATCTTGCCCAGGTCCTGGCTTGGTTTCACAGTCCCCATTTAATTTTTTGGCATAGGCTATTTGGCAGCCATTGTTCAGAGGGCCTGTACCCGACTCTAGTCACTCAGTGTGCCCGTTGAAGAAGATTTAATCTGCTGGTTGACGTTAATTTTGTCATGTTTTTTAAATGTAATTATGTGTTTTTCACTTAGGTTGGCTCTGTACGTGTATGAGTATTTGTTGCACATAGGAGCACAGAAGTCTGCACAGACCTTTTTATCAGAGGTATGTGGAATTTTGGATAAAAGTTCACTCATATTTTAATGTCCATTTTATATTTTAACGCTCTTATGTAAATGTATTGCATGTGCTCTTTTAGGAACAACAATAACTGACACCCATGGATAATTATTAAAATCCCCCTTTCCTAGATCCGATGGGAGAAAAACATAACACTTGGAGAACCCCCTGGATTCCTACATTCCTGGTGGTGGTAAGTGATAAGGGTCTCGTCTACAGGTAAACATGTCCAGGGGTTGTTTGTGTGGTTTTGTTTGCTTCATGACCTGTCTTGTCCACAGTGTATTCTGGGACTTGTATTGTGCTGCACCGGAGAGGAGAGAGACATGTGACCACTCCAGCGAAGCGAAAGCCTTCCATGATTACGTGAGTAGTGCTTACACGGGAACTGTTGCACGTATTGCTCCTGTCTTCTCTGCTAAAGAAGACAACAACTTTGTTCTCAAGGCTAAGAAGTGGTGCAAATCATGCACCTCCAACTCGGGTTGTGCAATGAGTCAGTTTTTTTTTTTTTTTTTTTTTTTTTGGTTAGAGCTATCAGAGCAAAGTGCTTATAATCTCTGTTTGTCAACACTCGAGTCCTGACAAAATCTCCCACATTCCACTTTAAGAGTGATACAGCTTGAGGTTATTGTGATTCCCTTTCAGCTTGAAGGATGAGCATGATTCACTCAAAAATCGTGTCCAACTGATTTCTGCTTCTTTTTTTTTTGCTTTCTTTGGTACGTTTTGCACATTTTATCAGATATATAAGCCATTTTATTCTGCCCACTGCACCTTTATGTGTTTGACTACCTAATGCAATTTGGGAAAGTATCTTTTTTTTTCTTCTCCTGAATTTACGATCGGTCATCTTGCACTGTCGGTGGGTCGAATGATGCGCCCAACAGTGAGCTTTATAGGCTTCTGGGAAAATGATGCTGATGTCAGCATGTCCTGAGTCAGACCTGTCGAGCGCTCCCTCTCTATCCACGCCACGCTCAAGCTCCCCGCCTCACTTGTGAAGACGAAAAAGAAACTGCTGTGTGTTCTGCACAACTTCTGAGACTGTATACACACAGCTTGATTTTTGACAGAGACCTAGAGCTGCTCTGATGTGCGTTAGCTCAAGTATGTATTGAAACATGTCTGCAGTGACTTAATCCCTAATGGATTTGAAATTGAAGAACTGTAAAGGCAATCTTGGATCCAACATTAATCAAACACCGCTCAGGACAAGTACATCGTTCGGTAGCACATTGCTCCTCTTATCATAGCACTTTCATATTTGCATGTATGGGTGTTTTGCACTGATAATTACGCCACTTTAGAGATAACGCTCTTTCTCATGTGCTGCATTGTTTCCAGCTTTGAGTCAGCATTCAAAAAGAGCCTCACGAGGATCAAAGAAAGCGCAAGCTGCTGGTCAGAGGCTTCTGCTATTCCCATACTTGTGTTTCATCCTGTAGCTGATGTGAATTAAACAAAAAATACTAATCAGGTTTTGCTTTATCAGCCAGTGAAAGACATTAAGGGTTAAGGAGACCTCTCTGCATGACAGATACACAGCACAGTTTGTGGGCAGGTTGGGGATGTGCAAGACAGGAAGGGGTTAAAACGGAGATGTTGGTCCTGCTCTTGGCAGATAGGGTTGTCAGGGTAACAGGCCTCCTGATCTGGCAGGTGACCTGGGAGCCAGGAGAGAGGCTACAGCGTGGCTCTGCCCTTTTCAATAACCACATTGCTTATAATTCTAACTCGTGTAGACAAAGGAGTGCATTTTGTTTGTCACCAGCTTTAAGTCACTGGCCTACATCGTAGCAATTTATTGCAGTATCTTAAAGAGATTTAGGTTGCTTGTTGGGGTTGGATGCTTTTGTCTTGTGTGGTTGTATCTTAATTGTAGAAAAGTGTCTCAAATTTCAAAACTCAAATAATAATAATAACTAAATAACTTTTCTCTAATTGTTTTTTAATTTCTCTTGTAATATAATGAAGAAACATCCTCTCATCAGTTTTGAAAGATTAAACATCACATAATAAGATGTTAGATTGCAGTGCATGATTTGACTGTGACTATTTTCATAACATGGAAAACATTAAGCAAATGAGGCAACAGTGAATCGTCAGCCTGGGCAGTGTGTGCTGCTGTGGCGGAGGAGCTTTGAGAGTTTCTGCGTGGTTGGCTCTCCCCGACATCTTGTGGTTGCCCTTCGCTCTGACGTTGGTTCTCCTTGTCTTCATTTGTGGATGTTGGGGGTCAGGCAAGTGTGCGTATATGTGTGTGTGGACAGTACGAGTCCTTGGACCCTAGCCTTTGTCTAGGTGTGGGGGAGGTGAGTGCTGCTCTGTTAGCCAGCAGTGCTCGTAAAGCCCCCGGCGTATTCACGCTGACGAACGCTCCCCGAGGGGCCCCGTCGCCATGGCGTCAGCGGCTGATTGATGGCTGTCACGGAGCTAAGGGGCAGATTGGAAAAAGGAAAGGGGAGTGGCACTGTGGCATATGCCCAGCATCCTCCACCGCCGAGGAGCGGAGGGAATCAAAAGAGGAGGGAGGTTGGGGAGGAAGAGAGGAGGGAGAGGAGAAGTGGAAGGGACCTGCTAGAAGTAACTAGAGAGGGAGAGAGAGAGAGCATCCAGTCAGGATCCAGAGTGGGTTTTATGATGTTGATTGATGGTTAAACATTTACAAGCTAAACATAGGGGCTGGTTTCTTTTTAGCGCTGGTTCCAGTGGAAGAAGTGAGGCTGTTAAGAGCACGCTAGGTCAGGAGCTGGCTGTTGGGTGGTCTGTGCTGCAGCCGCCCCCCCCCCGCCCCCCCCCCCCCCCAAAATCATTTCTCCTTCATCCCCTTCTCTCTGTGTATACCATTGCTTTTTCATGGTTACCTCAGTCAACCTCTTGGTCATCCTCGCCGTCTACTCTCTTTCCGTCTTTCTCTCCCCCCTATGTGTTCCCCTCTCCCTCTCTCTTTGTTTTTGTAAAGACAGCACAAGCACATCCGCCGCCACTCTGGCCTTTTGTAACCTCCTTCAGTGATCTGAGAATTTCAGGGGAAATTTGTTTGTCTGGAATTGCTCGTGTGCTCCTGAGTACACACACATACACGCTGAATCACGTCGGGTGGGGGTAGTCTGTCTTAAAAGAGGTCCCCTGGGAAGTTGTATGGTAGGCCCCAGACAAGAGCCTCATGGCCCGGGGCAGGACTGAGACATCTGCCCCTTTCCTGTACCAGAGACTCTGTGGACAGACGTGGCTCGTTCAGACTGAAAGCAGCATCAGGCTCTTTGGGACACTCCAGCAAGCACAGCTGTGGGCTTTAGTTAGACATGATAAGATTTAACATAACATGGCCGGGAACCCGTCTCGCAAGTTGCTTTTCAGTTTCTGAAGCTATGTGGATTGTTGACATTGTTTTATGACTCAATACCTTGAATGCAGCTTTGTTTTACTTGATTATTTCTTTGCAGGCCTCATTCCAGGAATGGGCTGCTTAAGGGTAGAAGAACAAACAACCTGCAGTTGCTGTTTCACTATGAAGGGATGAGACAGTGTGGTTGCATGAGTGTATACCACAATGAAACCAGCCATATACTGTACATCAATATTTCAACTATAAAAAAAAGTAACGTCTTTCGCTTGTTGCATCAGGAATGTTTACACACACTTTTCTGGAGTTTAAGAACTCACTACTGATGCAAAGTTTTGTCAGTCCTTTAGGAGTGGCAATTCATATGCTATTTGAATGCTATCAGAATGAGGATGAATATCTTTAGAAATGAGCTTTAAAGGTGTACTGTAAAGGAATTGTCGCTCACTGTTTGTAATCACAGCATTCAAATTTGGCCCTTCCTTACTACATAGTTTGTACATAGACTGCATGCCGCTATTGTGGTCATGCAAAGCCGGTACTTTCGTAAGCTAACTATCCGCCAGTACTTACCTGTCCAAAAGAAAACAGGCCAACACTCTGTTGCTTACCATCTTCTCCTTTAGTGCCTGCCAATGAAGTCAGAGTGAAATCAGCCCCAGATTCACTCTGGTTTTGGAACAAGCGTTGTCTGCTTAGCTGTGTCCGCAATTTTTGTAGCTTTCTCTTGGATGCACACTGCCACCACCTGACTTTATCTGTTTGCTGTTATTGGCTAGGGGCCACACACTGCATGCGCACCTACACATGCCAAAAGGTTGCAACCTATCCTGCTGTATTTAGCCTGTCCTGAACATAGCAAACTAAGAAAATACAGGCTGAGGGGAATGTATCTGCAGATAAATACACCATCTCACACTTCTAGTGGGTCGTGAGTAATGATTAAGACGATAACTTTTGTATGCGTCTTCAAATTTTAGTATACCTGTTAATAATACATCTATTGAGAATATTATACAACTTGTATTCATGTCACTGGGAACTTCATTGTACTTAAAAATATAATAGTGAAGTCTAAAATTAGGCACAGCCCCCTTTCGAGATCTAAAACACACGAATGCTAGATTAAGATAAATTCTACTTAACACTACTTAACAGTGAATTTTGAAAAGGGGACAGAACCAACTCCTTTACCATATAATGCAAATAGTACAAGTGACTCATGAAATTCTTGATGGCAGAAATTTATGG
Source organism: Epinephelus moara (assembly GCF_006386435.1). Taxonomy (NCBI): domain Eukaryota; kingdom Metazoa; phylum Chordata; class Actinopteri; order Perciformes; family Serranidae; genus Epinephelus; species Epinephelus moara. The sequence goes on along the minus strand of NC_065515.1, from coordinate 14,768,659 downwards.
TTCTCTCACGAAACACAAACAATCTGCACGGGCCTCTTTGTATTTCCTGTTGCAATGTTTGTTAATGCTGTAGCTGACAGGAAATGAATAGTAGCCAAAGCAGTTCCCCTAGCAACAGAAAGGCAATGAAGGCAATGAAGGCAATGAGGTCTACATGCAGTTTACTGTTAATGTTGATTTTCCTGAGTGCAGAATAAGGTCTTGCGAAGTGTCTCTTTTCTAGCAAAAGAAGTGCTTGTAGTTCTTGAATAAACCATAAAACATAAAGTATAAAACAGTAAAATAGTAATGATAACAATGAGCCTAAAGCTGTGGCTAATACTCTTCTCGGAATGTCGCATAGACCCTTTTACACATGCAGCCTATCCCTGAAATGTTAAGGAACACGTCCTCCGTGGGGTCATGTGTGAATGGATGGAGACATCGGTGTTCAGGAAAATCTGCGCTACTAATTTCCCACCTCAAGACCGAGTAATATTTCACGGAAAATGCTGGTATGGCTTTGTTGTGAATGAAAGCAGTCGCAGGGGTAGGCACATAAAGGGTTACATGCGTCTGAAAGATGCTTTCATGTGGATCGAGCCAGTGACAATACTCTGCAGATGAAGTATTTGAATCTGTGACTATTTACAGTTTAGCATTTATGCCAATGCTTTCATGCGTGATTTGATAACTAAAACATTACTTGTCTCGCAAACTTGTTGAGTGTTAAATAAATTACAAGAACACTGGCACCGGACAGAAACAGCTCCTCACCCGCCACGTTCCCTGAAAATAATAAGAGATGTCTCCCGCCCTGTACGCGTCTGGCCATTCTTCTAAAACTATTTTAGTATTTCCCCCAGAATCCTTTTGTGTTGGCGTGCCTGTTAGGTCTTATAGGTTAGAAGTTATTGCTGGGTGACTCTTTACAAGTCAGTATCTGTGTCATGCAGGGTGGGATCTTGTTTGACTTGCATAGGGATGAGTTGTCTGGGCAGTTATTCTTGCAGAACAGGTAGTGTTTTATAAATGCAGACGATTTAGTGAAATTTTCTCCATGCAGTGCTGGTCTTGAACAGTTTAGTATACACTCCCAATATGGTGCTCACTTTGACATTAGATTAAAAGCCAAAAAGATATCTGTTAATAATAATTTGATGTAAAGAGGGCGAGTCACTGGAAATGCTTTTAAATATCTCGGTCAGATGATTTAGTGGAGAAAAGAGATACTGTATAATACTGTATATTTGAAGCGGTGTAGGGATCTCTGGCACAACTTCATCTACTTCCAAGGTGCATGGAGAAGGAGAACGTCTGAGCAGGTTAAACTCCAGCAACGCTTGCAGTATACAGAACAACTTTATTGTTGGACCAACACGTTTTGCCTTTTGGCCTCCATGATGTCCTACTCAAGGCCTGGTGAATACAGCAGTATTCAGACTTGGGTTGCAAGTCATGAGACCTTTACCATGAATGTTCCCTCATGTTATAAGAAACCAAGTGAATAAATAAATGTGCACATTGGATACAGTGGAAAATGGCACAGTTGATGCACTGGTAATCCTACTGAAAGCTGCACGTTATACTTCAGAGACATGACAACTCTGGTGCACAGTGTGTGATGCTGAGAAATGTCATTTGCATTATTTCACCTTAAGAGAGTGCCGCGTCTTCCTGGAATCACAATGCATTTATTATGACCGTGTGTATGCGTGTGCTTTTGTTAAATCAACATATTCTGTGTCATCTGTGTGTCTATGGTCTGAAAAAAAGTAACATTTGTTTTATGAGTATAAATTACAAAGTGGCCCTGCAGAATAAAAGTCTGGTGTTGTCTGTGGGCACTTGAGGTCACAATTTAAAATCTTAAGAGAAAAGTACAAACTGTCGTCACTGAGCGAGCACTTCTGCTTTTGAAAAAAAGCATCACAGACCAGCCAGGTCACCAAACATGTACATGCTGCTTGCACCTTAGTGGGATCGAGTTTTATGGCTCCCCAGGTATGTGAGCTATTTTTTTAAGAAGGTGCTCAACAGCCTGTGAATTTGAGGGAGTCATTACAGGACTAGAAGTATGTTGTTTGACATTTGTATCTTAAACACTGAAAATTAAGTGAACTTTGAGGCTTAGTTAAAATGTATTCATACACAGATTGACCAAATTCTGAGAGCAACCATTTCTATGTAAATGAGCTGGGTAGTTGAGAGTAACTGGTCAAGATGGGTGAGGAAGTACTTGGAGTGCAAATTTGGTCTGTGGATCAACTGGAATCTCCAGAAAATTTCTTCTCATTCACATTTACAGCTGTTTATTTTAGTAAAGAAACTGGATTTACAGGCTGTCTCTCTGTGTGTGTGAGTGTGTGTCCCAGTGGTGGTTGGGCCTGATGAGACGTGACTTCCCTCTGTGGCCTCACTTCTCTCCCTGCTGAGGTATTTCACAGTGACCCTGCAGTGGCAGCCTGAGCAGATATAATTAGGGAAGGAGCAGTCGATACCAGGGAGTGTGTTGGCTATTGACCAGTGATGTCTGTAGAGCTCTGGACAGAGTGTTTGTGTGTGTGTGTGTGTGTGTGTGTGTGTGTGTGTGTGTGTGTGTGTGTGTGCATGCAGGTGCTGGTACATCCATCCTTGTAGTAATCATGGCCTGTTTACGTACATCTGCACTATAATGTGAGTGAGCTACGCATTAAGAAATGGGACTGAAGGAGCTTCTCTCGTTGTGCAGCCGTTCTTTGAAGCTAAACCCCACAGCTCTGAAGACATTAGCCCATCTCAGATTGCCTTGGCTACAGGGAAGAAAAACTCAGTCAATTAGGAGTGTGTGACCGAAGCAAATGGCACATTAGTGAATTAGGGCTGCGGTTTGAGCAGGAAATCAGCCCAGCAAGCCCCTGCTGTGTAGCAGCACTTTGGAGCCACTGACTCAGTGAATCCCACTGATACTTATCTGATCCACTGGATCCTGGATTAGCAGGGCACAGACGCCTCAATAAGGTCCCCATTAACACCCCTTTCACAAATGATGCAGGCCTACAGATGCATGTTGGTGCTCTCTGTTTCTTTCTCTTTTCAGATGAGTCAAGGAGGCTTAAATGATGTTTAAACAGTAATTACATGGAAATTAATCTCAATTTAAGTCAGAAGCCTGGACTAAGGTCATACAGCCTGATCACATAAAGCACATTTACCGATTCAGAATGACAGCTGACGCAGGTTTAGCCTGCATCACTGAGTTAGCCCAGGAGAATATTTGATTCCTCAGATGCACTCCTCCTGCAGCCAGCTGTGCCAAGAGCTGCGGTCATGACAGGATAAAATAGATTTCCAACAATAACATTTCGTCTGCATGTTAAAGTTCCACATGTGTACTGAGGATGCACTTCAGTCTTAACTAGACACTTTATGACGTGCTTCACATTCGGAAGTTATAATGTTGCTGTTTTCTGTTTTTTTTTCTTAGAGTGCAGCAGCAGCTCCCAGTCCTGTGATGGGAGGGATGCCCCCTGGTGAAGGCATGCCAGGAGGACCCATGCCACCCGGCTTTTTCCAGGTCAGCAAATCACTGATACTGCGACAGTATTGACGGTTTTATACCAATGCTATACCGGCGTCACATTGCCTAATTTATTGGAATTGTTACCTCCAAGCTTATCAATTCCTCTATCGATGCCAGCATGCTTTTTTGACAGTTGCGCATCACAAAGTAATGATGTCATACTAGAAACTTGCAACAAGGAGTCTTGCTGGAGAGGAAGATGAGGTCCAAAGCGTGGCTACATTTCACTAAGAAAGATGACAACAGCGGTGCTTTTAATGTCTGTAACATTAAGGTGGAAATGCTAGCAATATGCTGAAACATCTTTTCATGCAACATGGGCCCAAAATGTAGGAATGCCATGTATCTGAGACTCTGCACACTAGTTCCGCAGCTGAGTAGCATGTCCATTATCAAGGCTAAATGTCCTAGGTTATAATAACATAACAGTAGCACCATGCATGCAGGCTTAGCTAAATGAAATTCAATGCCGTAATATTTTCTCATTTGATCCACAGTGTGTTCCGACTTACAGATATAAAAAACAGGTGCACTGACACGTAAAACCTGTGCAGGCCTACTTTTTTTCCAACACAGAAAATTGATCAGGAATCAATAAGGGTTTCAATGAAGAATCCGGCCATAAACCATAATCAATAATGGCATTAAAATCTTATCAATTCTAATTACTTATACTGTCTGTTACTGTTAGGAATACTCTTAAATCAACTTCACCCCCACATTTTACTATTTTCACTTGATAAATCACTTCATAATCAGTTACCAAAATTAATATCTAGTGGATGGACAGATTATTTAATGGACAGATCATTTTCTAAGCTGCACGTCTGCAGGCTCCAGCTTTGTAAAATGTTGTCAGGGTTTTGTATATCTCCTGGAGTTGTAGGTCTCCACATTGGTGTCTAGACTGCTTTTGTCTTTTGTTTTGCTCCACTCTGCTCAGCGAGCTTGTAGTAAACATCATAGACGTTCTGTCTGCTTGGGCCCCTCCAGTGCTGTAAACAGGCAGGCGTGGCCTGGCCATTTTCCCTAATGGAGAAATCGAAAGGTGCAGCACCTACTGTAAATCAATATCTCATGAGGATAAACTCTTGGCAGGCAACTGTGTGGAACTGGCTCTAAGAGGTGACATAAAATTGCAGTGTTGCTCTGCCTCCACTAGACCAAACCGCCAGCTTATTATGTACTAGAAGCCACAAAGGCGTGACTCATTATGTGATCATGTTAATATCAGGAAAGACATTTTGACATTGATACATGAACGCACACACACTCATACTTTCCATATCAGAATCCATTGGAGGAGGCTCAATTAGACCCCTCACTCTCTGTCAGATCAGCAACATTAGCGACACAGTGCCGGTGTTTAGTGTTGTTATAAAGCTAATTGCATAGAGCTTAATTGACACTGTTAATTCAGGGAAATTAGCACTGATAACATGCTGCATGCAGCAGGCTTCTTGATGACTTGACTGACAGGCAAAAGAGCACACATCCTCTCCATCTCTCTGTCTCTTTTCTCTCATTCAAGGCTAAGTCATTTGCTTGCTCTTCTCCGCTCAGTCTCTCTCTCTTACTGTGTTTGGTACATGAAAATGAGCATCTTATTTTTGTACTTTTTTTGCGCCACACTTTGGTTCTTGCACTCCAACTGTCCTCTGCCCTGCAGTAACCCTGCTTCTCTCTCTGCCCCTCTTTTGTCACTTCTGTTTCTCGCTCCCTCTTTCTCTCTTGGTGTCATCCTCCCCTCTCTCCCTCCTCTGTCTTCCTCCTTGGCTCTTTATTTTGTGCGATGCCACAGGGTCCTCCTGGTCCCCAGGGCTCTCCTCACCCTCAGCCTCCTCCCCCTAACAGTATGATGGGACCTCACAGTCAGGTAACACTCCCTCTCCCTCTTTCTCTCTGTTTTTTCTGTTTTGGCTATCTGCAGTCATTTGGGAACGCCGGTTCTCAGTGCTGGTGCTTCATGCTTTGGCATCCGTCTCAGCTCAATGCTTAATGCTGCTTTCAATATTCACACAGACAAGAAATCAGAATGGTTCTGCATTTTGAGAGATTCATGTCATGTCTTTATTTAAATCTCATGGAGCAATGTTGTTTCTGTTGTAGTCTTTCATGTCGCCTCGCTTTGCTGGAGGCCCGAGAGGTCCCCCCATCAGGATGGCCAACCAGGTAGAGCTCACACAAACACACACATAGACAAACACACAATGGGTGCATTTAAAACTGCAGGTACTTATTGATTCTCTGTCTTTTATCCTCGATAGCCACCAGGTGGAGGACCGGGTCCTCATCCCATGCTGCCCAACATGGACCCAACACGACCACAAGGTGTGCCTACATAAGCTACATACTACACCTTCAGTAGAGAAGTTATTTCCTGTCTTCTCTCTTTTTATAATTTTCCTTTCTCCCTCCAGGCCATCCTAACTTGGGGTCAATGCAGAGAATTGGCGGCCCTCGAGGCATGGGACCCATGGGGCCTGGCCCTCAGGTAGGCTATTCTACTTATAAAGAATAATACAGGGTTTGTATGGTCATGAAAAACGTACAATAGCAATATCCTGCCCTGGAGAAATTTTGGAAAAATAAATCAACCCAGAAAGTATTGGAAAAGTCATGGCAGTTTGTTTCACAAATACCTGTATAATGGAGGGTATGTGGTTCAGTTAAGATCAACTGAGAAAATTCTATGTTGGTCAAACAATACTTAAATGTTTGGGAGATCAGTCATGTCAGTCACATCACTTGATGTTATGTTGTTCTCCATGCGGGTAACGTCAGACTCCGACTGAGTTGCACATTATTTTTGACGACATACAAGTTCACACAGTGCCAGGAAAATATTTGTAAAATGTTAATAATGTCTGGCTTTACTCGGACAAGTATAAGGCATGGCTGGAGAAAGACCAGGACCTGGAACATGCAAAATATGGAACATGGGAAAGGCAGCGTTAGCTAGCCATGCTGAAGGAGCTAACGTTAAGCACCGAATCAACTCCCATCACCAGCTTTTTCACCCTGGTGAGCAACATGACATTTGCTGCCAGTAGCACTTCCCTTTCGTCCACCATCAAACAAGGGACCATTTCAGGTGCTGTGTCCAGAAATGCAAGCCCTAACTGTAGAGATATGCATGCAAAAGGTAGCGAATTTGCACTGTTGCTAAAAGACAAAAGCCAGCTTTTTTATGTCATGTTCTTCAACAGCCAGATTGCTGCCAGATTTGTCTGCAGTGTACACAAGTGCTTTTATACATGTACTTTTCTGGAATATAGAATCTATAGAATGTATGGTCATAAAAATTTACCTCTAATGTGTGGAAAGTTCATGGAAATTTATTGGTAGATATACAGTATGTATGACCCATGGTAATATCATCACTGCCCTGATGACCCGTTAGTTAACTTTTGTACCAACCAAATCCAAACCAAAGTTATTTTGATGTTCAGATGATCAGGGGTTTGCATTGCTTTTTCTGGGATTACTGCACCCTGTGGTTCAAATTGTTTAAAATCAATCTTCGCTGACAGTTTAATGATTTTTGTTTGTCTTCTCAGAACTTTGGTGGAGGAATGAGGCCTCCACACAACACCATGGGTCCCGGTATGCCAGGAGTCAACATGTAAGCCTTTTTTTGTTTGTTTGTTAATATACATCTCACAGACCTTTATTTAACTTTTATGCATTATCTAAGTAAAAATTTCTATTCTACCATCTAGGGGCCCAGGGACTGGTCGGCCATGGCCCAATCCCAACAATGCCAACTCTGTGAGTACTAATGCACAAACACCCAGAAAACTGCTGGTTCAGATTGCAGTCAGATCTCCTCTCAGAGCTGTCAGGGTATAATGTGCTCCAAGGTTCTAGTCTGGGATGTAATTGTAGTATTATGTGTCACGGTTTCCACAGACAGTTGGACAGACCGCCATAATGTTATTAGGATGATCAAATGATGAATGATGACATTTTGAGGTATAGAAAGGGTTTGCACCCTCCCATTTCTGGTCTGTAATGTTTGTGTTTTTGGTTTCAGATGCCTTACTCATCACCATCTCCTGGTGCATACGGGGTGAGAACACATCCTGCCATCTCAATTTACACATGATACCAGCTCAGGGAAATACCATTTTAAAGATAGATTTTACATATACATGTTTTTAGATCTTTATTTTTGGATTTATTCTCCATAGGGTGCCTCTGGAGGTGGGGGGCCCCCAGGAACTCCCATCATGCCCAGCCCTGCAGGTTAGTGGCTCCCTGACCTAAGCTGTTAATCAGTACTCTCTTCATACACTATCCAGTACCAATTACATGTATGATTGCACCTTTCACAGACTCAAACAACTCTGGTGACAATTTGTACACCATGATCAACACTGGACCCGGCAACCGAAATAATGTAAGTTTTGTTTTGTTCTCTTCAGTCTGTGTTAGGTTGGGATATTGTGATTATTGAGTTAAGTAAAAGCACAATTAGCTTAAATTTGAAGACAGAGCATTCTCTAGAAAATTATTTTTGTATCTCACCAACTACCTTATTACTTGTTGTATCCCTTTTACACCAAGCCCACCATTTATCCTCTGTCAATTAATCCATTTTAACGACACACCTAAACATCGGAGCCAGGCCTGTTAATGTAATGGGGGGGGGGGGGGGGGGGGTCACTTAAAACAAGTTGTTGTCAGAGGACAACAATTAAGTGGCTTAGGTATACAGCGTGTTGTGAGCTCCACTGGTCGTTATGAAAAGCTTGTACCATTAAGTAAACACCTGACCTCTCTACCATCTCAACACACTGCTTTATCTAATGACGGCTTGCAGCTGGCAGAATAGTGACAGTTGATCTGGTCTGTGCATCCATGTTGCTGCACAAATTAATTTTATTCTTGTCGAAGTTAAACATTTTTCTACTCATTTATGTCATCACTGTGAACTGAAATTATTTTATGGATGATGATAAAATTACTGATCCTGGTTTGAAATTTATTTTTTCTTGATAACATTTAAAGCTGCAATGATTAATCAATAAATTGAATAGTTATCAACAATTAAAATAATCATCAACTAATTTGATAATCAATGGGAAAAAAAAGTCAAAATGATCTGATTCCAGCTGCTTAAAAGTGAATATTTACTACTTTCTTTACTCCTATATGATAGTACAATAAATATCTTTGGGTTGTGGATAAACAAGGCATTTAAGGAAGTCATCTTGGGCTTTGGGAAACACTGATCAACATGTTTCACCATTTTTCTGACATTGTATAAACCAGCAACTCATCGATTAATCAAGAAAATAATCAACAGGTTAATCTACAATGAAAATAATCGTTAGCTGCAGCCCTAATAATATTCCATACCACCAAATGACATTATAAAATCTAAATCTTCCTCTCAGTTATATATAGGATGTTAGATCGACTAGCTTTCAAACAGATCAACACACACATCAACCCATTACACTTGACATTATCTTTTTCAAAAACTAATTTGAAATATATATGTTTTATGATTTATTAAATTCTTTCTTTTGTATATATCGAGCTGGTCTACATGAAGAACACTTAAACTCAGCACTAGTGCCCTGGCTTTACTAAAGCACATTTGCACTATGCACCCAGGAATGTACAGAAAGATTTTAATAGAAACAAAACAAATACACACATATACTGGTTATACTGGTTTCATATGTGTGTTTGATACTGTAGGCTTTTGTTTCAGTCACTCTCTCGGAGCTGAAGTGATCAGAACAAGGATTTAATATTTGAAAGAGGCACTCAAGTTCACAGGAGCAGAAATGAGTAAATGCACTGTGTAGTAACTGAGTTGCTGATTATTTATAGTCAAAATTCAGTACCATTGCTATGCAGATGACACACAAATATATGGTAAAGAAGGTCATTTTAATCATCTTTTATTCTGTCTGTCAGATTTAAAGTGCTGGATGTTCCAACACCTTCTCCAGTTAAATGACAAGAAATCAGAAAAAATGCTCTCCAGTCGAACAAAATCCATCACTATTTTACAAAACCATCTTGGCCTCCGATCTGGAAATGTCAAACCTGCAGCCACAAATTTGGTGTGATATTTGACAGTGATCTCTCCTTTGAAAAACAAATTACAAACGTTGTCCAGTCCTCTTTCTGTCAATTAAGGAGCATCTCCAAAATCAGGTCCTCTCTCTCTCGGCTTGAGAAGGTCACCTGTGCTTTTATTTCTTCCTGGTTAAACTATTGTAACTCTTTGTATTCAAGGTTGAGCCAAAAAGCTATCTCACACCTTCAGCCAGAGCAAAACGCAGCTGCTAGGCTTTTAACAAACACTAGAAAACATGACTGTATCGTGGTTTAGCCCCCAGCTACATTGCTGAGACGCTGCTCCCCTACGAGCCAGGGTGCCGCCTCAGATCCTCAGGCAGGGCTCTGCTGGCTGTTCCTCAGAACAGCTTAGCTCAAAGCTAAAGGTGATCGGGCTTTTGCAGTCAAGGCCCCCCTGGAGCTCCCTGCCTGAGGGTCTGAGGCTTGCAAGAATCAGGGACATCTTTTAAGTCACTTCTTCAAACGGATCTGTTCAAAAAAGACTTTTATTAATTTAAGCAAACGTCTTATTTGATTATTATAATCTTGCACTGTTATTTATTTATTTTTAATTCAGTAGTTCTTAGTACAGAGGACTTCCAGCGTAATGCGAGTTGTGCTGTGAAGAAATGGTTAGTGAGTCCATGCTGTCTTGTTTCCCCTCCAGTTCCCTATGGGCCCCGGCTCTGACGGACCCCTGGGAGCTATGGCTGGGATGGAACCACACCACATGAACGGGTCACTAGGTAACACCGCCTACTACAACAGTACACTTACCAATGCAACACCAAAATGTTCAGGTTGAACTCTTACCGTACCTCGTGATACTCCAGTCGAGGACAATAGATTGTTTTTCCAGTAGAGCCACTGCATGGAAATGGTTTTCTTATGGTCATACAGTATAAACATTGCTTTTCATTTGATTCAATCCGTAGGCTCTGGTGATTTGGATGGAATGAACAAGGTAAATATTGCGACCATGCAGAGAGTCTGTGCATTCAGAGCTTAATCGTGAATACAGTGAAATTCTATACATTGTAAAAAACATTGTGCACTCTGTTTCCAGAATTCCCCAAACAATTTAAGTGGCATTAGCAATCCTCCTGGGACCCCAAGGGATGACGGGGAGCTGAGTGGAAACTTCCTCCACTCCTTTCAGAGTGAGAACGTAAGTCTGCCTTCCTGCCTGTCCTCGGCTCACATCACTGGATGGTTGGTGACTGTAATAGTACTTTGATGAAGCCAGAGGTAGAACGCTGTAGACCACACAGAGAAGCCACAGTCACAGCGTATTAACATCACTGACTACAGCAGCAGCGTGGAGGGCTAGCACAGCGTCTGGTAGGGAGAAGGTGTGTGTGGATGTGTGTTTTAATTCTCTCGTCTTCTGTCTGTGCCTCCGCAGTACTCTCCAACCATGACGATGAGTGTGTGACCTCCCCTCCGCCCAACCCGACATTATTTGCCATCATTCCGAGGATCTGAACTCACTATAGGACACGGCCAAACACATCAGCACCGAATCAGGGACAGGCGCCATTTTGGTTCCACACTAACGCCAGAATGCTGATCGGAGAAAAAAATCCAAATGGCTGGCGACTACTGCTCCTTACTCAAACATGAAGGACAAATTTCTCCATTTATCACAACCCCAAGTGTGACAAAACCAGCTACTGAAAATGCATACATGACACGTTTTATGTTCTTTGCAGAGCCCCCCCATAACCCTCCTTCAGCCCCGCTAGAGCGAAGAGAAAAAAAATGGTTGAAGTTTACCTCTTGTACTTTTTAATTATTGCTTTGTGGTGCAAGATGTGCAGGAAATGTCTCCGCTTTTGTCACTTAAAACACTGGAGAGTGTGCATATGCATTGTGAGCTTGGAAAGTCTTTGTCTTGTCATTTTATGCCATTTTCGCCATGCATACTGTGTCACGAACGTCAGTTGACATAGGACTCAGAATTTGCCTTTTACTCTGTGGCCACCTTTATGAATAACGTACTATCCTTCCCAACGCCCACCCTTCTATTTAAAGAGGTTTGTAAGGGGAAAAGACTTGAAAGATTACGGCTTTTATTGTGACGACCTTTCACGGTATGTAAGTGCTCAGATGGTTCTTACAATGTCAAATTGATCCCGTTTGATCAATTTCAGTCTCTTATTGTTGACAGCAATGCGATCCTGCGCTCTTGGCTGTTTAATTTAAACAGCAAGATTGCCGTTGCGTTCTGTCAAGGGAAACCAGACTTCGGCATAAGAAGTGAGTGCATGAATGCTGAGAATCTGTGTACAACATACTACCTAGTGCTGCTCTTCTCTATGTGGACACCTGCTTTAAGATGTGGTGTATATCTCTTTACCTGTCTGTGCTTAACACTCTGTGCTCTTCATCGTCGTAGCCTTCTGTGTTCTCTCCAGTTTGGTTGATTATGAATGAGCTGCCCATTTTAACCTCTCATACATATTGGTTGTTCATACTTCCCTTCCTGTATCATCGGTCGTCCCCTTGGCCCTGCCCCCTTCTTGCCCGCCCACACATTTTTTTATATTTTGATACAATCTTTGACTACATATATTGCCCCAGTTATTCAGTTAGTCAAAGCTTTCTAAACCGATTCTAGTAGGCATCATTATAAACTTAGCAGCAGTCTTGTAAATGTGATGAGAATTTTTATTTCTTTTTTTTTTTTTTTTCCTGTGAACATTACGCATTATATACATCTGTCCTATGTTGCCTTTATTTGCTGATATTTTTTTATTTCAAATTGAGGAAAGATTGCTTGTTAATATAATTTTACAATAACTTAACTAAACTGTGTGGATTGTTTTATTTTTCCTGAATTTAAATTCACATCACTTCACATTTAAAGGGTAACTCTGGCATTTTTCAACCTGAACCCTATTTTCCTATATTTTTGCATCTTAATGACTGATGTGAACAAGAAATTTTAAAATTGGTCCAGTGTTGAGAGAGAGGGCTACAGCCTGCAGCCATGCAGTGCCCACAGTGTAGCCAGATGGGGCAATTGTGCACCGTCACTGTACGTTTATTAGAAGTGGTCATTTTTGCCACAGGCAGGCTCAGATTGTTATTATAAGTGTCTGAGGTGACTCCTAACCTTTTGCTTGAGTGTGTTTGTTATTGTCAAAATCTTGCTCAAGTTGAAGTCTTGTTCTGAAATCTCACAAGAATTGCTTTTTTGCAGTAAGACTATGTTAGAAATGCCAGTGAAAGTGAATCGTTTGTTGTGTTGGAGTGCAGAAAGTGTAGCTTTGTGTTATCTAAAAGACTGTCAATGTGATGGATGATGATTTAGCGGATTTCCTCAATATGGATGAGGCATTTGAACTCAATGGCTTTTAACCGGAGTATACAGACGAAGAACTCCCACTAATTGAAGAGAAGGAAAGGAGAGAAAGAGGGACAACAGGCAGCAAAATGTTGAACTTTAAAAGCTTAGGAGACTGGTGGTGTTCCTGTCATGAGAGAATTCAGAATGAGAATTCTCCCGGAGTGAGACACAGCAACAAACAGACTAGATCAAGCAAAACGTAAAGAGACACTTTAGACATTTACAATACCATTGTGAGCCCGTCTGTGGCAAAAATAACGGACATACAGTGATGTTGTGCAATTGCCCCATCTGTAGTTACATTGCGAGTGTTGCATGGCTGCAGCCCTCTCTCTCAATACTGGTCCAATTTAAAAACTCGTTCACATTAGCGACCTAGACACAAAGATATGGTGAAATAGGGTCCAGGTTGAAAAATGTTGAAGTTACCCTTTAAACTTGACTAAAAAATGCCACTGAAGCTGTGGACATGATCCAAAGTTTAATGAATGCTTACAAGTATTACAAGTTAAAAGTATTTAACTGATGCAAAAAAATGTCATATATATATTTAAGGATGCTTTGTCATATAAAACACCTGGAGGGATCCATCTTCAGCTGGTACTCATGGCCAGCAGCTAACGTTACATTCACATTCCCCCTCCTTTAATTCTTACTGCTCCAGCAACACCACACAGCACTCTGCAGCAGGTGGGATGCACCGCCATAACCAGATCACTGATCCCCTCACCCTGGGACATGACTATGGGGGGGTGGATGGCTAGGCAAAGAAGTCTACGGAGACCTAACGTAGAAGAATCAATCAATCAGTCAATCTATGACAGTTACAGGTAGCTAGCTAACTGTTCTAGCTAACGTTTCCCAGCTGTTATACAGTAGCTAGAAGGGTTCCCACTTAGTGTTTTGGAGCATCAATGGTGCACTGAATAAGGCCTTTGTGGGAGGTCAAAATGTGCCAATATGATTGGCCATCAGGGCCCCTTTTCCTGTAATTTTTTAGGGGGCAAACGTGTTTGGTTTGCCTCTACTGACGGTGCACCACAAGTTATAAAAGTACCCAATATTTGCTTTAGGCTGCAGCCACCAGATCAACAAGAGGGATTCCTGGAGAGCGCGAGGGAGACTTTGACACAGAAAAACACTGCAGATTGGGCTGACCTACTGTGATACGAGAAAGGAGGAGGGACATAGTGATGAAGTTGTGTACACTGGTGGTTCCCAACCTTGGGGTAGGGGACGACTGCAGAGGGTCACTAGATAAGTCTGAGTTGCCGCAAAACAATTAATGTGATAGAAAAACTACACAAATTTGTATTAGTTTGTATTGCATACATTTTTCAAATGACACCATCTGAAATGATTATAGGGGGAAAGTTACTATTAGTTGGAATTCCAATAGATATAACAGTATTTAGATATTTTACGTTACTAGAAGTAGCAATACCACATTGTAAAAGTACTTTTTTAGAAGTAAAAGTCCTGCATTAAAGTCTTACGTAAAGATACAAAATAAAATATACTTAAAGCACTGAAAAACTAAAGTAATCATTATACATACGTGCTCATTTTAGAATTTTATATGTTATTGGATTTTAATAATTCATGCATTAATGTACATCACTTTAACGTAGCAGCTCATTTTATTTACTGTTGGGTAACCTATAATAATAATAATTTATATCATAGTTTATTAGTTGATTTATATTTTGTCTTAATAGCCTAAATCTACAAAGAAATTAGTAACTTAAGATGTAAAATAAATGCAGTGGAGTAAAAAGTAAAATATTTGCCTCCAAACTTGGAAGTGGAAGTATAAACTGTTGTAAAATGGAAATACACAAGTACAGTACAAGTACCTCAAACTACTTACGTACAGCACTTAAATAGATATAATTAATTAATGTGATGACAATGTGACCCTGTGGTATTTTGAAATGTCAGTGATGTCAAATTTTCCTTTAACCTGCCTATTTACCATAGCTAAGGGACCTTCCTCGATGTGCACTGATTGGATGACAACAAATCTCAGTGGGTCATATAGTGATGGTCCATTATTAAGACTGTAGGGCCTTGACAAGCCAGTGGCTCCTCCTGGTGTAGGAGGGATAACTTGCAACAAACTGGCGGGGTCCTTCAAGATTCAGGACAGCAGCTGAGAGTTTTCTGGGTAAGGTGACCTTATAACTTCATGTCATCCATTTTTTTTAAATCAAAGCTAGATTTAAAATGTTCAGAATCTGACCTGCATGCTAAATCCAAACAACCATACTCACTTTGCTGCTCTCGCCCCTGGCTGTCTCTCACTGAGAAGGGGGGTTTGCAGTCAGTATTGGTCTGTGAGTAAGTCAGACTGAGTCAGTGTAGTCAGACTATAAACCTCAAAATACGAATCACTCAAAGCTGTAAAGAGATGTGAAAACAGAGAGATGGAAGAAATACCACTGTATGAGAATTCGTACCTCTACAAATTTAGACCTGGTTGGCAGTCTGAGGCACAAGTGTGAGCGGTGAGTCACCTAACAACCCACTATCACCTGGATCTTACTGAGTGGGTTGCCAGGTTGTGTCTTATTACTCATTCCAACTAAACAAAATCTCATGGTTGGACTGTGAGTAGTTACAGAGGATCTGTGGGGGAATTCATTTAGAAGCTGTCTGTGTTTTGTTTAGTCGACATCTATTCATCTCCACCTGCTGGAGAGGGCCGTGGGACACAGCTGAACCTTGAGTTTAGAGTTATAATCGCAATATATGTGTTCCCAGGGTCAAGAAGAAAACTCCATGCTCAAGATCTAATATTCTATATAAAATAAGGCCTTCATGCAGCACTTAGCTTCTCTTAACCCCTTCAAAAACCTTCACTGTGTTATGAAAGGCTCTTCTCTTTTATTGCATGAGACATCTGTTGCCTCTATAGAAGTTAGACAGTCTCAGTCAAGGTTCTGTAAAACACCAGTAAATGGTAAAAACAAGTTAAAAAAAGCAATCGAGGTCATTATATTTAAGGAAGTTAATATGTTTTTTTTGTTGGCAAAACCATTCTGAAGATGATACAGATTCAGCCAGATGGGTCACTTCCATGTTTGGCAGCCAAGAAGAAAAACATCCTCATGTTTTTCAGGGCTGCTGCTCGCCTGTTGGAGTAAAAATGGCTTCACATTGCCCTCTGGTGGGCTGCAGAGGACCCTCCTGCTTTGCAGAGACCTCTGGCCTAGTCACGATATTTCCACTCCCTAAAAGTAACTGAGCACTAAACAAGCTGGCTTCGGTTTGACTTAAAGATTCTTACGTGAATCCGTAACAAGGGTCCATGGCTGGGAGGATCTGACAGTGTTCTGGTTCCTGTCTAACAATAGGAAGCGAGGCTGAGCTGCTGCTGGCTGCTCTCCACAGGATGTGGCCTGGCTGGGCAGGAGCCAAACCTGCTCTCCAACTTTAGAGCCACACAGTTTAAGGTTATGAAAGCTGTAGCAACACAAAACTGCTTTGTTCACCACTATATCCTAGTAGTAGACTTGTAACCCTGAGCTATGAGCCTGTAGTTTATTTAATGCGTGTCACAGGGTCTTTTTGTGCTATAAATGTATTCAGATTTTACTGTACTTTTTTCAACAGGGTTTATTTTTTACAGTTGCTTATACACTTAACAGACAAGTCAAGGCCCACGTTTGCACAGATGCTGCTTTTTTATTGCGTGTATTGTAAAAAATATTACAGGAGAAGATGTTAAAATGTACTGAAATGTATGAGTGGGTAATTAATTTAGTGTTAGTGTGGAGAAGAGGAAGCAAAAGCTATAACAAAACCAGTTAAACTAATTATAAAAATACTGTTAAACAGTTGGGAGTCTAATATTAAAATGATTGCCTGCTACATCGTCCATGTTTTCCATTATCAAAATAGTTGCTTTTTCCCTAATTACATAGACATCAATAAAATGAATACCTTGAAAAGTGATAACACTCACATTTGATTATATTTTATTGTTATATAATACTATAGCAGAATAAAAACAAGAGGGGCAGCTGGTTGTGTAGTAAGACTGGAATTTTATATAGTTCCAGACACACCAGAAGCCAAAGTCAATGGATGTGCAAAGATTAGACAGTTAGGTATTAACTCGCATCAGGGCCTGAATGCCACACACCATGACTTGTGTGTATGTGTGCGCACCCGATTTGTTGAACTTGGCATGGCCCACATACATACAGTACAGTACGTTTACCATTTATCACTTCCAGACTAGACAGCAAACAACAGACAGATTGTCATGTGGTGTCTCACTGCTGTGTGCGTCAACATTAAAGCCCCACGGCCACTTTCTCCACAGAAACATGATGTAGAAAGTGAAAACCTCTGGAGCTTTGCAGACAATCTTTTTGTCTTAATGGGTCGGGGGGAGAGAGAGGATGAGTCATGGCGAGAAGCGACAGCTACAGATGTGTTGCAAACAATGGCTCACTCACAGATCTGGTGCTTTTCATTTTAATAATTCACTGTGGGAGCAATAACATAGATCGTCCGTGTTTTTTGAGTGAAGAAAATATGATTGAACTTTATCTTTTTCATATCTATCCAGCAATATCGGCTTGCAGTGGAAGATGGTGTACGGAAACTTTCAAATGATTTGGCGTGACAAAATAAGCACAACTCACCAAATGACCTATGGCACACTTTAAGCCAAATGTTGCGTATAAATTAAGAGCTTGATGCAGGAGTTTTCCCAGGTTATTCTTTATTATACTACAATGCAAACATTCAAAAGAAATACATTTCATTATGATATAAGAACATTCAAAGAAAATGCAAACTGTTTAACAAGATGCTTATGATGAGTCTCATCAGAAATGCTCTGACATAATTAAAGGAGGGCTTGCTTTTAGATAATGTTTCATCAGATTACAGTTACCAGAGGTTTACACTGTAATCATCATATAAAAAGCAGCCTCCTGGAAAATCACCTCGGAGCATTTATAGAGCAGTTAATACAGTTTACAATGCTGACTGTATACTTAACAACTGGACCTGCAAGACAAGTGGAAACAAGTGCTTTCATTCACTTAAATCTTAAGGTCTTTTAAACTTTGGAATTATGACAACATATTAGGTGAAATCTCCTGTACGTTATTCAACACCTCAAACACAAACTCATGACTGGACTGTCTTTCTGTGTCTCACTTCATCTGGCTACAGAGGCCAACGGTTTAATCTGCAGCCGTCATTAAGAAACACTGAGAGGCGAGCTCAACCTCAAGAGACTGAGTTTTCGGTATGTTTTCAGAGTACAGGAGAGCCTTGAAGCAATATTAGTGCAAGTTTGTAGGGGTTATAACATTTCTACTTATGCAATAGTTGATGTAAGGGATGCCAGAGAGCAGCTGCAGAACTACATGTAGACGTGGCAGTGACTTGATTTGAGTCTTGATTAAAATAACCATAACAAAAAAACAAAACAACAACAACAAAAAAAAAACAGGATGGCATTGTGTTACGAGTATTATACGTTGGTTATGATGTTGATACCCTCATCTCCTCCTGAACACAGAGACCCCTACATATAAGACCTGTTGCATGGAAAATACATGGCTCGGAAAAACAACCTTCTTATTTCATCTTATCCAGGAACGAACGCACCTCCATGGGATCGTAAGACCAAGGCCCAACTCCCCCCTAGAGAAACACAAAGAGAGGAATGTTAATGACACCGTAACTAAATCATGTTTTCATTTAGAATTAGAAAGAACATACCAACTTAAGAATCAGAGACATGTCTGTGTCATTTAATGTGTAATTCTACATTTCTGGCATGGCTAACATGACCCTGGCATCGTGCCAAGAATCTAAGTGTTTTGTCTGTTTCTTTCACTGCTCCTCCTCACGCGATAGCGTGAGTGCAGATAGTGTCGGGACCTTTACACCCACAATGCTGGTATTACTTTCAATCATGCGATTGCATGGAAAGAGCAATGAGTGCGGCAGGAAAGAAATGTGGCCCTGGCAATCTTCATTCTTAATGACATAAAACAAACATACAGGAATGTATCTGTCTGCACAGATCTCACCTTGTAGACAACTTTCCCAGCCTGCAGCACGTAAAGCCTCTCTGGCAGAGCACCATACTTTATGGCAGAGACATCATTCATTTCATCCACAACCACCGGACACAGAGGCTCCTTTTGAAGCAAGATCTGTGCTGCAGACAGCCTGTCCTCCAGGCTCTGGTGCTGGTTGATGTCAATGTTGTTGGTAAAGGCCCAACCATCTGACACAGAGATAAAGAATGTGATTTCACTTAAAGGACCCTGAATGCAGCAGAGCATCAAAGTTGTGGAACACATAATAAATGCAGATTTATGGATGTTGCATAAGTGTGTTACAGCATCAAACGTTAAAGTTTTATTGAGGTGAATGTAGCCCAGACTTTGGTAGGGTTGCTGCCCGAGCTCTAAGCACAGATCTACATCAAGACTTTTCCACAGTGAACTTTTTGGGGGTTAATTTAAAGACTCCACAACAGACTCTTTAGGTAAAATATAAATCATGACCTAAACCAAGATAAGACTTTTATTTTATTAACTCATCATTGTACGAAGTGATGTCATCATGCACAAATTGCTTTTAAAAATCCTCCACTGTAGGGATATTTATCATTATGATGTAAAGTGAAGGCCATTAATAAATATTGATTATTCTGTATATTCAAGGGTACTAAAAACCAAGTGCTTTTGAGGCACACATCCATCATAAAAACAGATTTCTTTTGTCCAATTTGCACTTTTAAGTCTATCAGGAGAGTGCTCATAAATCAAAGTTTGATTGCTTTCTTGATTGACCTTCTCCCTATAAGTCTTGCATGCATAGTTTCTCCTCCAGCAATAAATTTCACGCTGATAATATCATCACCTGACACTGGGCTGACTTCCACTCACCTGTTGAATGCGCCTCGGCGATGTAGACCACAAGAAAGTCAGCTACATCGCTTAAGTCCTTGACGAGTTGCTTGAACTCCTCAAGTTTGTACATAAACGGGGGTCAGGTGCAACTTCCAAAACTCAACACTAGCGGTCTGTTGTCTGCAGAGAAAACACAGTTATTAAAATTTTAGTGCAAAATGAGAGAGATGTACAACCGGAACAAACCCCCAAAGCTTGGACTTCATGACTCACCTTTCAAATACTTGCCGATACTTGTTTTCTTTCCCTCCATGGTGACCACAGGTGTATCCGGAGCGTCTCCACCTTCAAACGCCGCTTGTCCGAGAGACATCCACATGTGGTAAGATGCCACTTTTATGAAATTCATAGATCCGAATGTCAGACCCCAGTCTTCATACTTAAAGTTGGGATTCTGAGTCATGGTGCTCTTTTCACCCATTTTGAGCACTAGCTTCTTGGTGAGACTTGGAGAAATAAAATGCAAAATTGAGACAATGAGAGTGACTCCTATCATGTAGCAAAACATACATGCTGTCGACAAATAGACCATCAATCTGTGCAAGGACATGCTTGCTCCTTGGTAGTGAACTCCCGTTCTTACAGCGCCTGCTGCCATCTGATTGTTAAAACATGTCGGTTACCGCCCACTCCCTCACGTTTGATAACAGCTGCCTTCAAGGACCATCTGAAAGCTCGTACGTTCTAGTTCACACGGAGCAAATGCTGGCTCGATGGAGCACTTGATCCGTGAATTAGTGTTAACGTTTCCATGTTAAAAGCGCTCCCAGTGTTGTTGAAAACGATGGTACTTGAGTGTCTTTCTTTAGGACACTTTGTGAGAAGAAGTAGGAGTGGCCATGTCTAATAATAAAGGGACATGGAGGGTCAGTGGCAAAAAATGGCGGTTGAGACAGACTTAGCCAGCTGTTGGGAAAAGTTTCCTTTCTTGGTTAGGTTTAGGAAAAAGATCGTGGTTTGGCTAAAATAAAAAGATTTATACCAGAGGGCCCTGAAGGCAACTTCTCCTGTGTGCACGTTGCAATTTCCGGTATGTTTTCAAGGGAAAAGCTATGATGTCATTTTCGGGATCTCGCAGGTGTTTAATTGAATTTTAATG
Source organism: Epinephelus moara (assembly GCF_006386435.1). Taxonomy (NCBI): domain Eukaryota; kingdom Metazoa; phylum Chordata; class Actinopteri; order Perciformes; family Serranidae; genus Epinephelus; species Epinephelus moara. The sequence continues at coordinate 14,747,633 of NC_065515.1, read as the reverse complement.
CCCCAAACAATTAAATGTTTGCGTGGGCGATACCAACATTTTAATCCGTTCCTGTATTTCTAATTTAAAGATTTGGAATCGACAACATTAAAACAGAAATCGAGATAATTAAACGTTAGCAGGAGTCTCTTAATGGCCTCTGTCTCTCTCTGTTGATTGAGGCAAGAGCTGCACCTGCGCCTTTACTAGTCGAACGACTAGCTAACTGTGATAATTCGAGGCTATAAGGTTTATACAAAAAGGGGACAAAGAGACTACAAAACAAACTCCTAACGAGTATCTAGGCTAGTTTAGCTATGAGACTTCACCCGCCATAATTTACACCGAAGCCAGCAAAGTGTGAGGGCGTCAGCATTAGCATATGCCGCTAGCTATCGAACCGTTGTTGCTAGCTAACGTTAGCTAACATGTTAGCTTAACAGTTGCGTTGCTACTTAATGTAAAAACACGTTTAGGAGACACTGGTCGGCACTGGCCTCCGACCCCAGTCCTCTTTTTCGCCACATGCTGAATGTAAGTGTATTTTGAAATCCATATTTTGGTCTTTTACACTACCTGACTCTTGGGCTGCCCTTTAGCTAGCTAAAGTTACTTGAAATGTTTAACCACTCTCTTAACATTTAGCTCTCTGCCATGCTACTTTGCTGCTATTCTGTAATGCACGGCTCATATAATGAAACAAAAATCTAGAAGTGTGTCCCATGACTGTCAATAACTATAGTCATTTTAATGTACAGATATCAAAACATTTTCTCATTTAGGTTCTGGCACACCTGCTGCACCATGGTCATCAGTGATGGATCTTCTGTGCTGGCTGGATTTGATTCTTAGGTAATAAAAAGTTACCACAAGGCCATCTATGAATCTATAAAACACACTCAGCTCCCAACATTTGGTCTGCATGTTCAGAAATGAAGAGAAGTTGTTAATGTGGCACACTTTTTTCCCAATGGTTATCTACAAGGCCAGTTAATCTGTAATGGTCACAGACAGGGTGTAAAATTAGCACGAGCCATCAGCCAAATGCTGGTACACTAAAAAAGTGGCTGGTAGATTTCAGAACCAAAATAATGATTTACTATTGAGTGGCTGGTGAATTGAACATGAATTTGAACATTTATCCATCAGTGGCTCTTCTTGTATCCCTCTCTCCTTGACTCTCCTCTTTCCTTGCTAGCGGGTAACTGCCCCAGGTGCTATTGGTTCATATTATTGTCATAATGTGTATTCAAATTTGACTGGCATTTATGCTTTCTAATGCACAGAGAGAAATTAGAAGGATCAGAACAGGTCCAAGACTCATTTTTGTCCAGGGCCCCCAATCTGACCATTGTCCTTAAATTTAGTTACATCCTACTAGATAGATGACAAGCAGTTGAGAAACATGTCCCAACAATTCAAGTAACATGCAGGACTTTTAAAATAAGTAAATACATCAGTCACAAGCTATTTAATGAAGTGAAACTTAAAAATGTGGACTCCATTCATTTCTTTAACTATTTGTCTCTATGTGAAAAGTTGACAAAATATGCAAAAGTACTCTAACAGAATCCTAATGGTGTGTGTATAGGCCTATAATAATAATAATAATAATAATAATAATAATAATAATAATAATAATGATAATAATGATAATGCATTTTATTTATGGGCACCTTTCAGTTTTCTCAAGGACACCTTACAAGACACAGTTTAAAAAAAACAAAAAACAAGCAGCAATGTATATGTATCCATAGATCATTTCAGTTCAGACAATTCAGTTATATACAGTAAGTTAATAAATAACTAGACAAAAATCATGATTTTAAATATTAGGTTTAAAATTCTCATCATAGTCATCATCAGTGCAGGTCACTATATGTGTGTCACCATTAAATCAGACCGAATATGCAAAAGTTTATATACTTAACTAAACTACAGCCCTGTATGTGGCAGTCACCATGCTATATCTTTAGATTTTCCAAACAAATACATTAACAGTCTAACAATAGCCTACTTCCTGGATTCCATGCAGACTTGAGCTGTCTTTATCTATCAGTTCACCCTCGCTTGTTCTTGATCTGTGGCTGATTTACACCCAGATTAACCAACCACATGTTAAAATACAACATCCAGAAGTTGTAGGGCCTAGTTAATGTCAGATTTTATGAGTCCCAAGTTCATGTTTAACCAGACTCAGATTTTGCATTTTGTTTTAGAAAACAGTTTGCCACACTGAAAATCAGTAAAAAGAATAAGATATGTTGCATGTAGTTTTCAAACTTATTTACTGGTTCCTTATTTACTGGCTAAAAGCAAACCAGAGCTGTATCCACGAATTGCGCTCAATCTTCCAAGGGGTATTAGTGTAAGTGTATCTGTGTATTGTGGTATGTGTATTTTAGTATATGTATTGTGGTATGTATACAGTAGTATGTCTTTTGTAGTAGATATATTGTCAATATATGTATTGCGATGTGTGTACTGTAGTATGTGAATTTTGGTGTATGTATTGTTCCTTCCAAGTTTGTAGTGTATGATGTTTAAAACTGTACATTTTAACAACATTGTACGCCTACGTGTAAAAGCCCAACTAGGGACAATAGCTTAAAATTGGCAATGGCTATAAACTCTGTGCAACACACCAGTCACAAATAAATAAAAAAACTGAAACAGCATGAAAAGTTACAGTAAAGGAGCAGGTACTGGCATAAAACGCCAAAACTAACACATAATATCCACTGCCTAAACCATTAACAGACATAACTGTCCACGCTCATCCACAGGTATTCATATTTCCAACAGCACTTAAAGGCAGCATCAGATCTTTTATTCCCCACCATGGATGTATTCATGTTCCCGTCCTGCATTTCCGCGTTTTTACAGCCCATACCTCCCATTTTACTGGCAGAACACACCCCGCCACATCTGTTACACAACTTTAATAATCTTCCACTCGCCAGTTTGTCCTGTCCGCCTTGTTTGTGCATAATAACAACAATGTATGTTGTTAGTGACTGTGTCAACTCTGACAGGATTTTACCTTCCATGTAAAGACCACTCGGTGGCGCTGCTGATTAGCAGTTACCACAGAAATCCTGTTGGAGATGAACACCAGCTCTCTCAACCCTGGGTTTATCATAGGATATAACAATTTAACGCGTGATTATGAAGGTTGGTAAGACTTGGAAGATAATATGTTTTGCAAGTCTAATTTAAAATAAAATAATCCATAGATATCCGTCATTTTTAATCAGTGCATTTAGTCAGATAGTGTAGCATGATCCAGACAGAATAACTGAAAAATACCTCAAGTTATCGTGCATGTTGAAATAATATGGGCAGCTCAGACATACACTGAATGCTGGACACTTCATCGTAAGACTTCTAAACTTGATTCCTTTCACACTTTAATTCACATTTTTGAGGAGCAATTTTTGGAAACACCTCAAATCATTAACCTAAATTATCTCAGGATTTTCTGCTGTGTCAGAACTCACATCTGGAAACTAAATAAAATAGACATAATAATAGAATAATGCAGTTTAAATGTGTCCTGAGTGTACAGGCTACATTGTCTATAAAAATCGCTATAGCCTGTATTTTATAGAAAGTCTAAAAAGCATTGTGGTGTGCTTTATATTGGCATACCGCTAAGAATTTTAGCGATATATCACTTAATGTCACTGTGGTTTTATTCAGTATTTCGATCATACATGTGTCGAAACAAAGCAGAGCAATGGCTGATCTGATCTGATCAGTGTGATAACGCACATAGTGCACCAAAGCTTGGAGAACACCGTTGCCGAATGACGTCTTTTGTATTTCTTGCGTCCACTTCTGAAGGTTGGGTATAGGGTATATGCCAAGTAGCCTATTATCATAGCAAATGCGCATGCAGTAGCCTACGTTGCAAACTTCACATCCAAGTGCAGAACTACAAACAGATCCAAATCTTATCCTCCCACAGAAACACGGACGCAGTCTTCATTGGTGCTCCCCAGTCTTGCAGAGCAGTGGAGCTATCGGGTGCCAATCAGAGACAGAGAGGGAGAGAGAGACGCAGCGGATGCTGATGACGGATCCTCACTGAGAGGATGCTATCGATCGGGCTCGCTGATGCTCTCCCCTCCAGTTTGATAAACATGCTGATGTGCGCAATTTCACCTTTCCTGTTCCTCACTGGTTTATTGACGAAGGTAGGTGTTACCAGACTTGTGTTGATTGCTCTTGGTCAGATGAATGTTTGCACGGGGAAAACAGCCCATCTTCGCGCTGATGCCGTTTGCAGTGATTTAGTTACTTTCCCTTTGCGCAGGTAATGTGAGCAGCGGCCGCACAACGCATGGGAAAGCCGAGTCATCAATGCAGAACCCCTCAGCGCTATTCGGGATGGTCAGCCACTGTCAGACCCCAACTTTCACAGACTTCACCGGCTTGTCGCTGTCCGTGTACGGAGCCAAGACAGCGGACATCTGTGCGCGCAGAGCCGGGAGCGGTGGTTTCGGATCGCAGATTTGCCGGAGCTCCCATGACACCCCGACTCACATGAGCTGCGCCAGCCCAAAGAGACTCAGCGTGTCCGAAGAAAAAGCGCATCTGTCAGCCAAAGCTCCGCGCTCGTGCCTCTCGCTCCCACCAGCGCAAGGTAAGCCCCCCTAGGTCCAAATCAGAGCAGCACCCACAACTCTTTAATTGATGCGTTTGGAGGTTATAAACGTGATTTCTGAACGAGGTGGATAAATTTGAGTGGCATTTAATGTGATAATGATCATTGCTCTCTTTAAAACAAACAATGAGGTTAAAAATAACAAACTCAGTCAAACAGCAGCCCTGTCAGTCTTGCCATTTTCACCAATTAGCAGTTTCGAGGTTATTTGAGATAAAGGTCTTCCAAAATAATGTTGCTTCCATATGTCTCCTCCGGAGCATCCTTTGAAGCAGCTGTACTGTGTATTTGTGTTGAGAGCCCTGTTTGCAGTTGTGGATTAGGCTTGTTAATTAAACCCAGAGCTCACTTGGATCCTCAGCCAATTCATAAATAACACCAGAATCAAAGTCTGTGTTGCACACGAAGGCCATGTGAAGTGATGTACAGTATGTGGAGCAACTGCCAAGCAAGTGCGCATTTCCTGTGGATGTTAACAAGGCATGGCAGCGTTTAATTCATGAGAGGATTAGTGTGATGTTGGCTCATTTAGTTAAATATGGCAAACATGGCAGCTCGAAATTTTGACAGTTTAAAACAATATTTTTTAGGAATAATGAACACAGATATTTTCCCCTCACATTTGTAACAGTATTAATTTTAAATATAATTAACTCTACATGCTCAAATTACGCCTCCTAAAAAAAAAAAAAAAAAAAAGGAAGGTAGATTAAACTTTGACATGGGCTCATCAGTGAAAGCGAAAACTTTTAAAACAATTACATAGATGAAATGAGCACTGTCATACAGATAGCATCCAGAGTGGAAACTGGGCTTGGAGTCTCCGTGGAAGCCTGCTCCATCCTGTTTAGACAGAGTGTTGTTGTGAGAGGGCGGAGGTAATTACAGCCCCATCCTAAATTATGATTAGACGGAACAGACTTTTATATTAGCAATCATCCTTGCAGCAAGAAGAGGATCAACGGATTTGATTATTGTTTCTTCTTGCTAAACACAAACCATATGTCTGCCGAATGTGTCTCAGCATTTATGAGTTCTCTTGGAGCACAGTTGTGCCCTCAGCCCTCCATCCCCAGCATCCCGAAACAGAATGAATCGTCTCATTGTCTTTGCGACGCTTTTGAACTCGCTTCCCGTAAATTGTGGGAATGCAAGATGTGTTATGCGTTTGTGGATTATGTTGAGCAGATTAACATTGAGGCAGACACATAGTATCTGTTTGTTTGGTTCTGACTCTGCGAGGCAGTTGAGTGATATTTTAATAGCTTCAGTATCTTGCGGGCTTATGAATTAAAATAGTTTTCAGCCTCATTTTGGAGTGCAAAACAAATAACCCAACATCATCTTCTTTATGCACATACTGATTCAACTACAAAGCAAAACATATAACAGCAGTAATACATTTTCACATTATATTTTACGTTTAAAATTTCAGATATAAAAAGTTTATTCAGTTCATCTTGTACTTCTAGTGTTGCTCTCTCTCCCCTATATGATCATGCACTGTATTCCAGACATTTTGTGTTGTTTTATAGTCTCTTATGGTGAGCATGGAGTATGAAAGTGATCTCAGTACTCATCAGTCTTTTGTATCATGCCTCATTTGAGGCTGATCGTATTACATACTCCCATTTGGGGACAGAGCTGGAGTTTAAACTGCATTCTCAACCATTGCTTTAGATTTATACTGAAAGGAATCTTTGAACAAACACAGACTGTAATATTTATCCTGATGGAAGTGAGACACTGGAGGACGAACTTACCTCAGACTGGAGATTTCTGACCTCTAACTGTGCGTGCGGTGATTGCAAAATGTGAACGATTACTCAGTGATAAAATGATGATAAAATATTATGCACTGCTGATGTTTCATCAAATCCTAATTGTGGGATTTTTTGGGGAGGGAAGCTGTACCACGATGTACTCTGAGGCATTCAGTGCTGCGCTGTTGATTTCCTAATTACTCCCAAAAAATGCAAGTCTTTGTTGTATGTAAATTTTTTATTATGTCAATTTGTGTGCATCCATGTGTGTTTACAAGTGTATAATCAAGTGAGAGTGAGAAAGCTTGCGTGCTAATGAAAGAGTTATAAAACTGAAGTGCAGTCGTGTCGGTAGATTCTCAATACAGGCATTGGTTTTGATTTTTACGGACCAGGTATCCTGAATGAAAAAATAACTCAACATTTAGTCACCCTCATTGTTTATATGCCGTTGCATTTTAAGAAATGTTCCCAGCATAAATCCAAGGACAATAATTCTATATTTTTCTTTAAGTTAAGTCAAGTGACCTATGTCACACCTGGTCCGAAGGTTTGGAAACCATGTGTATTGCTTTTTGTGAGTGGAACAGCGGCTGATCATCCTTACACTGCGAGTCCACTGTGCTATAAATATTAGTGCCCACCAGCAAAGAAAATATTTAGCTTGCAAAGAAAAACACTTGACCCCTCTTGAAAAAGAATATCAGGTTTGAATGGAGTGTGTACTCTAGCATCATTTGATACCTTACTAAAGTTTCTTCTGGCCGGGACGAAGCTGCCTCGGCTGTGAGCTTATTTGAGGAAAATGTTTGAGTTAGAGGAGTGTGCCGGAGTCCCAAACTCCCTCTCTCAGATAAATGCAGAGGTCTGTCTGTTGATTCAGCCTGTAAAGAGATGAGTAATGGGATTTTGGATTTAATCATTGTCGGGACTTTTTTACATTGCTATGGCTGTTTCTTGCTGTCTTTTGCCAACACACATCATCCTGACATGTTTTCTATAAAACCGTACATAGAATATTTATACATGCACACCTGTATGCAGGCACGCAACCCCACTAGCATCCTTTGCTAATACATACAGACACTGTGCCAGCATGTGCTGAACACACACACTAAGCACACATGCCACACATTGACATACTTGCACACATGTGTATACACACACACTTTTTTTGTGGTGAAATGGCATTGGCACCAATGTTGAATTTCCTTAAAATGACTTAGTTTCCTGTGTTTTCCCCAGCAGCATTTGTAGACGTCAGACTGCAGGGCGATAATCTGACTGTTATGAGAAACAACCGACCATTACAGCCCCGCTTTGAGCCTCTCCTGTGTCAAACGCTTAATGACAGCTTAGCAGTAGCTTGTGAATAGTTTTGGTTGTGTGTGCACAGAGCAACACATTAAGTGCTTTTGGTGAAGTCACGAATTCTAATTAAACTATGTGGTTTATTTATTATTATTATTCTTTGTGGAAAGAGGAGTGGAGGATTGACATAAATTTTCTCTTCAGTTTCTCTGCTAGACAGATTTCATCCTCACTTTAAAAGCAAAAATATCTCTACATAGAAATTCTGATATAGAAGAATAATTGATAATACAAATGTTCCCAAAAATATTCACATTATTCATCATCAAAGTACTCAAACATATGGCACTTAGCCTAACCCACAAGGAAACTGGTGTTCACATTTGAAATATCTGTGTGTTCCAGTGTCTTCTTTGGGTAGTTGTCTAGAGTTGTCTAAAATAAATCTTCAGATTTGTGTCACATAAAATGTTTATACAGCTATAATTCTGGGAAAATGTTTGCTTCAGCTGTTTCAAGGGGTTTCGAATTTCCTAAATTACGGCGGACGTCAGGCTTGTAATTGCTTTGAGTTTGGCTTTGATGTGTGCACAGATCATATTATTTATTCCTATTGCTTCTCAGTATTTTCTTTTGGTTTTGATTTGTGAGCCAGTTGTCATTTGTTGTTGTTATACCCATTTTGCTGACTCAGGGGTATGACAGTAGTCTTTGTCAATGCTTCAAGAGTGTAAATGATGGTTTAATAGAAATAGTTCTTTGTTAACTTGTTCCTTAATGCTGAAAAGACCAAAGAGAATGAATGGATGGATCACAGGGGGGAAATGATTCAGCAGGTGACACAGCGCAAATATTTAGGTGTGAGTTTAAATTAGTCACCCCATGTTAAAATTTTACGATCTTAAATCAATCCTTAATTGAGTTTTCTTTTGTAGATTAAAGCTCTGTGGAGAGATTAAGAGCATAATGACGTTCTCCCACAGTGAAACTATTGAGTCAGTAATTCACTATGGTGTCACAGTCTGGTTTGGCAATATAACTGTGAAATTAAAATTTCAAGTCCAGAATTTGATAAGACAACCAGGGAAAATCACGGGTCTTTTGACTCCAACATCTCTGCAGGAGATTTTTAAAGAAGAAACTGATGAGCAAACTCATTTGCCTGGTCCTAACAATGTCCTCCACAATGAATATGTGCTTCTGCCATTCAGTAGAAGGTATAGACGTTCTTTATGCATACATTGTCTTTAGTTCGGTTCCTCATGTGCCCTCCTTTTTTTTTGTTTTGCACTATGCTTTTGCACCTTGTTGTTTTATATTGTCCTTGTCCTCTGTTTATGTCTTTGCACTTACATGTATGTACTTCTTTTCTTTGGTTTTAAATGTAAAGCGTCTTTGAGAGCTGTAAAAGCGCTGTATAAATAAAATGTATTATTATTATATTATTAGTGCAGCAGTGAAATGGGGGGTTAATATTAGGGCTGCATAATATTGGAAAAAACTGACATCGGGATTTTTTAATTTCTTTTTTTGCAATATATATTGCGATATTAAAAAATACAATAATTTTCACCAGATGACTTAAAGTAAGAAAATTAAAAAATAGTGGCCTTTACTCACCACAACTGCAGAGGCTACCAGCTTCATGTGAAACAGACTACATTATAAAAGTGCCGTTATTTATTAATCCCTCTGTATCTTTATATTTTTACTTTTTATCTGCTCCCGTTGTTTCATAAAGTTAATGCATTGTGTTGTCATTTCAAACTCAACACTTCCTGAATTTGTTTCAAATTAAAAGCCCCGTATAACCTCGGTTGAGAGAATCCATCCATTTACTAAATAGGCTTTTATTGTGAAACCTTTGTAGGAACTTGTTGTGGAGGATTCAGTAGCTTGTATGTTTGTGTACAGTACTTCAAATGTAGCTCCTGCCGTCTGGTGGCGCTTTTTAGGTGACTACAACAATATTTCGGCTGGCACATGAACAGACACAGTGACTGAAATAATAGTAGAAGTAATAAAAACAGGTCAAAACGACCGGGGATAATTGGTGTGGACCATCGTGTAGTGTGTCATGTCTGTTGGCCAAGTCAAAGCACGATTTTAGGACTCCACAATCGTGTAATGTGACATAGTGACTTTCAGAACATACCAGGCATAAATCCTCCTTTACCGTTTCTCTCTCTTGCATGTCGCTCATTTTCAGTGTGACTGCAGCGTGTGCACGAGAGGGGGAGGGGCTGCTGAGTGCTTGGAGAGGGAGCGACTGAAAGAGAGAGTGAGCTACAGAGGGAGGCGAGCGGAGCGGAGAAGGAGCTTTCTTCAGAGCTGCTTTTCTGAAGCAAAACAAAAGTTTACATGTTCTAAAAAAAGAGAAAACATTGCATGTCCTGTGATGTGACTATCGCACATGTGCACATCGCGATGGCGATGTTCAAATGATATATCGTGCAGCCCTAGTTAATATAATCTTTTTTTCTGAAATATTAATTTGGCTTCAGTTTGCACATTTTTTTAGTACTTGTTTAGAGTGCTTTTTTATGATATATTTCTATGTCTAGGTGTTGTTTCGGTTTATGAATTGTGGAAACTTAAATGTAATGCACTAGGCTGTGTGTGTGCGTATGTGAATGGTTCAGCAGCCTTTGTGCACAAACTTTTCTTTTTTTTTTGTCTTTTTTTCTCTCAAAAATTTGAATGATTGTATTTTTAACTATACTCTGGCAAAGCTGAAAACCAATTATGGCTGTAATCCAGATCCTCAGATACACACTTATCTAAAAATGTTGGTTTTATAAGCCACTTTCATGTTCACATTTGCCCCGAAAAATGTAGGTTATAACAATATACTCATTTCTGTCCTAAAGCAAACTATTTTTCCTAGCTGAATTGCAGTTGAGACACTGAATCGCTGCCACCTCTGCGGATCAACTGGAGCACCAAGATATCTTATTTATTACAGCTGAAGTCTGACAGAGCAGCTGAAGATGTCAGCGTCACTGTCGGTCAATATGCCAAAAGGTTGTAGCAGTGAGGGAAGGTTATAGCTGTTCCTCCCAGATGTTGTGAAAGACTGAACAACCCTCAGAGGAAACATTTCGCTGTCATTGCTGCTAAAAGAGATTTGACCTTTTATTGAACTTGTGGAACACTTGGTGTCACGGCCGAGGTTAACCGAGCAATTTTTTTTTTTGTACCAGATGGCGAAGAGGTTATAGAGTGCATTTTTTTGGTATTGCTTGTCAGTTTGATGATATTTTACATAGAATTTGTCAACAGGAAGTGACTGACAAACAACCTAACATCCTCTCCTTTCTGCATTTGTGCCTCTAAATCATGTGGAACGATACATACAGGCCTGTTTATGTGTATCCAAGTAGTACAATGATAGTAACATTCTTCTCACAAGTTTTCTCACCAGTCACTACATTCCCATGAGCTAAAGAGAGCGCCTCAGCCCACGTCTTTTGCGTCTTGCATGAGCTCAGCAGTGAGTTATGGGCAAATGTGAGGGTGCTGCCTGGGAAGGGTGTTGCAGGGTGTAATGTTTGCAGCATGTTCCATTGATTCATAAAGCGAAGGCCCGGTGATGATTCTGCAGCGGTATTCCCGTAAACCTCTGTCTGGCCGAGACGCTGAGGAGGGAATGCTGGGTAATGGAATGAGAGCGCTTCCTGAGTCACAGCCACTAGAGAGGGAGAGTGAGAGAACACCCCTGGTTTGGCATCTGCTTGGCTGAATCACCTCAATCAAACTTGGCCGGGAATATGCATGACGTGTGTGGAAACGGGAGATAAGTGGCAGCGGAAGAGACGAGTGTTGCATCAACTTGACTGAGGTTGGATTCAAAGAGAGGAGGAGGAGATTTATGAGAGGTTGAGACTGTTTCAGCTTGAGTATCTTCTGATTAGTCCTCTGAGGTTGCAGAATGAACATGTGCGTGTATGAAGCCACAAACAAACAGAAACAAAACTTGTAGCGCTGCCACCTCTCCGCTGTCCTTTTTCTTCACCGTAGTCGGTGTCGGTCAGGTCAGATGTTCTCATTCTTATGTGACCAGTGTGGTATGATTATTGCATCTCACTGTAACCAAAGGAATGCTGACTTTCATTCTGCCAACAAATTCAACCAGTCAGTCACAGAGCAAAAATATGATCTGGTTTGAGTAAGTGTCGAAATATCACTGGAATACCAGAAGAAATGTGCTCTGGGCCTCAGTATAATCAAGAAAAAGCTGCAGAGTTGGCTCAGATATGTCATCATAAAAATGTATTTTTAGTCTAAACCTTGCCTTGAGAAGTACTCACAAAGTTTCACACACTACACTTTTGCTGATGAGGGGAACAAGATGCCAGGTCTTTGTGAATTAGATTTGTTTTCCCTTTTTAACAATTTGCAAGCAAACATAAAGTGACTTCTTTCTGATTCTTTTCGCCTGGACAGACATGCCACAGCTGACCACATGTCTATAGAGTCTGTATTACTCATGCATTTTCAGACAGCAGCGACTCCTCTCGCAGACCTCTCTGTGTATGACTTAGCACACGGGTGGGTTTTTGATTTACATCTCGGCTGTGCCACTTGCTGTTCTTGGCTCGACGCTGCTGTGCTTCATCAAAGAAAAATCCGCTCCACTCTGACTGTGGCAGTTTAGACGGCCATCCGCCGCTGCGCTGCCTCTGCCAGAGCTGACTGGGCCCTCGCAGCTGTCAGCTGGAGAGGGAGACAGACAGAGAGAGAGAGGGAGATGGCAGGGGAGAGAAGTGGCCATTAGGATCAGGGCTTCACTGACGTCCCTAAACAAGCTGCAAGTACACAGATTGTTTGAGTGTGATGGGGCAGTTTTGGACATCTGAGTCAATCATGAGGAGGCTCCCTTTTAATCTTTTCCACCAGAGAGTGTCCTACTACCACTGTATCAGCAGTTTATCTCATTTTATCTGTGATCAAGATGTGAGTAACATTCACAACACGTAATAGTTGCTCAGTGTGCATCACAGCTTTGGAAACAGGTCACCATTTAAAAACTGCTACAGCAACAGTTTCAACTTGTTTAAATGGTGTCTGAAATGGCCCTTTTTTACTAGGCCGGTCATGTTGGAGATTAATCAGCCAGCCAATCAAACATTGGCTTCAACTGAGTGGTCAAAAACAAACGGGCAAACATGATGCGAGCGGAGGCTGTTTTAATGCCTTCATTAGAGCGGAGGAGAAAGCAGCCAAAAAGCTTGAGTTTTATCCTCCCTCTTGTTCTCTCTCCGTCTCTGCCAGGAAGCTGCCATGGGGCAGTGCCCAGTCAGCTCACTGCACCATTGGCTGGCGTTGCCCCAGAGGACTATGAAAGACATTATAAAGTCTAATAGTGCAGTTTATATACTTTATTAGTGCTTGTTAATAGAAGCCTAGCATTCTGGAAGAATTACTTATTCTCTAGTCATGTGCAATGTGATCCAGCCCCTGCACTGTATTAACTTGCTTACCAGGACTAATAAGTGCACAAAGGAACGACGGAATAAAGGTTGCTCAGAGAAAAAGTACTCTTGCTTGCTGGTGGATGATGTGGGTCGACATCAATCACAAACCCTGAGCGTGACAACTTGCGCTTGATGTGGACTCAGATATTCATATGTGCATTATGTCTTGGCAGATATAGATCTGTACGCATTATTGTCCCAGATAGAGAGCCAAGTTTCATCACACAGAGTCAATATCTATTGAATTATTCTTTCAATGATATATTTTAAAGCGCTGGCAAGCGAATCTTTGCGTCAAAATTTATTATAGCTTATGTATTGCTTGAAGTCAGGGCCTCTGAGGTTCCGTCAGTGCCGAGAGTGATATCATCCTGTTCATCCAATGTCAGCACACAGGCAGCAATGCTGCACAGGTGGACTGGTGATTTGTCAAAATGTTTCATTTTTAGTAGCAAATCTGGACAGCACGATTCTGCATGAGGAGAGGAAGCAGAAGATTTTGGGAAAGTGAGGCTGGTGCCCTGTTCAGGTTAACGCTTTGTAAGTCCAAGTTTCAGGGAGCTGGGAGCTTCGCCAGGCCGACTCTGGATGTTAATAAAGTTTAGAGGCTCTATGCCAGCGCTGTGATCTGTAACGCTTAGGGTTATTTTTACAGACTTTTTACAGACAATTATATTTGAAAGGGAAGGCTGTTTTTCAGTGGGCTAATATCAGAGCATGGAGATAAAGTATGTGATAAGAAGATGCAATTTCCCATGATGTGATGCAGTGGAGAGAGTTTTTTCATTGTGTGGGAATATGTTCTGCACGAGAACTCCCCATGTTGTACTGAAACGGCAAACATGACACTTGTATTATTTTACTAAAGGTTTGTTAAGAGTGAATGTCTTTTCCCAGGAATTCTCCGCTTCATCTCAGCCACACACCCTAACACCTGGTAGCTGTCCAATTACAACCACAGACAGATGGAGGGCATTTTGACAACATTTGTAACATTTGAGGAGAGTGAGCACTGTTGATTCTTATTCCCTCTTCATTTTCTCAGATAATCCAAGGATTGTCTATTTATTGTGTTTGTCACATGTCTTTGTTTCATCATTATTGCAACCAGATCACCACAATAAATGTTGGCAGCATACATTTCTGCAAACCACGGATACATTGCATTTGTACATTGATGTAGCAGATACATTGAGAGTTTGCATTTCCTTATGTTTCACCACGCTGTGCTTAACTTGTGGTTAGGTTTATGACAGTCAGCTCATATCCTACGTCCGTTAGAAATGTCTATATTAAAAACGTACAAATATAACGTAACCATTGTTTGCAGACATATACAATGCCAACATTTTCTTCTGGTGACTGGGATGATCTTTGTCAAACAGGACGTTGATTGAGTCTTATATGACATTGGCTTCTAGTTGCTGCACTGATGTTGCTGGCTACCAGAGACGTCTGCTTGATGTCACTCTCTGCAGCGAAGAACCACAGCTCACAGATGAGCTGGTTGCTCTGTCCAGACGCTTCCACTGGGAACAGTAGATGCATCTGTTATCTTCTGGCTCCTGTAGTATCTGTCTGCTTCACATTCCGTATGTCACTTTGCATTTGAGAGAAAGCTGTGCGGTTTTCATTCTGTTTACAGTTTTCTTGAAATCCTAAATGAGGAAATGATTTTGCTTTAAGGAGTTTTGTTGAAGACAATTAGTTCTGTTCTTCTTTGATTTACTGTTGCCAAGATTAAATGTAGGACCCCTTTACTTCATATGGGCTGTGCAATAAGTGTGTTAAATGGATCCATATTACACTGAGTAATAGCCTCAGTATGCACTCTTCATTAACATGCTTAACATTCCCCCCAAGACCCAGAAGTCGGCTTCTATAATACACTGCTTAACACAAACATTATGTTGGACACTTTGGATCTCTTATGGGGCTCGTTGTTGGCAGTTTTATTAGTGAGCAGATTTGGACAGTGTGTGTACTTGTACGTGTGCTTATGTTTGGGTCAAAGTGGAGGACAGAATGGACTCATGGTGGTTCACGAACTCTGAACATGAATACCTTGAAAAGTTAATAAAAATACACACGCTTTTTGCCAGCTAATTAGAGCAGAGATCCAACAGAGAAGTCCAGTGAAGAGGTTAATACGTTGCAGTGCAAAATAAGATTGTTTTTAGCTTTTCCTGGCTTGAAAATAAAATCTGTTGCAACACTGGTCAGCAGCTTGTTGCATGTTTTCAAAACGGGACACGCAACTTTGTTTATGAAAGTAAGAAATCTCAATACTTGGCAAAGTAAATGCTAACTCAGTGATATTTTTTTCTGACAGAATCAATTACCAATGACCTGGTTATTTAATGCTTTTGAACAGTTGAAGACATACTTAATGTCTGTGTGTTTGTGCACCAATGCCTTTGCACATACTGTATGTGATTAGCTACCCCTTATGTGCCTCTGTGGGTTTACAGGTGTAGATTAGGGATTGGAATTCAGAACCGGTTCCATATTGTGCGATCCACTGGAATCTTATGCCGCCGAGCTTATCAGTTCCTTTTTTCAATGCTGGCATCTGACAGTTGCACATTGCAAAACAATGACGTCAAACTCATTGTTGCTAGAGGAAAGAGTCATAGTGGAGAGGAAGAAGCGGTCCAAAGTTTGACTTCTAGTGATGTGCGGGTAAGAGTTTTTTGAAACTCTTCGCAATCCAACCTGTTATGAGAGCCACCTGACCCACAAACATATGCATTCATCAGTGTTGACCATTGCGAATAACAACCTACTTGCTGTTGGCTATATTGTGTGTAATTTCCAGTAAATATCACAATATAAAATGTATGTTTTCTATTTAAAAAAATGTCAATAGGCAGCAAGTACTCACCTGTCTTTTTAGTGGGTACGTTTTAAATATGATCTCTGGCACACAGCTGGTATGCTATGTGATTTGTTTACATGACGTAACAGAAGTACATATTGAACGGATTCAGAATGGACAGAGACACTTGTTTGCTTGCTGTTAGGACACAGTGCTAGGCCTACATATTCTCAGAGGGAAGTATTTTTACCGGACATTATGACCGGAGCAATTCAAATATGTTGGACTTCAAAAGATTCTCCTGATCTAAAACTGGGTAACGGAAATCTTGAGTGCAGCAACACTGATGTTGCTTGCTGTACGTGTTTGAAAGATGCCGTAAGAGAGACAGACAGAGAGAGAGGAAGAAAAGGAGGAAGGTGGACTATTGCACAGTGTTTCTGTAAGTTATTAAAAAGTCAGAACGCTGCTTTGTAACTTAATGACCCACCCATCTGAAACCCGCGATATTTTCTAACAAGCTTACCTGAACCATCCAACCTGCAGGACCAACAGGTTGTTAGTCAGCCCACGCATCACTAATGGTTTCATGACAACTTTGCTGCTTACAATGTCTGTCTGTAAGATGATAATTTCACGTAAGAGTGGAAACAAAAAAGAAGCAGCACATCCATACATGAGGGTAAATATCCTATGTTATAATAACATAATTGCCATGTAGGCAGGCTGAGCAGATTTTTTCGTTGACCAACAAAGTAAGACAACTTTTGCTACAGCTAGCCGGACTCGCCCAGCAGCTCCCCTTTTCATGCTTGCTGCACAGGGAGGAAAAATGAGCAAAGAAAGGGTGTACAGAAAATGTATCATGAATCATTAGGGAATCGATAAAAGAACTGGTATGGATAAAATCTTATCAATTCCCATCCATAGTGTAGTTGTCTATTTTTATCAATACATACAATGTTTGCTTTGGATCGCCACCTTTCGGACCTTCCAAACCTTGATTTCTGTCATATTTAATAAAGATGGTGGTGGTTGGCAGGTTATGTTAAAAATGGAGTATGTAAAATATGAGCCTAATGGGAACCAGTGCATAGCTGTCCTAGCTGACTCGACATTTACGGCCGTTTCCCCCAGCTCAGCATTCAACCTTTACGACAAAGCCAAAACCCATCAGTAGGAGCTTCACTTACCTTAAAACTGATACGCTGAGATTCTTGGATCAGCACAGACAAGGCACATGGGTTCACACGGCTTCAGTAACCAATAAACATTCCTGTAGCAGGAAATGTCTTTTATATATCACCAGGAGTTTCTGACAAGAATATTTGGGATGAGTACCTGGCTTTCCCCCCAGTATGTCCTCACTGAAGCTGAGTCACAGATTTAGTGCACAGACTGAGGGACTGAAGACAGGAGAGGAAAGCATGATTTCTGTCTTCTCTCCTCTCTGTTTATCTAACTTTTGCCCTTAAAAAGTCAGCTCACAGCACATGTTGACTAATACCGATAAAAAGCCTAATCAGGCACTTTAAGCTCATATCGACAGTGATCTAATAGGCATGTGTTTGAAAGTTAAAATGAATTAGGCAGCGTCAGAGCCGTGACAGCCAGGTGCTGAGCACTTGGCCCAACATACCGCAGCCTCAGCCAATTGGAAAACGCTTTGCAGAATTTATCTGCACCCTTCTCCCTTGACAAATTATTTTATTGTTCCCACACAGTTGGTTTTCATTTAGGATTTTGGCTAATGATAGGCTGAGAGCATGTGGGCTATTGTTATTCCTTTATTCAGCATAGATACACGGACTGGAAGCGTTCACATCTGATAGCACACTCCCATGCAATAGAAACCAACCAAAGCATGACACACAGAAGGTACATAAATGTACACAGATGGTACGCAGAATAGGAGACTTTAGTATATAGGGTAAGAAGGACAATCTTGATATGCTTATTACTTTGAATATGCTGTAAATGCCTCTGTGGCATGACCTTAGTGACTGTCTGTCAAACGGGGTAATGCTCCTTCCTGAAGGAACAACTCCCCTCAGCGAACTCCAAGCTCCGCTCCAAAACCTTTAATCACATTATTCTGTGTGTCTCATGTACCCGGACTAGTAGATATGCTGTGTGAGAGCTAAAGATGGGAGAGATAGGGTGAAACTCGCCTCACGTCCGAGCCTTGCACTCTGCTTGACCTGAGTTCAGTACATCAGGACTAGGCCGCTAATCTCGAACAAATGCTGGGAGTCTCCATGACCGGGCCCTCTCTGAGATGGCTTAGTCAAAACAGCTCTGCTGCTCCTGAACACAACCTCAGCCTCTAGCTTAAGTCAAACGCTGATTAACTAACAAATACCTGCTGCTTGTTCCACAGCATTACACAGCCCGGTGCGTTCTGCAGTGCTCCATGGAGTTTGACAGTGTGTTTGCTGTCCTGTAGAGGAACACACAGGCCTACTGTGTTCCAGGTCTTTCAGGGTTTGTTGGTAAAATGATGCAAGACATGTTAAATGAGTTGAAGCATTGAAATGCTGCACTGAATAGGGTTTTATTGTTTAATCTGTCATGTAGTGCTTTGTTGTCTGAGTTGGAAAAGAAGGATATAAATAAAGGCTTAGCTTTGTAACTGTGCTGCATTGTGTGGCTTTTCCCATAATAAAAAGCAACATAAACAAAGCAAAAAAAAATGTTGAACAACAAATTGACATGTTTTCTTTCCCCCCCATCAAACTGTGCTTTACATTTACTGTGAAAATAAACCACCGAAATCAGCAAGTAACAATTCACACTGACAACCATAAAGCAAACAGCCAAGATTTTTACTGTCTGGCATGAATTGAATCATTTAGCGATTAAGTTGATAGCTGGTTTGGCAACAAAGTTTTGTCATCACGGCGTCTCTCACCAACGTGATGGATAGAAGCAAAGCAAATATTTTTACCAGACAATACAGGTGAAGAAACTATGCCTTTTTGTCTGGTTTCAAATTCCATTGATGTCCTCCAAACCCTCTCACCTTCCATATTTCCAAGAAAGCCCTTTGGTTTTACTGCTAATCACATTGCCTATTCCACTTGATCACAGCGGGACTGACGCCAACACTTATCGGACATGACTCTGTCTCGTCTTCTCAAACATCGTCACTGTTTACGTAGGCCTCTCCACATTTTCTGACCATTTTAGGCTTCAAACAAATACAGAGCAGTTCAGGACTCTTGCCAGGCTCGGGCACAGAGTCGGACTTTGTACATGGAACAGTTGGCACGCCTGGCATGTTGAACTAAGCATCACCACATGCACTGCAACTCTTCGTCTTTAAGAAATCTCTGAATGTTCCAAGTATTTTTTTTAAAGTATTCAAATTTACAATGAGTACAATACATAGCGATAATTCAAGTCTATTTTTGAGTCACTTTTATGCATCTGTGGTGCGTTGATTGTCCTGGTACTCATATCTGATTGCACATAAATGGCAGTGTAGTACTGACCTCCAGCATAAATTGCCAGTATGTGTTTTTTTTATTATTTGCAAATTTTTGAGAATGATTTGATACACTGGGAACAATAAATCTTCTACGTTTTTTCTGCAATAACACGGCCATTATTGTTCTAAAGAATGCAGCCTTTTAGTCCAACTAAAATTGGAAGTTTAACAGTAACTATAAACGAAAAGAATGAATAAAAAAAAAAGATGCTTAGCGTGGATATACTGTAATTTGAGGGGTAGAAAAGGCTGCAGTGAAAGAAATATTTAATGTATAGCCCCTGAAACCGCAATTCAACAAAAGTCAACAAGACTTGTTAGCCATGTCCTTGATAGCTTTAGCTGTAAATGTAAATGCACAGTTTACCACAGTGCCCACTTTTACAGGGCCAGACCTGTTATTTGACACGAAAATATGGCCAATCTAGGCCACTGTAAAGATGCCAGTCTTCTACAAGCCTCAAGAGCTCTGAGTCATGAAGGAGTCCAGCGAGAGAGGCAAAGCATCAGTATATGTACACTGCAGCCTGCCAAAGTACACTCATTTAACAGCACAAAAAGACTTGCACTGAGAACCCGCATGTTTATGTTAGGGATGATGTAAAATGGCCAGAATTCATATTTCACATCAAATTTCTCTTTTAAGATGGCTTCTCTCAATTTTTACGTGCAAGGAAACAAACATTTGCATTTCAAAGTTCTTCAAATAAAAATAAATGAAAAGCAAACCCTTTTATGGGTTTGGAGACTATATTGGAAAACAGGTCAGGGGCGAAATGAATATTTTTTATGGTTCGTAAAAGAGCTTCACAATGAATGCCAGGTTATGTGAAAGGCTTGACACATGGTACAGGCCAGAGCCCTTCGAGGTTCCCTTTTTATTCAGGCCGTACGCTCTCGAGCCAAGAACAGCCAAACAACACACATGGCAGAGGCCAAGATGATGATGAAGAATGATTTCTTTATTTCTGCTCGTTATCGTCTGATTAGGCTCCTTCTCACCGCCAACCCATCCAAAAATCTATCAACTAACAACCGTCTCTTTTCACTTGAGTCTATCACATGTGGGGTGGATGTATAATCACCTTAGTACTCAGAGGCATTCCTGTCGGCCTGGTATGTGCTGTTTTGTTTTTTAAGGAATTTTTGGCTTTATCTAAGGGTAGAGAGGTGATCACAAATGAGGGAGTATGGGAAGGACATGCAGCTATCATCCCCATCCAGAATCAAACCAGGGGCTGTATATATAAGCAGTCTATGTGTGATCACATGATGATTTAATTTTGAAGAAACTTAGTTTTCACCAAGTTCTCATTTCAGCTATGTGACATACTATATACATAAATATTTTGCGAAGTACGTCAGATTTAAATAAGTCAGGAAATGTGTATGTATTGTTTTTCCCACAATATTGTGGTCACACTAATGTATACATTATACATATTAGTATATATTATATTAGTATATTATTAGTATATATTATACACTTTGTATAATGCACCATAGGCTGGCATGATATCAGATTTTCACTACACAATTAGAGCCAAAAAGGTCACAATAACTAGAGTTTTTCTGATACCAATATCAGTATCAGAAACACCTCGGATACTGCCTAAATTCTGGATTAGATATCAGTGGGTAGAAAAGTTTATGCGGGGATCCGATCCCATGTAATTTATAGATAATCATTAAAGTAGTTTCACATCTGGATAAAATGACAGTTTTTCCTGAGATCGATTCTTTGCTTCTTTGAAACAAAGGCCTACACAGCAAGTTGCGCTCTGCAGCCACTGGCAACGCCAGTTTTAGAGCAGCGAAGAAGAAATGGTTTCCTCTAAAAAGTGTACCATCAGCTGTTAGCAAAATGTCAAATTAGATGATAAAAGAAAGAAACCGTGTTCATTCTCTGTATGCATTTGTCCATGTTTTTCAAAAGGTTTAACCTGAGCTATGCCATACAACAATGGTAGCAATCATTCATTTCACATCCACACAGGGTTAGTACTAAACATCTGTTAGTTTGTTTTTTTTAATGCAGTGGTACCGGCTAATACAGAATTTCATGAATCAGGTATGGGGAAGATAGAAATGGTATCAGAACACGTTAAATGATAAGGGTACTATTGGGGTATGTCAGAGTCATCTTTAATTTTGTTTGTGTGTTTTGTCTTGAGAAGCGAGAATGGGACAAAACAAAAGATTAAGAGGTGCAGAATTATTTACATGATGATATCATATGTGCATAATTAACACGATATCCATGTTTCATTTTTAAATATCATGTTTTTTGTTAATACCAGTATATTGCGAAACCCCTAATGCACCACATGTTGTGGATATGACCTACATATACATGTCTTAAACTAGTGTGTACAAAGCAAAGTATAAGCAGAATCTGTGGAAAGCCTCATTTATTCTCAGTGCAAGCTCACCTTAGATGACATTCTTGGTCTACAGGTGATAGATGATGTCTATTGTCTTGTTGACAGTACCTATATGTCCCTTTGTGCCACATATCTTTGATCCGCATTTGTCAGTACACTGTAAAATTATAAATTCTAGTTAAAGCACAAAATCTAATCTTACTGATCTCTGTTTATGAACTGTACGTAGTTACTTGACTAAAGGGGCTGGGGCAGACCCACAATCAAATGGAGTGACAAGTTCCAACTCTGAAATCGTTTTACTGCTGAGACAAAATTCATGTCTCAATTTGGCCATAACCATCGGCTGACTCACGTGGTGAAGGGACGCAGCGAGAGCAGAAATCATAATAAAAGGAATCTTATTACAGCCATTAAACAAGAGAAGGAAAAACATGGGAGAGCTTTAATGCCTGGACATCTAAAATGCTTATGCAGTGAGAATATATTTGCTCATAAAGCTCTTTGATGGTGGCCCTGTCCGTTCCAACACACAGCGCTGCTGTCTGTGTAAATACCTGTGTATTGACCTCCCACCGCACAAGATTGAATGTGTTTCCATAGGTGTCATTTGGTACCATTTTGGGCTTTTACAGGCCCCACTGTGCCGTAGTCGCTGTAACCGCGGGGGGCTCAGGAGGCATGTCATTGCAGCTCAAGCAGTGGCCAACAGTGAGCTCTTCCCGATGTTGAGAGATGAGAGGTTGACTATGAACTGCAGTCCCCTCCTACTCTGCACAGCAGCATTATGGAGCTCTGTTTGATGTGGAGTGATATATAACGTCTGCTGGACTGTCCATCTCAGGTTACCTAGAGAGCATGTTCCTGTCACTATGTGTGATCTGTGTTTGTGAGTGTGTGTGTGTGGCTGTGAGGGGGGGTGGTCTCGTCAGTGCCAAAGCCTTTGGTGAATGAGGACTCCCCACACAATAAAAGAACGGTATTGCTGACTTCCTTAGGTATGTGTGGTTTGAAACTCAACACAGGTTTGCTCAGTGGAAAACCTGGGGCCCTCTCTTATTTATTCTGTATATTTATGAAAACCCCGATACTGTGGTGCCCTCTGAGTGAAGGAGGGGGTCGTTTTGCAGCCAAGTTAATGCCCTTTGGTGGTGGATGTTGACTGCTGTGCAATAGCAGGTCATTTGCACGGTTTCTTACTGTTGGGTTTAAAGCAGTTACAGAATATTAGCCATTTCTCCATGTGTGTCAGAAGTATGGATATCAGTTTCAGTTAATTTTGCTTTTGATAGCCAAACACCTCATTAACTGGTAACTAACCAGTTAATATTTAAGAAAAAAAAAAGAGGCCTTTGGTTTTAGTCCAGCGCCCCATTGACCCATCGAGCTTTAGCACCACATTTCAAAGGGCTTACCATTTAACCAAATTTAAATGTTTTGTGATGTAAATGTTTTGCTTTTTATTTTATTCTCTCTTGGCTTTGCTGACAGACAGCTAACTGGCCCTGCTAACATACAGAAACATTGTGCCCACTGCCCACCCTCCAGTCTCCACTGCCAGTGGCACTGCTCTTTCACAATTACTCTTCGTTACGCACACCCAGTTGCTGTGAAATCATGGTGGCCACCCTCCGGTTTTAGCCCTGATGAGCAAGCAGCTTCATTTTGAGCCACAAAACCCTTTTAGCATTGTTAACATAAGTTTGTTAGCACCATTAGTTGTGCTGATGGTGCTAACAGAGCTATCATTGATAACATAGGCCTAATAAATGATGCTAAAGGGGTTTTGCGGCTCAAAATTGAGCTACTACTTAATCACTGGACAACCTAGGGCGAGACCAGAGGGTGGGCACAATGTTTCCACAGCAGCACTGTTTGGTCAGGATGTCTTTACTAGGGTTAACTGCTGAATCAGCCACACTGCTAGCTAACTACTACCAGACATGGGTGGTGTGTAGTCCAGTAAACTGAAGAGTAGCAAAATTGACCAATGGACTGATGTGTTACCAGTCAAAATTGTCAGAATTGTCGTCAGTATTTTCAATTAAATTAAATGTCACTATTCTTAAAACAAGTTGAGTGATCTCCCTCATTTCAAAATATGTTGTTTGAAGAAAATCCTTTGAAACCCGATGAACTATGCTGTCATCAGATGAAGTCACTGATGACCAAACTGCAGTACATCATCAGACAGTGACTGTACCACAGTTGTCTCACGTAGTCGGCCATTCTTTTAGAGTACTTGTTCATGTATGATGTGTCCTGTTCTGTAAGATAACATGTGACTTGTTGCTGTGAGGACACGTAGAAGGATTTAGTGCCTTTTGTCTGAGTAGATCAGCATACTTCATGTGCTGAAAAGCAAGGGCTTAGAAACCGGTGACATGAAACAACACCAATAATCAAATCAAAATAAAAGCGTACCCTCTGTGCCTCTGCTGTCAAAGCAAATTTATGGGCTTTTGAAAAACCCCATTTTCCTCAAAGAGCTCCATTTTGGGGGTGAGTTAACCCCTAATCATCCTGGCTAGCTAATATTCATTGTGGACAGAAACTGCGCAGAAACATTGGCCTCAACGTTGGGTGGAAACTTCAAAAGCCAAAGCAATTACTATGCATGCTTTGAACATATCCTTTTCAAAAAGTAACATTCCATTATTCTTCCTGTGCTAAAACAACAAAAAAATAACAAAGAAGTAGGAAGTGAAATTGGATTCCTCCTTTGGTTCCCAAAACATCTGGTTTGGCCCTTGTTTTAAACAACTAGCATCCCCTCTGAGAATAACAGAAGGTTATGTGCACTGTGAGTAGGTAACAAAATAATCATTTTCAAATGTTGCTCCATTCGAATGTGATCTAATTACCATCACTTAAATTCAACCTCTGAGTTGGACCACCGACCATCAAGGGAATTTTCCTCCAGACGTTGAATCCTAACTATTCATTTGCTTCTCCCCCACTGCTGCCTCTAAACCATTAGAAATATACAGTAATTGCTGCAAATTGATCACTTGTTTTACAGAAGTCATATAAATCTCCACTCTTGTCAAACCGTAATCGATGGCAGGAGGCGGTGCTGGGCGAGAAGAAGAGAGAGTATCTGTCAGATGGGCCTCGATGCGTCTGCTACATGGAGATACTCTCATGTTCTGTGGTTGAGTTTGGCCACTGTCATTTCCGAGGAATTTCCTGCCATCTGTGTTCAATCGAATTCTCTCACAGATTTGGGATTCCTTGTAAATATTGGGTGCTGGCTGAAGAGAACTGAAGGAGTACTGTGAGTTTTGTGCCGACAGCCTCTCGGACCAAAATGAATAGACCACTGGCTCAGGGATGAGTTAGGCTAACAAAGCAAGACAACTATTGGATAGATTGCCATGAAATGTGGTCCCGATGTCCATGTTCCTCTGGATGAGTTGTGCAATAATCACTTTAGTCACCCCCTAACTTTTCCTCCATTGCCACCATCAGGAAAAATGTTGGTTTGCCCAAAATTATGATTTATTACTAAATACATACAAAAGTAATGACTTTTTCATTGGCTGTACTTTAAAGTTAGTGATATCATGATATAAGGCTAGATAGCCTCTTAGATTTTGGATATCGTAATATCCTATCTGGCCCAGAGCCCGCCTCTGTCAGATAGACTGATCTGATTGGTCCGATAGGCTCTTCAGCAGGCTCTGCTCATCGGGGCCAGATCCCCCTGCAGTCCAAATTAGAATTTGCTAGGGACGGGGCATCTGGATTTCCAGGTTACAGCTCTGAATCATCGTTGCAAAATCGTTGTCGAGGTATTCGGTAAATAATATCAAGATATTTCTTTTTCTTCATATCAACCAGCCCTGGTTAGCATGCTAACACGCATGGTAAACATTGTACCTGCTAAACAGCAACATGTTAGCATTGTCATTGTGAGCATGCATAGATATATATACATAGATGCCGCACCCTGGCTTGTGGGATGCGTCAATACCGCCGCCATCTTGCCTAGGTGCTCTGACCGGTTCAGACCCATGTCAGACTCGGCAAAAATGCCACATTTTTGCTCTGCATTTGGGTGTACGAACGAAAGAAGTTTTTAAACCAAGCAGAAGGGAATGGCATTTCACAGGTAAGAAGTTGTTTTACAATATTTTACTGTTACGAACATGTTTAATGAGATCTATATCTCAAAAAGTGATCCTTCTTTTAAGCTAATCAAGTAAAGTAACTGTCCTGATCTGGTCCTAATGCCAAATTAAGCTAACGCTATGTCACACAACTTAAAGAAAAAAGGTTAACATTTACATAATATTACTTATAAAATTATGATGCTTTGTCAAACAGCTATGTCGGTGTATGTGTTATTCCAAATTGTCAACTATCTGTTTCATGGCACCAACGTGACATAACGCAGTATAACGTTAGTAGTTAACTTGTGGCCTGAATTGTAACTACAAATTATGTGGAACTGCGTTTTTCTGACACACTTATTTTGTGTGTAGTTTCCCAAAAAACACAGATAGGAGACGGGCATGGGTAGCAGCAGTGAGGAGAAAGGACTTTGTCCCGAGTGACTCCTCAGTCATCTGCAGCTGTCACTTCAGACCTGAGGACTTCGACAGGACTGGGCAGACTCCTAAAAATAATACTAGCTACTGTACACTGTATTTTTTGTAAATATGACCTAATAATGTAAACAGTTCTGTGTCCAGGCTCCCATGAGCACTGTGGTGTTATACATATGAGATTAAAGCAAAATTTTGTGTAAACATGCAGCTCTAAGTCATTTATTTTCACTTGTACAAAACCAACATTTGTTAATCAGAATCTACACTGCAGCTCGGCACAACCCTGCTGATACACTATTTTTTGCACATTGTGTGAAATGTGAATAAACATTTATAGTCAAAATTAATAATTAAATGACATCATGGTGGGCATTGTACATCTAGTAAGGAAAAGAATATTTATTACATGGGGAAAGTTTAGTTTAAATGTGTTGTAGAACTGTTACTTTATCTACATAAGATCAAGTATTTTGGTATGAACAACTGCATTTTTTATTTAATCAAGTATCCTGTATCATAACTACATGTCTGACAATTGTAACAAACCAAACCGCATGAAAATCGGTTGAGAATTCAGCGAGTAATGATGATTTTAATCATAAATAATCTCCTGCCTCAATAGACATACATGCATTAGGCAGCGCAGCTCCACCTGGGCAAGATGGCGGCCGCGTTGACGTATCGCTCCAATGAGGAGCACCGTTGAATGCGGCATCTACGTATATATATCTATGGTGAGCATGTTGCTATGCTAGCATTAGCAATTAGCTCAAAGCTCAAATCCCTTAAGCTTCTCTGAGAGAAAGGATATTTGGAAATCTAAAACTTCACTTTTCTTTTGTTCTTTTTCAGTGCATACATTATAATGAGGCTGTACCCAACTCAGAGTTATGTCAGTCGAATCATATTTGGCCGTTTACATACGAATATTAAACTATTTGTTCCTTTTTTTCCATATAGAGTTTGAGAGTTTGAATAGGATTTGATGGGATAATCAGTGTGACAGTAACGTACATGTAAAGTAGTAAACAAGCCAAGCTTTTGGAATATAACCACAATATCCAAACATCAGACATGCAGTTCTTGCTAATAGGAGAAATAAAATTGAGCTATCATCAGTCTCTTTTTTTGTTGCTATGCCACATAGAATAGAATTCAACATGAGAATGAAGCCGTCATCTCAAATGACCTCTGTTTGACAAGTTATTTTAATAACCCAGCCGTCCTCAACAGTACAGATTTATTGTGCTATTATAGTAATTTTGACAAATAGAGGGCCGTGCTGATGTTTGACAAATGGATCTGGTTTCACTACAGTTTCAGAGGGACGTCTGCTGTGTTTTGGTACGACTTGAGTCAGCACCAGGACAAACTGAGGCCTATTGTTCAAAAGGGGGAAAACGCGGCTTCTGCACTAAATCGCAGTGTTTATTTTTTACAGCAGATTTATATACACTGGTTATTCTCATGAGTGAACAGACATACAAGTACACACACAGAAAAAACACAGGCGCTCAAAGTAGTATGTGCACACACAGATTCAGGATCTAAAGCATTTCAAATAAACACTGATTTAAAATGTTTTAGAGTACTTTGTGACACAATTTATGTTTAGTTATTGCAGGAAATAACTTGATTCTGTTGAGAAGTGTACCAGTCTCACCTTTAACACTTTCTCTGAAGGTGTGGTGTGCCGAGCGCTCGTCAGTCCTCTGGACTGGCATCGCTCCGCCAGTATTTACTGCCGTCTCCTCAAACAGAGCAGCCTCTTGTCTGGCTTTGAAGCACCTCCTGATCCCATGCTGAGGTTTCAGCACTGTTGGCCTGGCTCCGGAGCTGTGTTGTTCACCAACCCTATAAAGGTGTCTGTCACTAAGCCAGATGTCCCTGTCACGTCCGCCAGCCAAGTGCATCACGTCTTGTCAGTCTTCTGCTCTATCAAGTCAGTCTGTGGGCCTGACTGATGCTTTGTACACTGTTTGGCCTTTACAATTATGTGGCTTTTCAGGCAAATTATAGGATGTGGTTTGGCTGAGCACTCCTTGTAAAACTTTGTGATTGTCTGTGATTAATCCTGGCAGTGTACAGATTTGTGGGCAAAATCTTGTTATGATAGTGATTGTCAGGATAGAATTGTGGCTACTAGTGGCTTTCAAGTGGTTTGTTGACTATGCACATTTTTCTTATATCAACAAATGTTGTAAAACAGTTTGACTTGAAGATCGGAGATATGCTTATTATTGTGATAATCAATCATTGCTGTGGTGTTTTTTTTACTGCCCTTCCCAGGGGTCAGTGTGCAAACATTGTCTTTGAGCTCTATTAGGTGTTTTTCCTGGATTTCCTGCCGATTAAGTCTGGGTTTCAGTTTGCTGAGCTCTGTTCTTTTTCTGTTTTTAGATCATGTGGTTATTGGTGCTTATGCTAATTGTTCAGTGCCACTGATTGATTCTGATCATCTCACTGTTGTAGCTGCTGGAAACACATCACTTCTGAGCATCAGATAATTATTTAAAGACCTGCTTACACATTTTAGTTTAGAATATCAAATATAAAACAACTCTGTGACTCAATCTTTTTATTAGTTCGTAAAAGAGAGGAGAAATATGGGCATTTATTTATGTGAAAATGTGGAAATTAAACATCAGCCCCTCGGAATATACACTCAGTGGCCACTTTATTACATTCCTATAATATAATATAGTTCAACAACACCGCAAACTACAGCCGACAAAATTTCCATTAATTTAAATCAACACGATTTCAACAATGACTAAGTTATAATGTTCATCAGTTTGGGAGGATTTATTGCAGGGCTGTTGTTTTAGGCATCACTTTTCCTTTAATGCTCAATGTAGGTCTGTTATTTCTCCAGTGTTTACTACCATTGCATATTTAAACAAATCTTTATTGAAAAGGATATTATGTCTGGAACGATATCCTAGTTTAAAAGATAAAAATGTAACCATAACCCTTATTTATGTTTGTCAGGTTACTGTCTTTATCAGGGTGGGTCTATGCTTGATGAATCATTGATTTGAGTGAAATGATGTTTGTAGTCTGAGATGCATTCAAGGCCAGTCCGAAATTACGTGCTTTGAAATTCAACCAGAATATTATGTTATTACTACTTCTGTTTTTGTAACTTTTTATTTATGAACATTTTTCAAAGTGTAAGAACAGTAAGCAAAAACAAATAGAGAAGTAGTTATGACAGACCTGTCACATTGGCTAAATAAACTGTATCGAGTAAGTCATCTGTTTCAGAAGATGTAGGTGTTATTTATTTCGTTTAATTTAATTTTAATATTTAATACTTTAATATTTAAAAAAAAACAGCAGTGGAACATCTTTTTTCTGGAGCCATTTTGTTATTGCCTTTTTACTTGCTGCCAGCAAGATCTTTAGGAGGTAGGTATCATTTTTACTTAGTCCGTCAGGAGTATGTCCAAGATAAAGGGATGTGAATGTTGTTGGAAAACTAAAACCTGAATTTTTTTAAATGATTGTAACTACTAACTTCTAGAGAGTCTTAATAGAATGGCAGGAAGAATATTATGTTACATGCATATCTGTCTCTTAAGACCGTCCTTTTTTAGTGTTTCTCCCACTGACGTGCTTCACCTGTTGATGGTTTTGTTCTCACAAAGGAGTGCCTGGAGGGCAGGGCCAGTGGCAAGGTGCTACCACCAGGTGGTGACATTCACAAGTGTAAAGTTTTAATTATGTTAATCAGGGAGTAGAGTGAGAGAAAATGATTGGATGTGACAGTTAGCAGGATGTTGTGGGGAGTAATCAGGAATGACCACAGTCGCTCAGTGCATCCTCCTTTGTACAACTCCAGTGTGAGTGTATTCTTTCAGAGTGTGTGCCCATTTGTGAGAGAGATGGAGAAAGAGAGGGAGGAGTGTTTGTGTGTGTGTGTGTGTGTGTGTGTGTGTGTGTGTGTGTGTGTGGAGTCACATAATCCCACGACATTTTCTCCCGTGTTTGGGTTTTGACTTGCAGCGCCCCCTCTTTAAGCCGTGTGGTAAAGTGGTTGGTCTTTGGGACTTGGCGGGCACTGAGCCTGGCACTGGGATTGGATGGGGTGGGTGGGGTAAATTGGTGGGGTTGGGGATGGGAGTGTTGTTGGCTGCCAACTATTTGTTTGTGTTCATGACTGCGGTTAGCACTGCTCCATTTGAAAAGCCTGGTATTATGAGGACGCCTGCTTCCCACAACATGTGCCTTCTTCTCTAAAAGCCAGGAGAGCTAATCATTTACCAACTGCTGCATTCATCAGTATGACTTAAAACTTTGTAGCCACTTAGTATGAACAACCAGACATATCCGCAAAGAGGTTTGCTTGGACGGCTGGGCTCGGTCGTTATATGTACTAATGATTTCTTTAATGTTATTACTCTTTTGGAGCTGAAGTAAGATGTTTTTGTACTGAGCCCAGAAATAGTTGAGGCTTGCAGCTGGATGCCTCTGGAGCCACATCTTCTTCACTTAACTTTTTGTATTCAACCGTCTAGCAGCTATTGTGTGACTGAGCCAACCATGAGAAAAAAGCAAGGAACAGAGATACCTGGTTGAGAGCAGCTAAAATCAGCTAGAACAAATTGATTTTATCCTCATGAAAGTTCTCATGTCTTCTGGTACCGGTAATCCTGCTACAAAAACACTGACATTTCAGTCCTCCAACAGTAATTTAATAGAGTTTTTCTTCTTCCATGGCCCCGCACCTGCTTTAAGAGGAGCTTTATCCGTAGACATTGTTATTTTTCATTTACTTGTGCCCTCAGGTTTTTCAATCATACATCCATTACTAAGCAAACAAATAAGTTCCGGGCCTATGCCGCAGACACAAATATAGACATGAGTTATGAGATTCAGAGAAGCCGGGAAGGCTTTGGACTGTAATACACAACATCTGCACCAGACAAGACGCACAACCAGAGCATCCCGCAGCCTGCTGTCACACACTTGTATCTGTTGACCTGTCTCATGTTGAAAGAGAGGGAGGGGGAGGGTAGACCGATGGCAGGTGGGGGTGTCGGGGCAACAGGAATAAAATGATCATTATTAACTGTTTAAGTGCTGAATGTTATGATTTATGGAGCCAAAGTGGGGCCAGTTGAGGTGTCACATTGGATTTCCAGAGGCATCTGTCTTGCGGTTTTGGCAGCTTGTTGTACCTTGGGTTCAGATGTTTGCATCACACTCCTGACATCCAGTTTCCCACTCCAACACCCCCCCACTCAGCAGCCTCCTCCTGCTTTAAGCACAGTACACCTCTGATCGCTCCCCTTTCCTCTCCTTAAACCATCTATCCATCTGCACATCTGCTTTTCATTGAGGCCTGCATGTCTCTGAAGACTTGAACGCATTAAACGCTGGCACAGGCACAGTCTCACTCTGGCACTTAACACAACGCTTAGGTGACTTAAAAGGGAGAGGCGAGAATTATAGAAAATGAAGTGTCACCGAAATAAAAAATCGCCCCAGATTACCACCAATTACACTTAATAATGCTGTCCAGACCATCTGCTGATCAGATGGAGGACTGGTGTTGTCTGTGGAGAAATAATGACACCGGAGAGTGCGAGAAGGAGAGAAATTCATTGAGGGAGACAGCGACATATTTAACTATGTGATGATGTGGTTTGATCTTTACTGTATGGACTGGAATGCTTTGTATGGTAATACAGTCATAACTGCGTATCTTGGGATAATAGCCATGTTGTTTCAGAGGGGTTAAGTTCTGCTAGATTGGAGACATGTGTCTGCTCTGCTTTATTAGTCATTTATTAGTCACTGAGGTCAGGGGAGAGTTTTTTAGCCAAGGCACAACACTGCTGAACTTGGACATGACTCTGATCATCAGCCCCTGAGGCAGCCTGAATAGGTGTACAATTACAGTGCACCCTAACTGGCCACAATCCCCAATGTGAAATTCATCCAGTATGTGAAGCGTGTTCAACAATCAATGTAATCACCGTCACAGTGACCGCAACCTTCCACTGAAGACTGAGTCGTGCCCTAATTATCAGAATTATCGAGTCTGCATTCATTCATTGTTCCTGCCTATTGTCTTATTTTTCAGCCTCCATGGTCACAGTGGCTGCATTAATCAGCAGGAGAAGGATTAGAAAGCGCTTTCCACTCACGATCATGATGCATCGGAGTTTTACGGCTTTGTGCGCCGTGTTCCCAGAGGATTTTGACAACAAGGAAGCGTGACAAATGGATGACATCAGAGCAGGCGCATTGCAGGGTGATTGGAACCTCGTTTCCCTCCACAACCTCAGCCAAAAAATAATCATACATGTCCCAAAACAAGTTCTCAAATAACCATGTTTATCCCTTTATAATTGCACTCTTGTTTGAAGCATTAATTTATGTATCAGAGTGCAATAGAGCATACAATCGGGCATACTGCTCCTTTAATTCTATTCTCCTCTCGTACGTCTCAGCGAGCTCCTCAGTTTACCGTCATCCTGCAGTGATGCTCACTGAAAGGAACGTGCTACTTTAATTATACAGGAGAGGAGAGGAGGCTGAGAGAGCAATAGATACCATGTGATGACATTTATGGAACGGAAGATACCACTTTAGATGTAACACAGTATTATTAGACACCATGTTATCATCAGGGATTGTTTTGTGCCCACAGCCCTTATTCCAAAAGTGATTTTTTTAGGGTAGTGTTTTAAGAGGCAAGTAACAATAGAGTCCTTATTTGTGCCTACGTGTTTAGTTGTCAATGCTGACATCAGTGCCTCTTTGTGAGGACGCGCCAGCACATCTGTACATGGTCTCTTCAGTGAACACAACATTTGCCCCTGGTGCTTCTGGCACTGTCCTTCCTCTTTCTTTCTCTGTCGTTCTTTCTGCCTCTGCATCCCTGATCTCACGCCCTTCCAGCATCACCCCTAATTGGGCCTGAATGCTTGCAACTGCGTGCGTATCAGAGCTGCATCCCACCCTGCTTGTTCTAAGGTGTTCACGAGAACTGGACACAATAGCAAACTCTATTTCCAGAGATAATCTGCAGGGATTAACTGTAAATGCGAGGAATTTTTAAAATTACTGCGCTGACAGATTGAGATCAATTTAAAAGTGCCCTGTGGAGTTTTCGTGTGAACAAACAAAAGTTTTATTTACATTTGTTGTTTCTTTCCAGTGTGTGCTTGAGGTCTAACAAACATGGTGAGTGCATTGTGGTCCTCATTAAAAACATGTACAAAAGCATTTTTTTGGACTGTATTGAAACCTGGATTGTGTACATCCATGTTAACTTGATATCAGACTTCTTTTTCTCTGCCTTTGCAGGCATACTGTTGTGCTCCTTTGTGCGTTACTGCCACTAACTGTTGATCAGTGATAGGGCGGGGTATTTGTACTCGAAACTGGTACCGAAATAACCCAATTCCAAGTAGTACTGAAACTTCTCCAGTCAAACAATACCTGTTTTTAATCCTTTTTTATACAGATCTAGAATAAATGACTACTTGTATGATTTTGCTCGCAGTCAATCACAGCAAGCGTGCTTCGATTTAATGCGACATGTGATTGACCCATAACCACAGCAGCTACCACCCATACCGTCTGTGGTGTGGTGAAGTCGAGCACGGTGTATTGAGAGCATTGGCGGTTCAACGTGCTGAGATGCCACAAAAACATTCAAAGTATGCAACTGAACGCTTTCATTCACACGATGGGTATCGAATGAAGTAGAAAAAAAGGTATCAAATGAAGAGCTCTGTTGGTGCTGGTATCACGTGCTTTAGTACTGGTATTCTGGTATTGTAATTTATCGATAACAGGCCCTAACTAGTTAAACAGTGTGATGGTGTAGATAGAAATGCCACGAAAGCCGTGAGTTTGTGCAAGTGCATGATACAAAGACTCATTAAAACATTGCTCCATAGAGTTGAAACCACACAGTACCTTTTTTTTTTTTTTTGCAGTTGATTACGCAGAGATGTTTTTTCACAGCTCAAGTTTTTCCAGGAACATAACATGGAAAAAAATTCAAATCCAGAGCCAGAGGAATGTAAAGTATGATGAGCACACAGCTGCTCAGCAGACCACCCGTAAACGCTGCACAATCAAAAGAAGAATGGTCATCTCTCTTTCTCACACACTCTCTCACTCATTCACACAAACACACACATCACACACACTCTGTCCTCCTGTCACTGCTGCTGGATGTCTTACATTTCACCTCAGACCCCGATGCTCTCTCTGGCTTCCACCTCCTGATCAAACTAGGCTCTAACACACAATGAAATGTTCTCTGCTGAATTACCATGGCACATTCAATATAAACTGAATTTACTTTTGGGTCCCATCCAAGCCACCATATGTTGAGGAGCCTGTTTCCCCAACTGCGGCGTGACTGATACTGTTAATGTAGCAAAGCTCTAAATCACCGGAGCGCAAACTTTCTTCAGCAAGACCTTTAACACTCATTTAACACTCAGACTTTAATGTCCTGGAGACACTCAGAGGTGTCTCTATGATCGAGACGCTAGAGGTTTTGCAACACGATGCAACACTCATCATAACTGCTGGAGCACAGGCACAGGAGTCTTTCTTCAGGTACTACTACCTGTTTGTATTTGAACAAGTAAATTAAAGCCATGCAAGAACGGTTTCTGTGCCACTTTTTCATCGTCTCTCACGCAAACTCCTAGATGCAATTAAAACACTTGTGAAAGTCAGATGCTTGCAGGTTAAAAAAAAACAAAAACAAAAACCCAGATGCATTTGTAACTTCCCCTAAAAGATCACAACAAGAAACAAACCTCTTACAAACAAATGGGACTTTAACACAACTCCAAATGAATGCTTATTTTGCTTTGGGTCTGCTGGATGTTTTAATAGGTGTTCGGGCAACAACTTAGTAAGTGATTATATGTTGTGTTTACAGCTTGTTTCCACTGCCTCCAAGCGGCCAAAAACTAAGCTATTGTAAAGGTCTCGCCTGATGTAGATGCAGTTTACCTAAACATTGTGGTTCATTGATCCAAAATTTCCAGACTGTCTCATAGTCGACGCAAAGGCACGCAGACGCAAACACATTGGGACGCATCGAGGCGCATTGGCTGCCATGATGCATGCTTGCGTCTCAAAATGTGTTGTCCATTTTTTTGATACGCGACGCGTGTAATACCATGCGTTGACAGCGGGGGTGATAATGCAAGTGACATACTTGAAATGAACCACTTTTTGTTATTCACAGAAGAAGCAGGTATGACATATGGCGGGCGAGGAGGAAAAACTTTGTGAACTCGTATGAGCACACCCCCATTTATGAAAGTTCTAGTGCCCTGCACATAAAATAGCAGTGCTAGCTACAGCAGTACTAGCTAGCTGGAATGTACCGGGGACTCTGCTACTCCCTATTGCGCAAGTGATGTATTGTATTTCAAGTGTCGCCCGCGTCGCTTGTGTTCAATGTGTTGACTAGAGGCTAAAGTTTACTTGCTGCACGAAACGCGTGCGCATGCAGTTTTCGTGCAAGTTTGGCTGCCATGCGTATTTTGCAGTCGTTTGTCGTATAGACCGCACACTTTGCTGCGAGGTAGCATGACACGTACGCGAGATGCAATATTGACATGAACACTAGAGGCACTCGTGTGAAGTATACCTAGAGACTGTGAACGTGAGGTTGGAGGTGGACTGGTGAAAAGGATATGATGGAATGACAGATGTAGGAGCAAGGTAGACCCAGAAGATGGCGGTAATGCAACGTAACGGATGCCAACCGCCCTAAAACTCCAAAGAAGAAGAATTCCCTGTGCTTTTCCTCATCGATTGCTCGCATGGGTAAAACAAGGGAAACAAACTCCCCATGTGATTGGTTAAGGGGCCGCACATACCATCTCTGATGGCGGCGGAGACGACACCTTTTCCTCTGCAAAGATCTTAACAGCAATAAAAGTATGATCTCTTCTTCATCGAGAGTGTCCATGTTTGTGTTTATCTGGAAATACACTGTCACCGCCTTCTTTGCTTCTCGCGACCTCTGTGACTGAGTGCTGCGGTCTGCCCCTAGTGGAGACCACCAGTATCAGGCGTTATGGCTGCATCGATGAACGTCTGTGCTGCAGCAAGTATACACACATGTGCAGCACACCGTGTATGCGTACGTTTGGCCACGCAGCAAGTATACTTCTTGCTCGTGTTGTGTGCGTTGACTTCATTCTACCTTACTGACGTACTTGGGTGCACTAAAAGCATGTGTCCCTAATTAGCGACGATACCAGGTAGAGTTGGGTGTTATTAAAACAAATTACAACACTAGTGCAGATAGTGTAAGGCAGGTTTCTCTCTCATGCCTTACCTATAAACTTACTAGTAACTGAATGAACTATCAAAGGGCTGTGGGTGAAGTAAGCATGGGGACAACTTCTGTGTAACGTGATCCACTTTAATGTCCAAAAAAGACTGTAGGACAACTAAACATTGACAACAATATTGGCATCTCACATCTTATATATATATATATATATATATATATATATATATATATATATATATATATATCACTCTGCCAAACTTAATCATAACTCTCATTACCTGTATGTAAGGTGCGCGATATGAAATGGATCCAAATATAACATAAAGAGCAAAGTAAAATATGAATACAATATATGAATGTAGCTCACATTTAATTATGTAGATGCAAAATAATGAACAGAGAAAAACAAGACAATCTACTGGATACGTCCTCATGAGAGTAATTCTCTGACTTTTATAGATACCGTAAAGATGCAACCTAGAATTTCCTCTCCCAAACAAGGGCCTTTCGGCTGCCAGCTGGCCACCAGTCAGTTCCCAGCCAGTTACCAGTTAATTCTCTGCCACTGGGAGTCAAATGTAAATAGATTTTACCACAAAATACTTTTTAAAGTTTATATTTAAGAAGGGAAAGCTTCCAAATTATGTTGTCTAAACACAAACAGCCGTGACAGAACTTTGCCTGTATAAAACTGGCAAAATTTGTAATTTAATCACAAACTGTCTGATTATTCATTCATTCATTTGCTGTAACCGCTCATCCTGGTAGGGGCTGGGGGGCGCTGAAGCCTATACCA
Organism: Epinephelus moara; assembly: GCF_006386435.1. Lineage (NCBI taxonomy): Eukaryota > Metazoa > Chordata > Actinopteri > Perciformes > Serranidae > Epinephelus > Epinephelus moara. Next base: position 14,710,096 of record NC_065515.1, on the reverse strand, counting down.
GCTGACATTGGGTAAGAGTCGGGGTACACCCTTGACAGGTTGCCGGACTATCACAAGGCTTTCTGTCTTCGAATTGGTTGTAGGGACAATTTTTAGAAGTTGGTACCAAAAGTCTCGAGTTTAAGTAGCTAGTACTAATATCAGGTGTAGTGTTTTGCAAAATATACCAAGCTAAATGATTTCTGGCAGTGATATTCTTTCAAGTGCTACTTCCTCCAAAATCATACCTGAAGACAATGGTTGTATTATTAGTCTGTTTTAGTAAAATAATCTGCAGACAGGTAATCAGTGCTCTGGGATCTTTCTCGTCTTCTGTCTATGTCTAACTCTTCTACATGTTAGACTTCTCCTGGCAAACATCATTTTGTATTGTGAAACTGTGCATTGAAAGAGCACTGTCTCATAATTTGTGTTACATATACTGGGGTTGCCTGGCGTGGGTCTGTGTTTTATATGGTCGTGACGATGTTATGTGTGTGAGAGAGAGCATGTGCATTCAGTCAAGGCCTCATTGACAGAGTGCCAGTCCATCCAGTACTTTATGATGACAAAGTTTTTATTTGGTTGTTTGTGTTTTCGCGTGCATGCATATGAACAGTCAAGCCCTAATTATGAGATCTCTGATGATGTTAGTCATCTCCATCCTGACTCATGTCACTTCTGGCCATCCTGATTAAATTACTCCTGACTCGGGGCAGGGAAACACTTGGCTTCACATCAGCGGGCCTTGAAACTTTCATACAGAAACACAGTTGTATACACTCGGCCAACAAGCAGTGAGAAAAAAAAAGCAAAACAAAAAAGACAGAACAATCCAGAATTTGATAAACACAACGATTTGTATTGCTTGAAAACAGACCAGAGCTGAAAGACAGCTTGCCTTCTGTGAACGGCTTTGAGTGAAACCAGCGTTGTTCCGAGGGTCCCCTGGCGATACTCGACTGTTTGCGTTGCTCGCTTTGCCTTTTCTCTACTTCTTTGTGTTTCAGCCGTGACCCGCAACAAGACAAATGCAGAGGAGACTAAGGATACATCAACTGTAGGAGGGATTTGTGAAAAGATGTTCCTTAAACTGAGGATAACATGGCTCACAAAGTTCCCTTGTTTTCTCTTGTCTTTTGTTCGTCCTTGTAACCCTTGTAACACTTCCCCCCTCTCCCTCTTTTACTGTTTACACTCCCTCTCCATCTGTTAGTCATGTTGCAATATTTTTCTTTTTTGTTATTGTTTTTTCCCTCGTCATCTGTAGCCCAAACCCCTATTTCTGCTGAATATATCTTTGACTATTTTCACATTTAGTTCATTTTCCTCCCTTGTATCCCTTCCCCTCCATTACCCTTTAATGTTTTCTCTCACATAGAGGGTGTTTGGGTGACTTTATTAATAATAGCTCATGGTGTGTGATAACATTGTCAATAACATCGTTAGGAGAAAATTGAATTTGAGAAATTGAGTTAGGAAAGTTGGAACAGGGGACGCGTGGCCGCCTACACATGAGTGTGTGGGGATATCGGCTTACCTTTCACAAATATTTCCTCATACATCGAGGCCCTCCCTTCGCTCACTTTCATCTCTCCCTTTCCTTTTTTTATTATGTTTTTGGTTCTATTCATAAAGCCTTTATTTTTCTCAAAGAGTCAGGTTGGAATGATAAACATGATGATAAAAAGAAAAATCTTAAAAATGTGCGTACTTATGGTGCTTGTGTCTGAGGAATAAAAACACTATTGATGATTTTAGAATAAAAAGGAAATGCAGATAGAAAAGCAGTTTTAATTTAATGACATTTATTTTTTCATTGTGCAGATATAACACATGAATATGTCATAAATGATTCCTCCACCACAGTTACTTTTATTTTTCACGGAAAAGCCTTTTGAGGCGAAACATCTTCGCTTTGCACGTCTATATTAAATCACTGAGTACTTACATTACACTTCTTGCAAGGGGTTTATTTAAAAAGGAAAATTAATGATTTACAACTTAAATAAATCGAATTAATTAAATTAATTAATGAGGTCACCATTTTCTCAGGCGGGTTGATTGCACAAAAGTAGAATAACTGGTGGTAAATTTAAAGGGACGGTATGTAATTTAAATTCTTGATTGATACAACGGTTACACTTTTACTGGCTGGATCTTCCGGACACATATAATTCGAGTTTGTTTATTTTTCCAAAGTGGACGCATCGCCATTTGGAATACGGTTCCCCAATTACTCCAGCAATAATATTTGGCAGTAAATCTCCCCAACGTTATTCTTGCTGTCACCAGTTGGACTTTGCCAAAGAGCTCTCCATATATCACGAGATACTACAGTTCTTGCAGCCAACGATTATTCCTCAAGAGAATATTCATAATCTAATAGGATTTCAACATGTCGCTGATGGCTTGGATTCCTCTGTAAACTGATTATTCTTCCAGGGCAGTCAGTAGATCATAAGGTCCACTCTGCTTAGCCCGTTTGTAATTTAAGAGTGACATTGGGACACTGCTAAGCATCACATATCAAGGATTTAGCCAGTTTAATAGGGGTGGAAGAAAATAAGTGATTTTGATTTTTTTTTTTTAGGTGGCTAAAATATGTTTGGCTGTGGCCCCCCTGTCCACAGCAGTACACTGCTTAGCGTCAGTGCCGGTAGATTTGGTTTATCAAAGGCAATGGCAAAGCAACACAGTAAATAAAGTAAGCACTACAGAAACATCAGACAGGTCGAACCATTGTGTTTACTGCATATGTTTAAATGTTAGAGTTACGGCTAGAAATGAACAAGTTTCTCAATTTCTCTGCAGCTGAAATCAATTGCCAGTTGTTGCAGAGGTCACGGTGATTCATTCTATAATGAATCGTTACCCCTGTATTGTGACACATATCATATCACCAGATTCTTGCCAATACACAGCCCTGCAGTTTAATAATACTTTTTGCGCTCTTCTTTCAGTGAACGGTGCCTACTGCTCAGAGAAGGATTTAGACACGGAGCTGGGTGACGCTGAGGGCACCCTGATGCGATGTGGGCAGAGCTTGCCACTGCTGGTGGGGGGTCATTTAGGGGGGCTTTATACCCAGAGCCTCCACTGCGACAGACCTACGCCCGACCTCATCCTGCACGACGGCCCTCACCAAGACACCAGGTAAACTGTCACTATCATTGCTGTTTTTTAATAATTTTGTTCCTGTTCCAGTTTTGAATGTTTCCTGTCGGGTGTAGTGTTACTAACAATATGCAGGTACAATGTGTTTTTCATTATCTTTGCTATTGTGGACCAGATGCACACATATGTAGCTGGAAAGCTTACCCAGTTTCATAAAACACACTGTTGGGGTCCAAAGTACAACATTTATGTTACACTAATGCGATTCTTCTGTTGTGCAATCTTTGACTACTGTTGGTCAAGTCAGAAAGAATTTCCAGTAAAGCTCTCCGTTGCAGGGTTTGTCCCCTCTTTCCCCTCCTCATCCGACCAAAGTGCTTCTGGACAGCCATTCACTCCTCATATTGTCTTTCAATATTTTCACTATAGCTAAACAGGAAATGGTGCTCCTGAATAGAAAGAGAGGGGGGGGTCAAGTCTCTAATAACAACAACGATGACAAAGTCTGCCGGTGGCTTTCTCCAATCCTAGCTAGCGTTAGCTCTGTTTTTCCCCCAGCGTGCTCAGGGGAAGGGACAAAGACGATTCCTTCATGAGACAGCCCGGAGAAAAGAGGGCTCTTCTCACATCACTCAGGGGCTTTGGACAAAATCCATAATGAGCCAACTGACAGGAATGATTATGTAGGAGATCACAGCAACGCATGGAGAAATCTGACCTGGGTTCCCCATTCAGCGGGGCAAAGATTCCCACCATAATACACAGTATTGTAAACGGTGACCCTTCATAGGCTGCAATTATGCCACCAAAACAGGTGACTCCCTATTTATCCCCAATGTTGGGTTGGGTTTAACCCCTTTGTGTCATCAAAGCCTGTCAGATGGACACACTAGCCAGTGGCCTCTCGGTCCCAGTAGCCATCCATCCCTCCCCCTCTCTCTTTTCTTAGTCATAAATGCCCATTCATAACCTCTCGCTACCTGGAGATCCTATTTCATTTATTCATAAAAACACTCTGGATCATCAGCAGCGGATACTACCTGGTGTCCAGCATCACCTTATGTCACTGAGTCTCACACACTGTTGTTTGTTCCATAAGGTCCGTTACACTGAATGAGAGACTTGGTTGAAATATTTTAGGAAGGTGGGACTCATTTAGGATGACATGGTTTTTATGTAAACTGAGAGAATAATCGGAGGAGGAGGGGTAAGCAGGAGGCTAAACTCTGACAGTGCTGCTGGTGGGAAGGATGAACCAGCCAGTATCTGTCATCGGTCTGTGAGCTAGTAGTGCTCATATTCCTCTTTGTGTGTTTTTCTCCTTACAGATCCTCCTCTGCCTTCCAGAGGACCCTGCCGGGGGCCTCAGCCAGCCTGAACTGCGGCGGTGCCAATGGGGCTCGCTCCTCTCTCCCATACCCAATCAAACAGGAGAACTCAATGGGCTACAAGATCTCCAACACGGGGTCCGCGGTCCATAGCACGTCTCAGGCGGGTTTTCAGAACTGTGCGGCAGGCCATGTATTGGGGATGACAAGGGATGAGATAGTTGGAGTGCCACATGTTAGCAGCAACAGTAGTGGCGTTGGCACAGTGAGTGATGTCGGTAGCGCTGTGTCAGCGGACGCAGTGCAACCGTTTAATAATGAAGATGGCCCCTCCCCATTGGCTTTGTCCCCAACTGGCTCCCGTCATTCAGCACGGCTGCTCAGTGCTAGCAGTCTGAGGAGACGCTGCCTGTCCCTGGCCTCACAGTCCACGGCCGCTGCTGGCAGCGTTGCTGCCACAGGTTCCCCGTCGGCTACTGGCGCTGATCTCTCTGAGGAGATCAATATCACCGCCATCGTCTGCTCCTCCTCCCAGATGTCGATGGTTGCCTGCGTCAACGGTTTTCGCACTAACGTCTCGCCCAGCCACACCAGCAGTGCCGGCTTCTCCTCCTCTTCCTCCTCCTCTTCTACATCCCCACCCTCTAACTCCTGCTCACGGGAAGCCCCCCAGAGGCCCCCACCTCACGGCAGCCCCCAGCAGGCCACGCTACAGGAGAGCTGTCAGCTATCCTCACCTGCCACCTGCCTGCTGTCTCTTTCCTCCTCCTCCTCTTCGTCTTCCTCTTCAGTGTCATCAGTGGAGCCGGAGCAGGGCCAAGGGCAGAGCCAGGGGCTGTGTGAGGAGCGGGGCTCCATGCTGCAGGGGCGTGGGGCTGGAGGAACAGCTGGGGGAAGTGTGGGAGGAGGGGGAGGAGGGGGCTCAGACGGGTTGGGGCTACTGATGAGTGGGTCCCTGATGTCTGGGATGCTGCATTCGGGGCCTGAAGCTGGGGCTCTCATGGACGGGGGCCAAAGATCAGGGGCTGCCCTCAAACAGGAGCCCCTGGATGATTTTTCTCCTAGTGAAGACGAACTCTTTCAGCACCACTATCATCATCACCATCACTTGAGTGGTCGTAGCGGGCACCTTCGTCAGCCTCACCACCCGTCTCGCCCCGCTATGCCTCCGCCCTACCACCTGCACCAATACGTTGGGCCCAGTCCTGGGGGTCTTCTGCACCACCAGAGCCAGCAAACAGCACCAACCTCTTCCCTGGGACTCAAACCGAACTCTGGAGGCCCTCCTGGGTCTCACGCAGCCCCAGAGCGGGAAGAAGTCGGAGGAGGAGCGCTGGTCGATAAGCAGGTGTGTCGCTGGATTGACTGCAGTGCTGCGTACGAGCAGCAGGAGGAGCTTGTGAGGCATATTGAGAAGGTCCACATTGACCAGCGCAAAGGAGAGGACTTCACCTGTTTCTGGGCCGGCTGCATTCGCCGCTACAAGCCCTTCAACGCCCGCTACAAGCTGCTCATTCACATGAGAGTCCACTCCGGAGAGAAGCCTAACAAGTGTATGGTGAGTCATCATCCTGTTGAATTATCCACCCAACACTTGCCAGATCCAAAAAAACAGACACCAGTCACATTCACAACACATCCATTCAGTATTGCTGAAAGTCCCCTTATAGTAAGCCATCTTTCTTTTACTAATCTTCGCTTCTTTTTTAAAGTATAAGGTTGTATTTATTGGTTTAATATGCGTCTAGTTTGTCCCATAATTGCAACCATCTGTTGAAAAATGTTTTTCTTTTTTGTTTGAATTAAACACAAGCGCATATTTCAAAAAGTAATACAGTCCCACAAGATGATTTTTCCTCAACGAGATACGTCCATTGTGTCCAAAAACAAGACTGGACTTGCTTCACTGCTGATTACTTTTCAACAGAAACTTTTATTTTGTTTTGGTTGAGAAACAGTTATGATTGTAATTCCTGTATTTTTAGTGGAACAGGTAAAAAAGAGTTTTTTTCCTCCTCTGAAGATGTGAGCTGCTGTAAGAGCAGCGCTACCTCGTCAGTATAAATAGATTTGTGGTTGTATTCTTTACAGGTAAGGCTCCAGTTCCACAAGTCAACACACTAATCAATGTCAAGCTGTCACTCCCCTACGTCCCTTAGCAAATGGAAAAAGCCCTCCAACCTTAAGAATGAGTTAGTCCAAATACACAATTAGTCCACAATTTGTGTAGGGCGAAGCCATGTTTATTTTCACGAGCACTCTGTTTTTTGAGAAGGGATTCAGATCATGAAAAGCCAACACATATGGTTAACATAACTAAACAATGCCTACACTTGATCCTTTTAAATGGGAGCTTTAAATGTTTAGCTGTCCCACAAGTATTAAGTGAATTGGCTTCATATCCAAGCCAAACATGAGGAGAAATGTAGTAGTCTGGAGAAGGGAGCCACAGAGGGATAGTCGGTAACATTTGCTAGTCTTGCTCAATTCACGGCTTCACCCAAAGCCCTTGTCAGAAGTGGTCCTCTTCAAGTTCAGGAACCCATCCAAATCCTAATTATTGAAGAACTGAGTGTGCAATATAGCTACAGCACCTGTTTTATCTCCAGGCCTTGTTTTTTCTTCTTAAAAGAAAAAAAAATCCAGGTCTTGTTTATTTTTCTAAGTAACAGTGGCTTGTAAAATTAACTGAGGTGAGGGTCTGTTAATAGAAAGTTGTATTTTATGGCAGTTTTCTGTGGAGCTGGATCAGAAATTCATGTTGATCCTGACTAATTCTGATACTTGTTAGTGCACATCTGAGCTGAGCGTCAGCGGAGGCTAAAAAGACACAAAGTGTTGCTGCTGTTCTCTCTGCTTTGCGTCACTCCAGGGTATTAGTGTTTCTGTTTCCTTGGCTCAGCGTGAACTAAAAATTTGGAAGTGATTTGTGCATTATATGTTCCCGAACTGTTAATTCTACTTTAGGAGTGTGTCGTATTAAAGGCTTTCATTCTTTTTTGTTTGTTTGTTTTTGTTTTTTGTTGTTGCTGCTTTTTGGAGTGCTGTGCGGGTGTGTCTTTAGTCTGAGGCCTGTAGTCACATTTGGGTGACACATAGCAAACAGACAGTGAGCGAATGTTTGAATGTGTATACGGTTTAAACGTATGCATGAATGTGTCACTGTGACGGTGTGTATGTGTGTGTTTATGTGGAGATGTTTACCATATGTGAGCGCTGGAACAATTCGGCTCAGTGTGGACGAGCCACTGGATTCTGTCTGCGGACATGAGGCACTGTGAAACGTCGCTACACACCCTAACCTCCCGATCACCCTCATTTCAAGCACAAACACACGCGAACACAGGTATTCACCGCCATGCAGTAATGTAAAAATGGGGATATTGTTTCCATTGAGTCTCACAATAGGAAGTATTGATTCCGTGTACAGTACGTTGGGTTGTAACACTCCTGCTTTTCCGACAGAATATAAACAGAAATGTGAAATGTTTTCAAGCTTGAATCAACACATCTAATCAGCAGGGATTGAGTGTATGTTGATCTGGGACTTCAGCAGATAAACTTGGAGGGCCAGAGAAAATAAATACACTTTCTGTGTGTATTTGTAACTGTGTTTGTGTTTGTATATAGTCTATGCGGATTTAAGTAAGTACCATATAGGAAACCTAGTGTCTCTGTGAGCGTTTGAAAGCATGCTCATGTATTTTAGTGGTGTGTCCATCCCAAATTCTTTACTTTTTTTTGTCTGAGCTTGTGTGCTTTTTGGCCACTAGCACTGATGCCCCTTGTGTTTGTTGTGCTCGTGCAATAGACAAAGGCATTCAAGAATTCGAGCAATTCGTATAGAGGAAGCAGATGAGACATTCTGTTTTAGGACCAAATGCTGCAGAAAAACCAGAGCTAATCCCTTTATTATCTTTCCAGCAGCAGATTCCAGCGGGCGCTCATGAAACAGGGCTCTCCTCACATCCAAACATAACACATCTCTCTCCTCTTTCTCCCTCTCTCCCTCTCTCCTGCTCTCTGTACATATATACTGTATCTCTTTTTCTTCATACAGCTGCACAGCATTTGCTTCATGCTGCGTCTTGGCAGGAAAAAGTCATTATCACAAGTCGTACCGCGACCCCTGTGTGAGCCTGTCACAGTCTGTACCTGGCTAATATTTTAAGAAATTCCGCATTTAAAAAAAAGTCAGTTCCTTCCATATGTAGATGGCTGAATTTGTGGCTCTTAAAAAGTTCAGCTACCTTTTTAGAAAATAAGTTTGGTCCCCTCTCCCCGCCAATTAAAGCTAGCCCCGGGCTGTTGTGTAGGGCAGGCGAGCACTAAAGGACACACGGGCGAAAAGGAAACAACATAATCTCTCTGCAATATCCTGTTGTGTTTCATGCCTAATTCACTTGTTGTTTTAGTTTATTACATTTTTTTCCTGTGTCTGCATAAATATTAAAAATATATCCAGCAAGAGTAGCCCTGACGTGGTCCCAGACTTTGATATTGTTCTGCTTTGTCAGAGGACGGCCCAGTGGATTTGAAGTGTCTGAGGACTGGTCTGTGAGCTATGAGGGTCAGAAAATATCCTCCTAAAACATGAAGCTCTGTGTGTGGAAAGGGCAGAGCGTTTACATGGCAGAGTGACTTCAGGCAGGAGTACAGAACTTTATTTGGTTTCTTTGGCAAAGCTTTTTGGTCACATTTTTAGTACTATTGAAAACAATAGTATGTTTTTAATGTTATTGGAGGAGGTTATGTTGTTGTGGGTTAAACGATTCGAGGCATGAAACCTGATTCTTTGGTTTTGTTACGCTACTGTATTTACATGCAAAGAATCTCTGCAGAAATGCAGTATTTTTAAGCACAGATTGGGTGAATTATAATGAGGAACGTAGGAAGGTTGTGAAGGCAGTTTTGGCTTTGATACAATATTCAGGCTTTGTTTAACGTTTTAGTTTTGCACCTGGCTGAAAAGACATTTATAAAAGCATGCTCATTAAGTTTTATGTAAGGTGAGTAAGGTGATCTTAATGATGATTTATATCTCATTAAGGTAATTTACAGTATCATTTTCTTTTGGTATTTGATTAAAGCTCCTATATTTTTCTCCTGAGGTTCATACCATTGAAGTGAGGTAATTGACACACTATTTAAAAGCAAATTCAGATTCCTCCATAAAAGGGTAGATTCACATACTTTGGTGTTACTCATGTGTTTGAGCCAAAGACGAGACAGAAAGCCACCCGCCCATTTCACAATGATACAACACAGCCAGCATTAGCTGCTTAATGGGACTCTGTCCAAACACATACACATGTGCGCGCACACACAGACAAACACCAAAACACTCACTGACACACTCAGTCAAACCACTTGTTGAAGGAAAGTTGGATGTTGAGGCCCGCTTGGAAAAAAAGCGTAGATCATGGAATTTCCTCTTTTTTCACTGGTGTGAAACCAGCAAACATATATATTTAGATTTACTAGACTGATTTTTGGAGGAGAGTGGCAAAATCTTTCGGCAGCAGACGTTGAGACATAGAGTGTGGGCCGGTGCCAAGATGGCGTGTGTTTTCAGGGGTAAATGGAGTCTTTTGTGAGCAATCAGCTCAGACCAGGAGATGAAACAGGGAGTGCCATTAGCTAATTAAAACTGAGGTTCAGCACATGACCTGACTTTTCCTCTGAATGCCGCCTGAAACTGGAGCCGTCTGGGCACTGGGTGCGGGCGGCGAGTGACGTTGATATTAATGTGTTTGTACCCGTATGAGCCTCTGACACTCTGGCCTGTCTGGACAGCGTAGAGGCCACAATCTCGTCCAGTTTATAAACCATGAAAGCCAAAAACTACATGTAGTGAAGAATTATGGAGCTCAGTTCACTGTAGAAGATCCTAAAGAGCCTACTTAAAGAGGCTCAGCCATAAACACAGTTAATTCTGCAAAATTTGGCTTTTCGGGAACTAAGAAAACAAAATGTTAAAAAAGTAAAATCTCCAGAATTGTGGTCCCAATGTTTCACACCCAACAGCGACAATCTTCAGACATTCAAATTGACCTGAGGAATTCAGACATGCATGGAAACCAAATTACCAACACAAAATACTGTGGATCACCAAGGCCAACTGGTTCCTCAGGCTGTGCACACACACACATATTCACTCCAGTGTTGTGGGAGAGGAGAGGTCTGTATATGGCTCATTGAAAGTAATCAGGGTCAACAGGCGAGAAAGGGCATTGATTCAGCATGTCAGGAGTAACTGCATGCTTAGGAAAAAGAGCTCTAAAAGTCTTAAGTCTTAAGTTGGCACAAATGCAAAGATTAATCAGTCCAAATAAAGACCTGGCGGAGATCAACTTATAGCACTTTATCTGAAGGTCCCGTGCCTCTGCTACCCATTAAATCATTTCCAGAATTAACTTTGTCAGCCATTCCCCGGGCAAATGAGTTCATCAGGTAGCTAGATAGTCTAATTTCTTTCTACAAACCCATAACCCCATCCTGTGGTTATCCTTGGTCCTCTTGTCAGGTCTGCTGTGCCGCTTGGCAGTCCGGTCGTCATGCTAATAGTAACACAACACTGTCCACATGTGATGTTCGTATGATGAAACTGCTGGCAGAAGGGCTCTGCGACTGATGTTTTGGCATACGATCGAAAGCCCTGGATAGATGGATCTTGCTTGTTTTCCTTGTCGAGTGGGCCAGGCCAACTTCTTGTCAGGCCGAAAAAAGTTTTCCAGTCAATCTTTCGCAGTAATGTGGTCCAGTACTCTCCAACACCACCCCCACCTCCTGCTCTTTCTTTCCCACTATCTATCATTTAGATCTGAATTTAGGGCTGCTTTGATACACTCAACACTTACTGCATCTACGCAACCACAACATACGCCTCTGTGTCTCCTCTGGATCTTTAGCCAGATACTGAAACACTCTGTTTCAAGTAACAACTAATGTCTATTTCTTTGTCATTGGCATTATATGTAATACTTTGAGAGGATTACTCCATGGTGCTTGTAGAACATATGTTTAATATTTAAGCTCTTTATTGAGTGCCCTTTTGATATATATATTAACTGTGTGGTGGGGCTGCACGATATGCAGAAAGCATCATATTGCCACAATTTTGAGAGATATTGTGATATGAGTCATGATTTTATTTGGAATGGTAATTTTTGTATTTAATTTTCACTGGAAAAAAATAAAATATTGTGATTTTTGTTGGGCTCTGTACTGAACAAGCATGTTCTCTTACTTCTGGTTTATGATTTGTGGGATGGGGCATCTCTGTAGCGCCACATTGCTTCACTTATAATGGTATGTTCTGGCACATTTTATCAATAAACTACAGCTCTTGTGATTTGGATATTTTTATTAATCTTGCAGCCTGAGCCTTTCAGGTGTTTTATGTTTAATAGATAATAAGTATTTTGCAAATAGATATAGTTAAATTATTAAAATCAAATCAAAATGTGATTACAATTACGTAATAAAATTAAAATAAAACAATAGAATAAAATAAAACAATATTGTTTATTTTTTCATTTGGTTTAATGATGACATTTTAAACAATAAATTCTGGTAAAATTATTTTCAAGTCTGTTGACATAAACTGTAATGTCATTACTAAAAAAAGAGTGACCTTGTAATCAGGAAAGTGAGTATTTACCCTCACAGTCAAAATATTTGCCTCAAAGGTTAAAGTGAAAGACAAGTTAAAAAGAAAAATAAACCAAAAATGTAAGCCTTGAGCTTTGATAGGTTAAAAAATGTAATTCATATATTATTTTTTTAATGCTAACATCCAGTATCTTTAAGTGTTTGACTATTTACACTGAATGTCAGGGTGGTGCAAAATGTCCTGTTCTATCTTTTTTTAATTGTAAGATTAAAAACTTCAGTGTTTGTATTATTTAATGTGTTTAAGTTTCTGTTACTCAAGACATGACAGCTTGTGCCAAAATTGTTAAAAATTGGCATGTCTGAAACTGCAGGTTTGGAGCTGCTGGTGCAGCAAATTGGGATATGATTATAAATCATAATTTGCAACAACAAAAAATGTTAGCATGTTAACTGCTACTGCTATATAAACTTAAGCTATAGAAGGCTACCTTGCCTTCAACCTCATAACCAGGTATCAAAGCGTGCAGGATTTACTACATGTGATAGACTGTAATTGCATTTGTCTGGAATGCAATATTTTGAGTTTCCCCATTTCCTCAACATTTAATCACGCTCTGGTATCGGAAACCTGAAGACCCAGGGCTGTGTCTCGTTATACGCTGAGCAGAGATTGTGTCATAATTGTGTCCCATCCAAATCCTTAATCAGTTTAACCTCTCTACTGAGCCGGATCAGTTTACTAATACATGGGATAGAAGAGGCTGGGGTGTGTGTTCAGGGTCTCCGTCATGTTCAGGGGGCTGTTGCAGGGATGCAAACCTGCTTCACGCAGCACAGAGAGGGAGGTTGGAGAAGAGCCGTGGGACCTCTTGCTTAGGTCATGGGCCTTTTTAGACTCCCCTCTAGGCTGTTAAAGTTTTCCTTCGTTGTTAGTGCCCAATAGCAGAGCTTTTTTTTTGACTGTGTACCGTCATGGATCATGTGCATTGTGGAGGTGTGCTCAACTGTTTCTTTGCTGCAGTCAAACAGATAATTATAGCCAAAGTATATTTGTGGGATTTTACAGGGTGAAGACATAACAGGTCCTTTCTCCTCTGAGGCTACCATCCTCTCCCACTCCTCACATTCACACACTGGCCTCGTTTTATGCCCAGGCACAATTTGTGCCACAGCAGCCACTCCGCAAACATACCCACCTGAACTGGTCAGTTGGTGGTGTGTGTGTTGAACAGAGGTAAATCTCTTAAAGCTTCCAGGTGTTTGTTTTTGTTTTTTTGCTGACTTCTCAGTGTGGCAGAGGGCACTGCGTAGAGCAGACAGCAACATCTTCCCCTGGCCGCCTTCACATCACCCACCAAACAAGCAAACAAAAAGGACATTTATACACACCAGGACCACTTCTGCCTTAGGGCCACACCACAACCCAAGACGACAGTATCCCTCCACTCAGCCAGACCCACACTGTACCGCACCAGACTAGGCTAGACCTGCAGCTAATATATATGAGTTGCTACCGTGCAAAGTAAACACTAAGAGAAGTATGGATAAATTATGTAGCGAAAGACGTGTTTACGTTTAGGGTGTCAAGTTTAAATTATGCACCGCGGTGTTCTGTGGTTACTGTGCCGGCTTTAATTTGAATGTTTGAGAAAAGAAGTGAAGGCTGGAAGAAACGCAGCCAGGCAGGCAATTCAGCTCCACTGATGTCATCCCAAAAAACGACATTTTTTGCCCAGTATTCATCACAAGGCATTATGCATGACAAGTGATTTGGTATGCACTGAATGTGGACTTGAGAGCATTTTTGAAGCATTAGCACAGCCGTTGCGCACACAACTCAAGTGTTTGTTACAAGTTGACCGAGCTTTCCAAGCTGAGACCTGTGTGTGTTTACACTGTCAAGACTTTCTGTGTGTTTTCAAATGCCCACCAGAGAGTGAGAGAGAGTGAGGAGCGATCCAAATGGAAAGATCCAAGTCGAATATTGAGGCGTGGATTGTGGCGTTAAATGGCACATATATCAAAATAGTGAGTCTTTACCAAACCACATCTATTATAATGATTGATAATGAGAGAACGGGGGGAAATCAGAGAGAGACAGAGAAACAGGACCAAAAATCTTTTGCAGTGGGACATGTAAGGACACAATACGCAGAATGATCCAATTTCTTTTGACCCTATTTTATGATTGTATGACCCAGCAGAACTGGCACTACTGAGACGCTGATATTTAAGTTGGGATTTACCTCTCCCCCATTGAGGTTTACACCCCAATGATCTCTAACTGTCTCCAGAAAGAAGCCCTCTCGCTTTCTGTTCAAGTCTACAAACATCTGTTTCACATTCAGTGTGTTCAGCTTTGGAATTGGTTTAACATCGATGTAAAAAGGTTTATGCAGGGTTTATACCAGATTGGTTCAGTTATTTGGGCTGAATTACAGAAGAAGTAAGAAGCCTTTAAGTCAGAGCATATCCTTTTGTTTTTCCTCTGTTCTTCCAGTTTCTCATAACAGCGATCTTTCATACTGTGTCACGTAGCAGCTGTCATTTAGATCGCAATGCATCCGTGTCAGAGACAAAAAACAAAACATGCCAATTTCATTACAAAAGGAATAAAGCCAAGAAATTTAGATCAGGTCACGCATGATTTAAAGTGCAGCCAGGAAATGCATATTGTATATGGGGAAAGTGGTGTATCATAATGTGCCTGCACTCTAACTGGCAAATTGTGTGCGAGTACCAGGCTGGGACTCATATTACAGCGAACATAAACATATGTCTGATGAGAAATTTGAAGGAAATATTCCATAAATATGTAAACGTTTACTGAAGAATACTAGTGAATGGTGGGAACTCAGGTTTTTGCCGTTGGCGGGTTGCAAGAGTCCATCGTAATAGCACAGGAATGGGGAGTGGTTTTGTTCTCCAACAAATGTGTTTTCCTATAGGACAGTGGGCACAGGCGCGTTAGTGTGCACTGCATTATTGAATATGAATACAGAACCATATACTGAAATGTGGTGAATTGATTTATTGAAATGTGAATGAATGGTGATGTGCTCACCGAGAATGCCCGAGGCGTGATTCGGCTTGACACACTGAATATCCAACGCAGTCTGATATATTGCAACCAGCCATATCCACATAACTGGAAACTGGACCCTGAAACCCACAGAGAGCAGAAAAGAACACAACTTTGGCATGCTGAGGAGTGAACAAATCTAGGGGCACCGTTGCACCACATTTCTTGGGCAGCTGCTTTTTTACCCAGAAGGCTTTGTGGTCTGGTTCCCCTCCAGAGGGTTGCATAAACTCTTCCCCTACACCCTGCCTGAGTCTTTATATGCTGGTGTTGATCACAATGCCATGTTGACCTATTGTTTAATTTTGCTGGCATGTTTTCTGTCTGAATACTATAGTGCTTCTGGCATCAAGGTATTTGCCTTGGCAACTCTCTGGGCTTCTGCAGTGTTTATTTGTTGTCACGTCAGAGTTATAGAGTTGTCCAGTGTATGCTACAGTAGGCCTTTAGACAGCTGTGTCAACTCTCGCCTTGTGTAGACAACGGATGGTTTGCCAAAAAGGGAGAAGGGCTTTTATTTCTTTACCTAACAAGTCTCTATGATACAGGAACACTGTGACTTCAGCTGTGGTATTTGTTACGTCAGATTGTCACACAAGAATTTAAAGCCCTATGAGACCCGCCATAGACCCATTTTGTTTTTTCTTGGGGGGGACGGGATCTTTATATGGAGATAGCATGTCAACAGTATATATCCCATAGAGGTGGTATACATCATCTGAAAGCTGGGAAACTGGAGATTAATTTGAGATGCAGCTCAGCACAGTGTGTCAAGTTTTCCCAGTCTTAGTTTTTCTAGTCATAAATCTGTAACAAACATTGAGCTTTGGTTAGGCGCCTATTCAAACTTTTAAAATTTAGAGTGTATAAAGGCTTAGAACATTATGATAGAAATACATGATAGCCATTCCCATGCTTATTTTTTGTTGCAGCAATGTTTGTGTTGATACCATTGGTAACACATATTTTGGGGTTAAAGCATTTTTGACCACTCAAGAACTGATGAAGACTCTCACTAACGCTAACTTCAAAATTCATCCCACCAGAGCCTTTGAAAGAAAACAATGTAGGCCGAGATCGTCAGCAGTGCCAGGGGTTAAATCCAGCAGGCAAGATTTTAAAAACTACATCAACTTTATCTTCTGAAATCACAGAATGGGAACACAACAGAGAAGTTTTTCTGTTGAATTTAATTGAAAATAAAATTGCATACATTAGCTCAACATTGTTCTCTGATTAAAGCAAGAGTCAACACTTAAACACTTTCTCTGCATTAGAATTCAGCTACTGGCAGTATACTTTGGTTTTCTGGAGTGAAACTGTGGTTCAGTGATGGATTTTTTTCTTTCTAAAGCATGAGTGGTTACTTTCAGGAGTTGTTGTCAGAGCAAGGGCATCCTTCCAGACCTGTGGCAATGTCCAAAGATGCCAATTTCTCCATTGCCAGCAGCCTCAATAGACCAAAATGAAATGCAATCACAAGACATGTTGCATTTTGACTGAGTAATGCGACACATTTTCTTCTTGTTTGGACAAATTTCTCCCTGTGAAATTAAGAACATTACACTGAAAGTAAAAAAGGCAGGTTAAAGTAAAGAACTGTTTCCTCTCTGGAGATTTAGAGCTGACATTATGCAGCTACAAACTAATTTTTACTTTTGGAAGAAAAAGTCAAATGAATGCCTAAATACTAAAGTTACAACGCTGGGCAGACTCAGAGGCGAAGTAATAGAGAAAGGAGAAACCAAAGGATGACAGTGATGATCCAAAAAAGAGCACAGGCCAATCATGACGTTGGATGGTGCAGTATTTGTCAAATAGTCTAACAAAAGAGTGATAAAGTGGATCAGTGTTATTGTCATTACTGGCTTTTGCTGAATTGGTGTCTGTCATCCCCCAATAGCAGCGATATGAAATGGAGTCATGGAGGTATATAACACCCCATTGTAGGGCTGGAGCAAGAGGAGCTTATTGGCAGAAGGGGGTAAAAGAGAGAAGAGAGAGAAAGCGAGAGTGAGAGCAGAGGCAGGTGTGAGTGAAAGGTGCTGGACAGATTGAAGCCCGGGTGTCAGAGGACGCCGTAGCTCATGGGCCCGTCAAACAGGATCCTGCATTGACTGCCAGTAACATCAGTCCCGGCGCCGGCTCGGAACACAGATCATGTTTAGGATTTTCATTGCGTAACCCCCAGTCTGTCTTTTTCATGGTGGGTTCAGATTTCGTGAATGGGTTTATAATTAATGCCTTGATGGTTACTAATGGCTGTGGCACTGGAAGCTTTGTATTGCACTCTAATTAGCCATTATAAATGGTTAGGATTGGTTTGTGAGAATAAACACTGTCACGAGACAAAGTGGGATGGCTCTTTTAGGAGCCTTTCACTGAATGGGAGGTCACACGATCATGTGTTTCTGCACCAAAGTGAACACCCCAGACCCCCCTCATACTTAGTGGTTATTGAGACAATATTCACCCCTCAAACTGCACAATAAATCGTTCTCATCTTTCAGTCCTTAATCTTCTCTGGAATATAAAAGGCCCCTTTCAGCACCGAACACTATAAGTATGATGGCAATTTAGACTCTGAAAGGAAACTTATGACCGCAATCTCACTATGTCAGACATATAAACATTTCCATAACACTTCCAACACGACTCAAGTTTAAACTGAGTATCATCACATTCAGAAAAGGGCTGCGACAGCACAAGGTTAAATGTAAAGAAACAAAGTAAATGTGTGTTTTGTTTTGTTT
This sequence comes from Epinephelus moara, assembly GCF_006386435.1. NCBI lineage: Eukaryota > Metazoa > Chordata > Actinopteri > Perciformes > Serranidae > Epinephelus > Epinephelus moara. The sequence goes on along the minus strand of NC_065515.1, from coordinate 14,692,220 downwards.
TTTGAATCGACCAAATCCCTGTGATGTCAAACTAACAAAAACAAACTGGTTTATTTCTGTTGTCATTTCAAGCCATAACTGTAACGTTTACAGATACATAGTTGAACAGGGGGGTCCGGAGTATCTGACGCTTCTGCTGTGCTTATTTTGTCCTCTGTGTTGCTTTGCTTGCATCTTTGATAAACCAAATTTTAGGACAAGGAAGCTAAGCAATGTACCGCCGTGGGGACACAGCAAAATAATTTAGCCACCTAAAAGACCCACAGAAAAAAAGACTATTAGTTTAAGTGTTCGCTGTATTTGGAGTATTTTCACTGCTTTATCTTACACACCAACTGATCGAGGCAGCGGTAGACCAGGAACTCCCATCTTCTACGAAGTAAACTGTCTGTTATTATCAATGGAAAGAACAAAGAACACCTGGAGAAGGTCTGTCAAGGCAGAACTCAAGGAATCAAGAACATCCTGGAAGGAAGCAGAGAAGATCACCCAACACTGAACCAGCTGGAGAAAGTTCGTAAATGATCTATGTTCCCCAAGGAGCAAAAGGGTTTAAGTCAAGCGTTATCAATGGAGTCTGGTGGCTTTGAGATAACAGCTTCAGTTTCCTGTCAGAAAGGGCTTTTTGATGGCAAGGTAAAGTTCTGAAATTATTCTAAATATAGCGTACACTAATATGATTTTTTTTTTTAGGTGGGCCTTCTTTAGGTGGCTAAAAACTAACCATTTGAGGCAGCGTTTGCTCTGCATCATTTTATTATATGTATGTGATGGGGGTGACGGGGTTTTCTACCCATAAGTTACTGTAAATCATCACTATGATTCGCTCTGTTACACTGTAGTAAATTTGTCATTACCTTCACCAGGGAGGTAATGTTTTTGGTTCAGTTTGTTTGTCTTTCAGCAGGATTACAGAAAAAACTTCTGGCTCGATTTTCATAAAAGTTGGTGGAAAGGTGTAGCATGGACCAAAGAAGCAACTAATTAATTTTGCCGCAAACCCTTAACATATTTTTCACTGTTATTAACATCGTGAGATAGGGCATTTGGCCTTGGAGTAGGTCTGCGCTTTCCAAGTGCCCTTCTACTTTAAAAAATAATTTCCTCTGCTCAAAGACATAAAATGACTTCAATAAACCTTGAAATTGTGTCAATAAGCCAGTTCTAAGTTGTAAGATTTTCCTCACAGCAAATGACCAATAAAACATTTGTTTTCATTGGAGTTGTTTTCTCTTGTGGTGCAGCGCTAAAGAGAAAACAACTTACAAAATCATATTAATCATCACCCAAGTCCCCCTAAATTTTGAGCTCTTAGTCATTATCATTCATCAACTTCTTTTATTTATTTTTTTTGATGCTTTATTTTTCACATTTTTCCCAAACTGTATATGCTTACAAACCTGTCAACAAGTTAATTTAAATTAGCATCATAACCTGACTTACGTCTTCTTGGGTGCAACAGGACTGTTCTTCTAAATGTCTTACCTAATTAATCATTGATTTCTAAATTTAGGGCAGCTAGTAAAAAAAAAAAGAGGCTTTTGCACTCCTCCTACACCAGGGGCCAAATATCTTGTAAACACCACAGTCCTGTAATGTTTGAATAGATCCATTATGGAGACCCACACTATATCAAATGCCAAAAAGCAATTCTGATAGTTGTCAGATGGTGAAGCCAGCGATGTGACAGACTCCATGTCTGAAAAAAGGTTTAAAAGCATCCATTGTGCAATCTGTTGTAGCTCTGGCTTTGTTGCGTCCAGCACTGTCCTCTCTCACTGAGCAGCATTGATATGGATGTGATCAGAAACATGATCCAATGTTTGTAAGAAGTAGAGTCACAGGGAGCTGTACAGCTGACCCATGTTCATACAGTTGAGTGTAAGGAATGTGTGTGTGAAAATAATTTCTTGACATGCTGAGCCTTTGCCCAGATGGAAAATGTAATATGGTGAGGCAACAGAGGAATCAAGCTGATGTCAGTATGGTTCTAAGCTAGCGCTGCATGATAGCACACAAGAAATATCTTTTTTCCCGTCAGTCTACTTCATCTCTTTGAGAACGTGACCCCGTTTTCCTTTTTTCCTCAACCTGGTGAACCGGTAAACCCCAGGCCGCCTGGTTTAAGAGGAAATCACATCTTAGCTCTCTAATCTGATGCAGGGCTGCAGAGCTGGTAGACATTTGAATGAAGGCCTCTGAATCACAGCAGGTTAAGTGCTTCCATGAAGCCTCACCATGTTGTTGTGCAGCCAGGCTCACACTGTGCCAGGCCTCCACCACGGGAACAGGGGCTCAGATCCATCACTGCACTTCCTCCTCAATCTCCAGCAGAACAGTCTGTGCGAGGAACAAAACAGCTGTGCCGGCTCATTATGTGAGCAGCCTCATTAAGTCATCATACGAATGCTTCCTGTTGTGCCATCCACATAGTTTTTAATCTGGCCCCCAAACTATTCAGGCATGAGTGCAAAATGGCTGTTAAGAACAATTTCTGTAGTCATTTACATGACTACTTCCTCCCACCAATTTATCGGCTGAGCTCTTGCTCCGGTCGTTTGTTCATTCGCATCTGGACAACACTCCCTCACTTTCAGTCATTTGCTGTGTGTACTCATATCTCATAAATCAAGGCTTCCCAAGAATTAGGCAAAGTGAATGAGGCGGGGGAGAAAAGATGATTCAAGGAGAAACAAAGCTAATGTGTGTGAATTCATATCTCCTCCTCTGAAAAAAAGAAACGCTATCTTTGATTCAAATTAAAGCCCTATTCGCAACAGATGAGGCTGGCTGCTAAAAGGGTCTCGCTTCGCAGTGGAAATGATATGTGTAAACTATGTAATGCGAATGTTTTAGCCAAGCTGTGTTTAATTTTGTATCCTGACGAAGCGCATGAGAAACCTGCCTCTCCTTAGCTGTCTCGTTGAATCATATGGATATAATTTCATCCATTTACGTTTTTCTGCTCTTTGCTGTGGTTGCCACAGGGCATTTGGAAGCAGGCAGATTAAATGCACATGTTCCTCCCATCCGCAGCCGGGGCACTCTGCTCCACAGCCTCCCCTCCGAACAGATCCTGAAGTGTTGGTGGTTTTCCTCGTTGGTCGAGGCAGAGAAAGACACCTTGTGATAAACCAACTCATTCCCTCAAACCTTTTTTTTCATACTTATAAGTTATACAGGCTGCTTTTGAGCATTGGCACTTTATAACATGTTTTATTTGGCTGTGTTTTCAGTTGCCACCAAAACTCTTCGCCCTACATCGTGTCTGTCAGGCTTGGCAGTAAAGGAGCCTGGATGTATTAGGTAAAACTGATCACAGCGGAGAATTGGTGGAGGCTTTTAGGCTCTGAGGACCTTTTTCCTTTTATGGGGGCCCTCTGAACATGAGTAATAGTGAATTTCATGCTAGTAAGCAGCCAAACAGTTAAATCCAGTCTCCCCATCATTAGTCAGTGGCCTGATCTACAATTACTGCCCAGGGCCAGAGAGATATGTTAGTGCTGAAGGAGATTGCCTTGCATCTATAGCAACCCTAGAAAAGCCTGACTGTAAATAACTCCTGGAGCTTTTTCTTGGGGAAGAAATGACTCCCGTAGGTGATGACCTTTGCTGCAAGTACCGTTGTCAGATTTGTTTTTTCCAAAGAGAAGAACCTCTGCCTTACCTCTGATTCTCTTTGCATTTCTCTTCCAGTGCCATTCATTAAAGCTTTTAATCAGATTTCTGCCCCACATGTCAGCAGCCATATTTCCTCCCAACACCCCTCCATAACGGCCGGTTTGTTTCCATCATCCACAGCTCCTGCAGGTTGCTAATGAGCCGCCGCATGTGAGGAGAGCCGTACACTGCTGCCTTTTAGCCCTTACACTGTTTGGCCTTTTCCCTGCCAGTCAGGAGTCATTTCCCATGAAGGCCTCAGGCCCGCCGCACCTCCACTAGCCTGCATGCTGGGCCCATAATCTGTCTGTTGTGATCAGCTGCCTGTCCACCCTTTCAACCCGCTCTAGCCCCCTTCAGCCATGTCAAGACCCCGCTGTCATCCCGAATGTTTACTGAGCTACTGACCCCCCCACCCCCATCCCCCAACTCAAGAGTGAGACGGTGTCAAACAGGGCTCAAATCCCTCCACGCTGCCAGTGCTGCTCCACTCGTGTGGTGATCTGCCGGTTTACCTTAGACGGAGGTTTCAGAGAGGAAAACTAAACATGTTTAAAGCAATTAATGTGATTACCGCTGTCTAAACTGTTTTCATAGATAATATCAAAGGTAAAATCAATCCTGTGTCAGACGCCTCAGCCACCACAACTCCGTGTTTATACCACTTTAACTTATGTGTTCATTACTTTCTGAACTCCTCATGAAAGATATAGGGAACATACTGATACTTATGCTTCTTTAACACCCAGATATTATTTTTTTAGAGGATTTTATCATCACTATACTTTTAATTTTGGTTAATCTAGTATGAATCAAACCCATAACCTGGGCCACGGGTCACCTTTTAACAAAATAGGACTACATACTGTCCAAATCACTGATTCTTTCCTTCAGTAACAGAAGCAATATTGGATTTAACTGCACAGCACTGCATGCCCCAGATATCCAACCCAATGTAGGTTTCCGACAGTCCATGAACTCACTGAAAGAAGTCATTTTAACCATCAGATTGGCCACACTTAAATATCTTACTGTAGCATACAATTTTTCATGCAGGGTTCTGGGTTATGTCCATGCCTAGGGGTGGCAGTGCCTATTGGTTTCCCAGCAGGCAGGAAAACCTCATACGCAGCCGTCTCCCTGCTAGTCCAGCTTCCAGAGTAATAATACGCTCTACACGATTAACACGGTTTCCTCCACGGACCCGTAACTATAATTTAGCCTCAAATTTGTATTGCGGAAAAGAAAGCAATGAAAGAGTGATTATTCCCTTATACATAAATACACACATTTGGCACGTCAATAATAGCCGTGTTTGTTTTCCAGACTCAAATGCCCGGCGCCGTATTTCAGCAGTCAGCATGGACCGCGTCTGTCATGACTGGTACGGCAGTGTGGATGTTCCTCTGCACTGAGATTTTTATTAAACTTTCCCACCCTTGCTGCGTCTCTCGTTTCCATCCGAAACATTTGATTGGCATGACTTTAGAATAATATGTTTCCGCTGTACAACACTGTGCAATGTGAACTCTTAAAGACATTTTCCATGATTGTATGCTGAAGCCTGGACAGAGTGTATGTGTAATATGTTATATGTTATACATACTACATTCCAGTCCTGTCCTGATCCTCATTGTGACTTTTGTGTTGCTGTCTGGTGAAGAAGTTAGTCATGTTGAATGTAATAATTTTAATGCATTTCTCTTCTCAGCCTTAGCCACAGCAAACAGTACACATTAGATCTCATATCGTACATAGGGCTGTGTATTAAACCTCATTTTAATTACAGATAGAAATGGGATACTGCTGAGTATCAAGAACTGCTATGTCAAATTTCTTAATTTAAATCAATTTTATGACCCAGACACACCAAACCGACATCAATGAAGTAGTGGCAATAAAGGCCAACGGTCACATCGCCTTAAGTCACCCATGTGTCGACCAAAAAGTTGCACTTGAACACACCACGAAGACCACAGCCAACGGTGATAGTCTGTATCTATCTTTAAAAAGGGAAACTGGAAGATGACGGGACAGATTCAAGATGCTAGTAAGCCAGTTAGTATATTAGCGAAAAACACAACTTGATGTTGCAAGAACAAAAGATATTTAACGCGTCAGCGAAGAATAACACAAACAATTGTGAAGCGTTTCTGTTTAGGGGCTCAATGGCTGGAAAAATAATTTTACCTCATTCCCTCTTGAGTTGTTTGTTGGCTTTACTCACTTTTGTTTCTCTTCTTGTGCAAGGAGCTAAATTGCCAATAAGTTGCTGAGTGATTTCACTCACTGATGGGCTCCGCCTGCTCCAACGCTCATTCAACATGCTGAATCATCCAAAAAACAGGCGACAAGGGACGACATGGGCCAACTAGTGCCAAAGGGTGCAGGACACACTGCAAAAACTAGGCCTACAGATGCTCACCAGTGGCCTGACATTGACCAATGGCCAACCGTCACCTTGGTGTGTCAGGAAACTTAGACTTCAGCCTATACGATCCAGGTTTTTATATGGATGGTGATGAAGATTCTTTTGAGAAGATTGGTTCATAAATTCAGGCAAGGTATTAGCATCAGTGATACCCAGACAAATGATAAAACTAAAAGCTCTGTTCACTCTGGTGCATCAATAGCTCACATCCTATGTCTCAGTACACATATGCTTGCCCAGTCTTCAGTAAAATCAACTTGACAAACTTAGTATAAATTGTTAGTTGGTATCTTGTTGCTAAAACAAAACAAGCACCTCTCTGATCATGAAAGGATGCTTTTGTTTCCAAACTCATCGGCTCAAAGGCCTGACAGACTTCAGTAGCTGTGCCTTGTGTTGCCATAATCGGGCAGATTAAGACTCTGAGGCACACAGGCACATACACCCACAGATCAGCCCGGTCACCCAACACGGCTCTACCATGACTGGCTTAGGTTTCGCCTATATTAAATGGAGCCTCAGTGAATAGAAGGCCCTGCCTGTGCTGCTGTGTGAGTGAATGAAGGAGACCAGGGATGAGTATTGAGCCTAGATGAAGCTGAAGGCCCATTAGAAGAATGGTGTCACTCTCTCCTTCGCCGTAACCCGACCAGTTGTCAGCAGGCTTCACTAAAGGTCAGGGTACAATGGACAGTAGGGACTGCAGCGCCTCTGCAACAGTTAGTCAGTAAAGTTGCATTTGCACTGAGGTCAGCTCAGCCCTTTGCAAGAAATTGGTTGTAGGGAAGGTTTAATGAGAGGGCTGAAGCTGTTACAGGATACTGTGTGACATTTAAGGGAAAACACAAGAGTTTAAAGTGAGAGTGGTCACACCATATTTTTATCAGCCCTCTTAGCTCCCAGATTCTCTGTGTTTTGAACCTCAGCGACTAACAGTTGCTTGAATTTTCTTCACCAGTTTATACAATCTAATATTCGTCATGGAGCAACCTCCTTTTCCAACCCAATGGCCAGAAAAATAGTTGGCATTGTATGTTTATGCAAACCACAGATTTGTTACATTTGCACGTAATTATGTCGTGGATACGTTTTAAAGTTTACAAGTCAACAATGCTGGCACAAAAAACACTCAGTTATGGTTGGGAAAAGATTGTATTTTGGCTTAAGATACCTAGTTTTCGTGAGCACAGTCCCCTTTGTAGAATAGAGCGGTGTCTCGTATATAACACCGGCTTTTCACGTCACTATCCCTGCTGGAAAAATATTAACAGACTGCTAAACAACACCCAAATTTGGGGCTATTAAGCCACTAAAAACACAGCAATGACTCGCTAAAAACAACTGGTTTTGTTGTTTGTTGGTCTTAAACAGTGGTCTACAGCTTGGCAGGCATCTTGCTTGGGTGTCACACCATCATCCCCTCCACCTCCCGATGACAAAGTTAGCTCATATACTACATCACATTGTGAGGTGAAGCGTTGATATGATATGAATGAAATGTGTGGTTTGCAGAAAAATACAAAGCCAACATTTTCTTCTGGGGACAGGGCTGCTTTTTCCATCTTCACCACTACCTTTTATAGGGTGACATGCAAGTGGCTGTACAGAAGAAGGATGCTAACATGAGCTCTTCACCTGCTTCTATTGTGCCCTGTGACAGTCTCAGTATATTGATGTCCAGCTGCTGCTGAATATCTAAATAAGATTAACTCCAGGTAGATATACGTAACATTGAGCTATGCTTCCAATACTACTGTACACCCATACGCTTTGTGACTCTTTACACAGCAGCCCCTGTAGGGGGTCTTGACATGGACCGCCTCATCAACCAATCAGCCATGTTTTCTGCTTAAGAGCAGGAGTGGATATGCGAGAAGCCTCATGAATCATTCATGTGTTAACAAATCTGTGGTGTTCATTGGCTGAGTGGTTTGGATCAAATGGGCCAAGCTGGGTCGGATATGAGCCTGTTTACAGTCACTGTCACTTGTCAGTCTGGTGCACTATACACAGCAGAACACTTATCTCATGCTATGCATTACAGCCCATTAACCGCCGCTGTACTGCACACTCCAGTTTCCCCTGCAATTTAGACACAGTGGCAGCCTTGAGGCAGGTGTACTGTCACGCATGCCGGTGTCTTTCAAGTGCACATGGTTTTCAACAAAGGTCCCTGGATTGGCTGCGTAATTTAAGAGCCATGGAAAAAATGCTCGCCATTATACCACCCATGTTCTTAAGCATCTCTCACTTTTCCGTAGCTGGTGAGTCTGTGTTGCAGAGTGAACTCCTCCAGCTGTGCAAGTGATCAAGGGACTGAGGGAAAGAGTGGGACAGCTTCTTTCTGAGTCACAGACGCACACGTATACAGAGCCCACATTGTACCAGATTATGCCAGCTTTACACTGATTGATTTCTTTTTTTCTCTGTGTGTATGTGTGCATGCATGTGGGTGTTTGTTTATTTCCTTGTGTGGTCCTGTGCACACCTGCCTGACTGTGGTCGTCCTTGTGTGTGTGTCTGTGTGTGCATGCATTCCTCTGGTGTGTGTGTGTGTGTGTGTGTGTGTGCGTGCGTGTTCTCTTCCCTCCTCCACAGTTCGAGGGCTGCAACAAAGCATTTTCACGTCTGGAGAACCTGAAGATCCACCTGAGGAGCCACACAGGAGAGAAGCCGTACCTGTGCCAGCACCCTGGCTGCCAGAAAGCTTTCAGCAACTCCAGCGACCGCGCCAAGCATCAGCGCACTCACCTGGACACGGTCAGAAACTAAGTCTGCGCTCTGTCTCACCTCCCCATGTTTCACCAGAGTAGATTAATGTTTAACCTGTCTCAGGCCAACAGTTAAAGTAGCCAGGGTGGTCGCTGTGTGGCAGAAAAGATGGCTGCATGAAATTATGGACAATAAATGTTTGCATGTGTCGGATACAGGCTGCATTTTGTTTCTACCAAATGCTTTTAGAGATTAGATTATATGCTAAATTAAAATGTTAGTTGTCAAATAACTAACAACGAATGTCCACTCAGTGTCTGTGTGTGTCTGGTGTGTGCTTACACTGGATCCCTCCTTCACTTTTATACCAACATTAAAAACCGCACTGTCGTCCAAGTCTCAATGCCTATTTCCACATCTTGACAGCATTAGACTTTAATTTGCTGTCAGTCAATGAGCAGTGTGGCATTCTCACTCTCTCTGTGCTGGCACTGACGCGCCACAGATCATTAAATGATCAGTTCCATTAGGCCGAGTCGCAGCTCGGGCCATAACAGACTTGGATTGAAGCTACGAGCTCACACAGAGCTTCGCCTGTTTCACTGACCTGTGGAGAGGGAGGGAAAGGTTGAGTCAGCCATCGCTGCCACTCGTCATGTCTCAGTAAACCCACCAATACCTCACTTTATCACCATCTGCACGCCAACACAGTGACGGAGTAAATAACTTGTTTTGCTCAAATTATGTACTTAAGTATAGTTGAGGTATTTGTTCTTTCTCACACTTTAGTTTTGTCCTTGACATTTAAAATTAATTCCTACTCTTGGCAACTATGTCATTGCAATATCTTTATTTTTGACATAATGTGTTGAAATTAATCTGTAATTAGTCCCTAAAGGGTTTACACGTACCAGCTTCAAGCCAACCAGCAAAAGCAATAAAAGTCAATCGAAGCTCTGTAAATCAAGGACATTATTTTGGATAGTCTCTGAAGGACAGGGCTGTGACTAACAATTAGTTTATTGTTGACTAATTTGTCAATTTTTTTGATTAATTGATTATCTGTTTGGTCTGCAAAATGTCAGAAAATGATTTTGTTTTGTTCACATCCAGAGTTGACTATCATAGAGGAGTAAAAAAACGAAAATATTTACATTTAAGATCAGGGAGTAGAACATGTGTTAACAGCACAGAGATTTGATTCTTAGTCTGGTGGAATGATTAATAAGTTAATAAACTACTCAGTAAATGGTCTCTATAACTTAAAGAAACCATCAGTAGCTCCCCCGAGAGAGATATTCATTTTTTTCCAAGCTTAGAACTAACATCGCATCACTCAACCAGGAGATTCCAGCATAGTAATAGCCTTCTTTTTGCTAGGAGTGTTGTAAAGGCAATTATATCTCCATATTGGGTTGTACATGGCAAGGGTTCTGATGGAACACCAAATATGACTAACAGTGGGCATGGTTGTGGAGAGATGTGCTTGAGGCTCACCGCAGCGGTTACAGTTTGGATCAGACTCAGGATATATTTCAGCCACTCTGACTTTGCTTTCAGCTGGATTAAACTGAGCGTTAAAACTCTTAACAGTTTACCTTTAAATTGTTAGTTCTTACAAAGGCTGTCTCTCTTTCTTTGACACTGGGGAGATAACTTTTTTCCCTTTACCATATCTCAGGCCATAGAGGTGGATTCAGGCTATGTGAGCGAGTGCTGAAAAAGCCAGAGAGAATAAAACATCCATGATGCTGAAAGAGAGCTGTTGGCAGACAGCGAGCATTTTTTAAATCAGTTAACTCTCAAAAACACCAGTTTCTGCAAAACCTTAATTGAAAGAGATATTCATTTTTACAGTATTTTTATAATATTCATATTTCCAGAATATTTCCCCCCTGTGTTCCTGTACTGGCCAACCACCAATGCTTTTGGTACACGTAATAGTAAATCACTCAGAGCCTTTACTTAAATCAGAGTTTTGAATGCAGGCTTGTGTTATTCTATCAGTTAGGGATTTTCTTCCACCACCCACTCTTTCCACAGTAGGGCAAATGATACAGCTAATCTGGGACCCCGATGCTTATGGCTTCACATTAACACCCCGCTAAGGCATTCCCTGTGCCTGCCCAGCTGCCTGCACTGCCAAAAACACTTTGAGGGAAAATCATTTTCAAGCTTTAATGGTATTTATTCTACACAGAAGTTGTGCTTGATCTTTTTTTTTTTTTAACTCAAGGTTCTGAGCTGTATTGGGTGCGTTGCTTGGCAAAACAAACATGGCGGAGATGAGTGGCACTGTAAGCGCCTTGCAATAACAATGGCTTATTTACAGAGAAGGTCGAGGTACGGAGGCAGAGCTAATAAAGACGTGTATCCCCTTACACTTTAATGGCCAACTTATATTCCTGAGGATGAAAAAAAAATTTGCCGTGGGCGGAAAAATCCCTCAATCAACTCGCTACATGCTATATTTGCTTGGTTAATGAGAAGAATGTGAAATGATGAGGAAACTCCATGACAGTCGTTTTACAGATGTCATGTCTGTTACTGTAATTTGCTGATGTCTCTGTCCTAACAGCCACTCTGTATGTCAGCGTACACACTGACAAATAGACTGAAGGTAAAGAGCAATACTACGAACTCTTTAGTGGTTCACATTATCCGGTGTACAACATTTCCCATTATAGTCCTATTTTCCTTCCTGTCCTCTCTTACAAAGTCTTAAAGCGCTGAATTAATTAATCTAGAAATAAAGATTGAATTGATATTAGAATGTCTTAAATCAATCTTTCAAAACTCTTAAAAATGCTTAGACTTAGATACGTTTTACTGTCATTCTGGTCGAATTGACAATAGTAACATGACAATAATATCATACATGGCAATTATTCGTACGGCAATATGTTGTCCAACAAATGTCGTTATCATGACAGGCCTATCGCAAACCAGCTTTAATGTCCTGATTTTAAATGAAAACACTACAGGGAGATCATTTGGTGTTGAAATATTATTATAACGGACCTTTTTCTTTTTTCTTTTTCATGCTTTTTCCCCCTCTTCTTCTTACTTCAAATTCTGTCATTCTCAGCTGAAAGGTAGGACTTAAACTTTGCCTTTACTTCAACAGATTTCTAACTTACTGTTGTGTCAGTTTTGCTTGCTCAAACCCTAATTTCCTAATTTCCCAATTTCTGTCATGTCTTCTTGAATAACTGCCCAACTTCTTGTGTCTCTGTCCTTACAATTAAGTCAATTTAAGTGTACTGAACACTTTAAACTGATGTGATTTTTTTTTTCTCTCTCTTTGCTTGTAGAAACCATATGCATGTCAGATCCCCGGCTGTACCAAGCGCTACACAGATCCCAGCTCCCTACGCAAACATGTCAAGATCCACTCGGCCAAAGAGCAACAGGTGCGTAGAAAGGTAAGACACCTTTTACAAGCGAGGGATTGAATCTGCACCCCTGGGATCTTTTTAAGTAGTATATTTGCTGTGACTCCTCTCGCTTGAGATTCATCATTTCTTTTTTTTTAAGAATCAAACAAACCAATTGACAGATAAATTATATGTCTCTATCTTGAAGTGACTGTAAATTAATTTGATAATGTTATTTCCAAAAAGGAGTATGATCTATCAGGTTTAATTTAACAGCACATCTCAATGGGAACACATACATGTGGGTGGCTTTGCCTGCGTATCATGTAGAGTATATCCCTGCCATGCAATGCTCAAGAGCTACTGTGCACCTTTTTCTTAGTCAGCTCCAAGCATGACTTAATTCTAGTCAATACGGTAGGGTTACAGGTTTTACAAACAGACCACTTTATGTAATCGCTCCTGTTCTGATGTGCATTATCCACAGATCCATCTCGTTAGTTTAATCTAGGGTTTGGGAGGCCGTGGGTCGGGAAGAGGGGTGTCTTTGAGAATCGTTTCCCCAACAATAGATCAGGTTTGACCACATTTCATCGTGTTCATGGTCAAAAGCCCATTCTTTCCCTGACTGGAAGCGGGTAAATAACAGAGAAAGGGCTCATTGTTGTGGAAGGGGCTGGATAGTGGCAGGCTGGATGATGTGTTTCTTTGCTTAGCGCCATAAAGGGAAACACATGTGTGCTTGTAGCATTGTTAATAAGCTGTACTGTGGAATACCCCAGTGGCCAGATGTTATGGACAAATGTCAAACAAACGCTCTTACTCCACTCTTGGAGCGGCCCAGAGAAAAAACTGTTAGGAGTGTCACTGTGGAGAGAACAGAGCCCCAATTACACGTGATGAATGTTTTGCAGGGCACTTTTAAGGATCCCCAGGAGGACAAGCACATACACATTTACTGACATACAGTATCTAAGTGTCAAATCATAACGTGGATGATGCCAGCTGTACAACTCTATCAATCATGTGTGATTTTTCTGGCCGTATAGGCAAAAGGTCTTAAAAGATGTTAAGTCACGCACAGATAAAGTTGTTATCTGTCCACTTGGCTCATCGCCGCTGATGAACTCTGTGGGAATAATCAGAGGGTAGAATGGATGGTTGTGATAATGCTGAAGAATGTTTCCAACCACAGTCCAGCCGCAAAATCAAAATGTGGAATTGATTTTCATGGAATAACAAAGGCTGTATTTGTGGATGGATGGACGGACAGATTGATAGGGTTGGAATGATGATGGAGAAAAAACCTTGGTGAACAGCATTGACCTTGTCATCTGTAACTGGAGCACATTCTTTTAATAATACACATGTACTGGTCCAAATAACTCACAGCAACACTGAAAGGTTTTTATGCCTTTTGGCATCATAAAGTTATCACTTCTTACTATTATACAAAAAATATGTTCTATCCAGGATGATAAATATCACAGCACGATGACAAAAATACAAGCTTGATTTACAATTAGTTTACTTGTTGATTTCCTGATGGATTTAAACCACGTGTATTGGATTCACCATGTTCTTAAGTTCAACCTTATCCCAAGTTATAACGTAAGTGTTTACTGAGTGGAAATTTACGCATCACTGAATTAAAATGAAATACATGTTCTTTGTGACTAAAGCATAATAAATAAACACATTGAAATGAGCCACAGTGGAAATTGCTTATAGTGATCACAATTACAGTGATCAACCGCTTATACCTATATGGATCAAAGAGCTGGCGACAGAACCGTTACTGTACAAATGCTGTTTAAAAAGTTGCTTAAAGTAATCAAGTCGTCTGCTTACTGCATTCATTTTGGATCTTTTTATATACAAAAACATATGGTAAAAGATTTATAACTTTGGTAATGCTTTTTTTTTTTTTTTCTCACTGCTCCCATCATACTTTGCCATGTGGTAACCCGTCTGCTTCCAGCTGGCTACCTGAGGCTGGTGCTGCGCGCACATTGAAATCATGACGGGGAAAAAGAAAGTGATTTTCTCTCAATGAAAAATGTAGTCTCCTCGAAGCTCAGGACAAACTGCCAAAAACAAGCCAAGGAGACGCAGCGAAACTTGGTGTCCTGAGGCTACCTTGTGTAGTCGACTCAGACAACGAGAAACAGTCATGGCTGCCAGTGATGGAAACGGAAAATAAATGTGCATGGGGAAAGCCCCTGTGGAAGAAGCTGTCCTTACCAAGTGGATGATAATGGCTGGTCACGTAATGCCCTTGTAATCAAACAGCTGTACTTTATTTTGAAACCGGAGCTAAGATTTAAGTTACTAGCTAAACATGATTTTTAAAAAAGGGGGTTATTATGTCATCTGCTTATAGTGATGAATATAACCCGGACAGACGTGATCACGATGAGAGGATTCCACTTAAATTAAAGGTTGTTTACAGCACAGATTAGTGCCCACAAAGCTAACGTTAGTTTACTCAGAATTGCGTCAGTCGAATCAGATTTGGCTGTTTAATATGAGTATTTGATGATTCTTTTTTTACGTGTAAAGATTTAAAGTATATGTGGCTCAGTGGAATGTTCAGTTTGACAGTGACATTCATGTAATATAGTAAACAAGCTAACAACACTAGCAATACAATGGGAAACTGCAACATTTTTTACTGACACTAGATATCAAACAATATCCAGAGACTGTCATATTTAGTACAATTGAGCTGTAAATTCACCACCTCCAAGCAGAGGAGAGAAGATAATGTTATCTTAGAGCCTTATGGTGGAAAGTTTCTCCTTCTCTGTGCCACTGCATCGTGTCCGTAGCTGTCTGTACCAAAAAGTTGCATGAATGTCAAGAGCGCTCACTCTGCAGCAAAATCTGGGAACCAGAACATGCTCAGAATTTCACTGTCCAGCACACTGACTAGCAAAAAATAAAAAGACAAAAATGACTACTTGACTTGAGGCAGTCTCAGTCAATTGAGGGGTCTGCGACTAGACTCACAAGTCAGTCTTTAGACGCTTTGCTTAACTATAGCGACTGATGTCTTTCTCCCTGATTTTGTGTTTAGATGGGCGGATACAATTTCAGAGTTTAAAAAAAACTCCCTACATTGCAGAACCAATAGTAAATCCGCAGGGCGGTTCTTTGGTGGCTCGCTGAACTCTTGTGCTCGTAAACATAGTCCGACTGCGTTAAACAAAGTCGCTGTAAGTCCTTCATTTCCACAATCTTGTGGACTGAGCACACGTTTGATAAAACGGAGGTAAATCTCTCGGCATCCATTTTCAAGCTCGGACGAGAAAAGAGGGAGCGCACATTTCCGGGAGGGCGCGTCCTTTTACAAAATGCAAGAGGCGTTGCTTTGTTGCCGGCCATTTTCTCCGGTGTGTTAAGCACACTTTAGAAAGGAGTGTCCCCAGACTATCAGAAGGCGGAGATCTCTGATTGTCTGGTGGCGAGACTATTCTGCGACTGACAATTTGAATCTCCAACTTTTCAGGGCAGCCCTACTAATATTTACTGTAATTGAAACACAAAGGAAGTACCTGAATGCAATTGATGAATTTTGTGTAACACTTGATCAGTGTTTGAATGTTTAATAATGATGTGAACTGGGTGAATTTTAGTTAAAATGTTGGTTATGTCAGTGTAATTGCATGTGTGTCCATCATGATTAAAGCTCCAGCTGGTAATTTTTATGAAATAACTTTGTGTCATATTTGCTGAAACTGGCACTATGTTCTGAAATATAAATATAAGACTGAAAAAATAGTGTCCTTCCTCACCTCCTACTGACTCTGATGACATTTACTTGAATTAGACTGCAGCACGGCAGCAACAACTAATCAGAGCCAAGGAGTCTCTAACACAGCTGTCATGTCAATTGCTTTGTGAACTGGGGTCAAACTGTCAAACTACGTGGCACTGATCAAATATGTTACTGCATTGCCAATTTCTCGCCTCAGATGTTTTAAATTACACATATTTTAGTGTACTGTTTAACTGTAAAATGAGAACATTGGTCCGGCTGATGGGTGGTGCTTGGTACTCGAGTTGAATTGTATCCAACATGGCGGCCGGGTCACAAACTTTCTCATTTTACAGCTAAACCGTACACTGAAATGTGATTCTGAAAACATTTGAGGTGAGAAATAAGCAATACAGTAACAGAATCTTGATTCACATTTGATCAGCGCTGCCTAGTTTTACAGTTTGACTGCAGCTCACGAGCAGTGACTGACATGATGGACGGCTGCATTAGAGACTCCAAGGCTCTGATTGGTGGTTGTTGTCATTGTTGTCATTGCAGTAAGGCCATTAAAAATACTACAAGGTAGTAGAGTAGGCAGAAGAGTGTAGCTCTGTAGTAATAGTGTAGTGTGCTTTAAAAAACCCAGAGTAAAATTGTGGCTCATTGATTTGTTGTCTTAGGTTTAGGGCGACAGTTGAGGTCTGTGGTACATAAGAACAAACTATATCAGGCTTTTATGAATGAAAAGTAAATCTACTGTCGCAGATCATGTCCACTGCCATTGTTTGTCCATAAAGCTTCATCTGATATTGGAGAAGCAGATGCCAGTGAGACCTTTGGTAGTGTCATGTCTCTGATTCTGGCACACCATGTTGTGTTACACACTGCTGGTTTAAAATGTCTTTCTCTCTACCTATAGTGCTGTCCCAGTCTCTGTGTTGAATTTACAGATTCTTTGAAGGTGAATCTCCTGAGTAAAGGAAAGATGTGCTTGTTAGTGCAGTCCTGGTGTGCACCTCAGCAACTGTAATGTTTTATTACAGAGTAATCCACTGATGGATACTACAGAGGTCAGCTGTTCCACTGATCCATAAGGCAGATGTCCCACTTCTCGGGCTGACACAAGTTTCCCTAGGTTTAGGTTTCTTCTGCGTGGCGTGTGATCGACTCTCCAGCTGAAATGTGTCTTCAGTTGCCCCCATTACTTGTTGGCAGTGAGAGAAACAGAAGCAATCTCGCGTTGGCTCTGAGTTGGTACAGTGATCACTTACCCGCAGTGTCCAAGGCCAACGCATGACTCAAAAAGGAGCGTATGATCTTTCCTCTGGTTCCCCCTGACTGACAATGAATTCTCATTTGCTGAGTTACTGTTTCAAATTAAAATTACAATCACATTATTGCACAAAAAGAAAAAACAAGAAAAAAAAAAAACACCACACCCCACATCGGGTCCAGCCTACAAATAGACAAAACTAAGGCTGTGTTTTGTTCTTAGGTTGTGTAATCTTGCAAACCAGATGGAGTTCTCTTTAAATGACTCAGCATCATTTCTTGTAAACATTTTCAAGTTTTTTTTTTTTTTTCCCCCCTTGTGTTTGTGATCGACAGCTTCGGCCATGTCCTCACCTGGAGCAGGACGTCCTGAGTGACTGCCTGTCCATGCAGCATCTCCAGAGCTCCACCTCCTCGCAGCATCTCTACAACGGCAAAGATGGTCGTTCTCCTGGACTGGGCCAAGACATCTTCACAGGTGCACACAGACTGCTGCTCTGTCATCTAACACCCAGACTATGTAACCTCTTCCCCCTATGAAGGCATTAAGTAATCTAATACTTTGCCAGCAACAACGACTCGGGTCTCTTGTCCCTCTCTCAGTGTACTAGGCTTGGACGGTATCTATTTTTTTTTATACCCTCATACCTTTCAGATATTTCACTGGGGCACATGGTTTATGTCAGTATTTGTGTAAAAAAACAAAAAACAAATGTCAAGGCTGAGCTGCTGGTTGTAGCTTCTATGACATTATCCAGGGTTGGCCGATATATTAAAATTTTCTAACTGGCCACCATTAGCCTAACCATTTGCTCTTGCCAATGTGTTCACAAAGATGCCGTACCCACACTACCCCAAGATTTGTTCAAGGGGCGACTTCGCTACGTTCCACAAGCTCTCTTAGCTTTTTCACTCTAATAAATCAACAAAATAAACTCACAAAATGACAAGACAGGAAATATTCTTTCACTTATTTTCCTTGTGAAACTGAAAAATATAACTGTACACACTGGGATTCAAGTTTCTCTCTTTCACAGAAAACTTAAAGGAGCAATAAGCGGAAATTCATCATTTCTAGATTGAAGGAATTAAAAAATTGCTATGTGAAGAACTAGAGGTGTAATTTCATCTGGAGTATAGCATGACGTCACACACCCTCTCTCTGGGTTGATATCCAGCCCCTTGTTTACAAGCCGGTCCGGCTGCACGTTCATGTGAATCGCCGCCTCCTCCCTCCCCTTGGAGCCCTTGGCCCTCCCTCCCTATAAAAGGCTACAGCCAGTGAGCAATGGCAGCACGTATTTTCGAAGCGAAATGGCGGAGGGCGGAACGAAGTGTTCACCTGAAGACGACCAGGATCCAAGGTAGAGGGAGGTGTGGCTCATCACACATTTTGGCAGTCTACAGGCAGTGCACAACAGCAAACCTAGCGGTGAAACGATTTCCCTTTTTGCCCCTTTAATTGTCTTGTTATCTCATCCTAAAACACACTTCATTCAAGCTTGACAGAAACAAAATAAAACAAACCCAAACAGTCTCGGTTAGTCTTTCCACTGTTCCAGCAATTATCAACTCTGGTTTAGTTGAAATAAACCCTTAATTCACTGAGTTAGATGTTGTTTTTCCCCGTCTTGCTCTACCATAGCTGGCCAGCTTTACTCCTGTAACGTTATCCCCACCACTCACATTTGCTGTAACTCTCAGCTCAGCTGCCTGTTTCACTAACAGAGACTGACCTCTGGTGGTGCATGCTCTGCTCTACGATACTTAACCTCAATACAGCATCTTATATCAGTTTAAAGAGAAGCACCCCTCTTTTTGACAGTATTGAAAATCATACCTTTGGGATTTCTTAATTACCCAGGTATATTGTAATACTGTGATGCCACCTGAGCCTATAGTGTATCTTTCATATGTCTTTTTAACTTTATTGGCAAGAGACTTATAACACTCAATAAAACTCACGAAAAAAATCAACTCTTTAGGAAATAGATTCATCATTATTAATTTTCTCATATCTCCCTTCCCCTTTGGCTTTTTTATAGTCTCAGTATTAGTGTCAGATTTTAACAAATTGCAGTGGTGCCATTTCCGTTATTCCATTATTATCCCAATTCTTCATAATAGTTTTTTTACTTGCTGTAAATGCTATTTTTAAATACCAGTTTTTACAGAGAGGAAGTGCCACACAGCTCAAAGGGACCTTTTATTGTAGTTGTGTCACTTGACATACTATTTCTCAAAACAGTGTTTGACCTTTCCAGAAAACATTTGTGAGCCACATCACACTGTCTCCAACATATCTGACATCTATGTAACTGCGTACTTTTAACCTTGGGCGTAGTAAAGACACAAATCAGACTTTTCCTGGAGAATATTTCTTAGTCGCAGGTATCTGCAAAATTCATGCATCCCTAAATCATAGATTTGTCAGAATCTGGAAACTCGCTCTCTTCTTGTTTTCCATATCACACCAAGCTGTAATTCCTTTTGGTGGTTTGAAGTTAGTATCGTACACTACCTATTTTCAATGATTCAAACCACGTGTGATAAATGGACTTGTGCCTGTATAGCGCCTTTCTATTCTTTCAACCACTCGAAGCGGTTTTACACTACAGAGTCACATCCACCCATCCACACATGCATTCACACAGTGGTGGCCAAGGCTATGATACAAGGTGCCACCTGCTGCTCAGAAACCACTCACACACAAGCACACACCAGTTGGACAGCCATTAGGAGCAATCAGGGGTTCAGTATCTTGCCCAAGGACACTTCAACATGCAGACTGGAAGAGCCAAGATCAAACTACGGATCTTACATATGTTCAGTTTTCACTAAATATGCTAGAAAATAAGTTCATTACAGCTTACGTTCTTAAAACAACCCTCTTCTATTGAGTTAAACCTCTTTATCATTTACTTTTTGGCTTGAACACAACATGTCATATGACACCGGTGGTAGCACCACTCTCTGTGGTTGAGCAATTCAAAATGTGTGTGCAAGAGACTGGCCACGTCTCAAAATATCAATGGCCAGGGAGTATTTGTTCCAAAACAGAAGAACAGGCCAGCAAGTGAGGTCTGACCGCCAGAAATCCCAACACCTGGCAAAGCAATCACCGAGTCATTGGTGGTCATCAACAGCCATGTCAACATTCCTGCAGATGTATTATGGTAATTTTGTGCTTTCAGGCAGTGAAAATCATACTTACGGCGCCTTTGGTCAAACACAAACAAATTACACCACTATAATTTACCTTTAATTGCTTATACACATTTTTATATCAACATTTTAGCTGTTGGACTCCCCTTGGATATTTAACTTTAGTAGGAAGTGTTACAACCTGGCGCTTTTGTTTGTTTGGTTTGTATTTCTTCACCATGTCATGTTAACTTGTCATCCTGTCATGCAAAGGCTGCAAAAGCCATTATAAACTGCTACATACGTAAACTTTTATTCATCACATGTGGTCTTTAAATTTCCATTTCTCTAATTGATGAATCTGACCGTCATCAAATGTCAACACTACTCTGGATTGGAAACAAGAGAGAAATAAATAGATTATTACAATCTTAAAGACAAGAGAGATTCCCCACAGCTCCCTCAGTTTATGGACACATCTGTCCTTGTTTTCTGCTTGTACCCCATCCAGGCTCCCCGTTGCTCTCTGTTATTGTTGCTGGAACTCAGCGCACCGTTGACGACTGTGAACGCTCAACTTGTCTTTGAATGTCGAACCGGGCCTCTGAGTCTTGGCTTTTTTCCCCTCGGCCTCCCTCTGTTTCTGAGTGGATGATGCTTGCTCTCTTGTTTTAAATGGTTTAAAGCCCCGAGGAGCTCGCTCGTGAGCCAATGCCAAAGCATTCATGGATGCGGTGTTATTCGAGGCCAGCAAAGATGTTGCAGGTTGGCATTCAGGGTCCCCATTTACATGAGTTTCACTTTGTTCCAGGGCCAATAGGATGCATGGAAGAGGTGGGGCAAAGTGGGCAGCCATCCCATCATTAACACTTGTGGAGCAGAAAATGAGTCATGCTTCCAGTCAGAGCTAAACTTGTTTTCCTGTTCGCCGGTTATAAGTCTGCTCTTATTCACATGGCTGCAGTGAGACTTACGAGAAGCCCCTCTCTGTTTTATAGAGCATAATTAGAGTGTTC
Organism: Epinephelus moara; assembly: GCF_006386435.1. Lineage (NCBI taxonomy): Eukaryota > Metazoa > Chordata > Actinopteri > Perciformes > Serranidae > Epinephelus > Epinephelus moara. The sequence goes on along the minus strand of NC_065515.1, from coordinate 14,670,845 downwards.
CCTGATTAACCAGAGGAAGGACTCATCATAGTTTTAGTGCAGAGGTTTACATGCTCCTGCTATTATGCTGAATGGCTGATATACCTCTCCATATCCCTCTCACACTGAGCTTTCTTCCTGAACTTGACCAGAAGCATTTCAGAGCCAATCCACAACATCCTCAGAACAAAATCCTCCACTAACCCCAAAAAAAGTGTCATCAGATCCCCTCACTCTCCCTCCACAAGGAACTTGCGATGAAATTGAGGCAATCACAGCCATTATTTGTCGACTGTTTTGCCGGTCTGGTAGCAGATGTTGGGGCTAAAGGGGAAAACATTTAAGGTCTGTGATTGATGATTTGGGGGTAATGAATCAAGCTTGTAACCATTTCAGAGTGCTGTCAGATCAGGCCCCAGCATGCTTCCACTTGAGAACAGCTGGACCTGGAAACGGCAAAACCAGGAGCACCGATCTTTTCCCTTCCTTTCATCTCCTCCTGTCTCCCCCCCTCTCGTCGCTGGTTAACTGCCCCAGACAGTCAGCGCACCGCTGTCCTCTTGGATGCTGGGAAAGAAATCAGACGATAAACGGAGCAGAAGATGGAAGAGAGTAGATTTATGGTGTCGAGGGAATAAGTGGTGATCCAATGTAACCTCTCTTAACAAGACTTAGTGTCTAGTTCTTGACTTACCGTTTGGATTTCACTATAATCTGTCACGTCTCTCCCTGGAGCAACATTTCACTTCAAACCAGTGGAAACCTGTCAGGGGAACTGATGGAAAGGTCAGATGTATCACAGCAGATTTGTCAACCGATGTGTGCAAGTGCAGCTTCAGAAACTAGACATTTACACGATATGGTGACAAATTTACAGGGATTTAAGGAATATTGTACTCAAGCAGTTTTAGCTGAACACTAGCTGCTTGCCAAATGAAAAGATACATACTAAGGCTTTGTTTGTATTTGCACAAGGAAGGCACTGTGGCACGGGCCATTTGACTAGCATGCACAGAGGTGTTAATGCTCAGTGCATTGTTCGCTGTAGTATGCTCCGAAACACCTGGCTGTGTACAAACAGAATATTCTTTAAATGAGTAAGTAGAGGGCTCCCGAAAGAACATTTTCAGAATAGCAGGCTGCTGGGCAACAGTGGCAAACACCTGACATACTGTCTAACGTTGCATTTGTGTACTGTTTCTGCTTACGTCGAAGTCAAAATAATGTCATACTCCTATATGATAATAATAATAATAACAATCTTTATTTATAAAGCGCTTTTCAAAACAGAGTTACAAAGTGCTTTACATGTCAGTAATGAAAACAGACAAGTCTAAATGAACTTAAAACTCAAGTAAAATCAGGAAAGGCTCTCCGATAAAAGTACGTTTTAAGAAGGGACTTAAAAGAGATCACCGACTCAGCCGACCTGATTTCCTCGAGCAGATTGTTCATCGGGGCCCTGACAGCAAATGCTCTGTCCCCTTTAGTTTGTAGTCAGGCCTCTGTAACAGATAAAAGATCTCTGCCCGAGGACCTCATAGTACGTCCTGGCGTGAACGGTACTAAGAGTACGGTACTAGCTGGCAGAGAGACCATGAAGAGCCTTAAAAGTGATCAGTAAAATCTTAAAATCTATTCTAAAACAAACTGGGAGCCAGTGTAAAGAGGCTAAACCTGAGAGATGTGATCACGTACTCCTTTGTTGCCCCCTAGGTCACTACTCTTTGCATGAGACACTTTTTTTTACTTAGCTTTAAAGCATATTTTTTTTGTCTTCTGCCACACCCTGCAGCATAAAACCTCATTTTTCCTCAGGGTGGTGGCTATTTCTTCGCAAGAATTTAAGGCCATTTGACTGTCCCTGTGGCCTCTCCATAAAGAGTTGAAGAGATGTCTGTACAAGCGAACCATCTCAGCCAGTCTTCCCTTGAAGGTGTCCCTTTTGAACTGAAAAGCACAGTGCACAGGGGACACATGGTCACAGAAATTCAGAGGTTTCCGGTGCCCTTTTTTTGGCATGCAAACCTCGTGCTAGGGACACCATGGCAAGCATAAACCATGCTTTCTTTTCAATTTCATTTGCGGCAAAATTACTGCTTTTAGGTTTGGGGCTATTGGTCAGACATAACAAGACCTTTTAAGATATCACTGAGGGCTTTGGGTTCTTGTGATGGGCGGTTTTCACCAAATACAAAAAAAAAAAAATCAATCTGTTATGACAATAATTATTATGTGCAGCTCAGTTTGCAGTGCATTCTGAATGAGAACAATAGATCAGTGTTTAATTGAAGTCCACAATTTGAGACAGTGGAAAAGTTGGCAACATGCAGGCAGGCTCCAGTAGAATTTAATGTCCCCCACACAGTCCACTGTGTCCACAAAATGTTAATCAAATAGGATTTAGAAATACTCAATAACTGATTAGTGAAAGCCAAAGTTTCGGAACAGAGTCTGTAAATGATACTTTCTTTCTGCACATTTCCAGCAAAGTGTGAGAAGTTTAAAAACAATCACACTGATACATCAGGATGTGCACATGCAGAAATGCATGACATAGAAGCCTGCGTGTACTCACATAACCACGACCGTGAGTGTCAGCATGCACAAACACATTAAATAGAGGCTGTACAGTAACCCTGCCCCCCCCCCCCCTTTTAAATTCCCTACTGTTCAAAGTCACTGTTCAAACACATGTAACGTTTTAGTTTATTATTGTGTAATAAGAACAAACAGCTCAAAGGACAAATGAGGCCAATCCCCGTGGCAGCACAAACAATGTACCCTAAATTACAAACAGCGCAAACACAGAACATTTTATTTTACAAAGCCCTCTGATTGGATGAAGGTTGTCAAAACAAAATCTCGTTGCCATGAAATGGCTTTTAATTTGCTCAAAGGAAAGACGGAGGCCAGAGCCCTCGAGTTTATTTGGCACATTTACTGAATTAGATTTGTTTGTCTTTCAGGCCTGTACGCTGGCTCCAGCACCCCCCATCACAGCGCCTCAGTGGAGCTCCTCTCCCCGACCCCCAACCCCACCTCCGTCTCCACCACTGACCTGCCCTCCCGACAACACCGACTGGACCGGGACCTTGGCAGCCCCCATCACCTGTCCCCGCTGGCTGCCATGGACGGCACAAGAGACGGGTAAGTCCTCTATGGGTGTTTAACACGGATGTATTCAGCTGTGGAGATGCGTCATACTTCTCTCACTGTCAGGGGAGGCAGAGGGCGGGAAATATAAATATTAAATCTGGTAAAAGTTAACATTTCCAAATTAATAAGTGGAAAATATTACTAACTGTCATTTAAGGCTTTGTCACAGTTTTGTCCTTTGACCAAAACTTCCTCTGATCGGCCTCTGCAGTAAATATGAGCAGTAAAATCATGTGACATTACAGCATGGTAAGGTCTAGTCTGGCTCACAGGTCATAGCGTGTCGTTGGCCGCCTAGTCTGACTCACTGGATGTGAACTGTGGTTATAAGCCTGCCATTGGGCACTGATTTACCATTTTCAAAATCCCCTTTGTTATGGAAAAAAACAACAGCGATCTCCAAGCTAACAATGTACTTGCTGAAAATGGCACGTTTTGACAAAGATTTGGAATATGCAGTAAGGCATGCCAGCTTTGTTCTCTTGGTGAATTGTAAAGATCTACAACAAATAAAACAACGTGTGAAGGCACCTCAGAAAAGTCCAGCCATCTCGCTGGACTCTCGTGCCCCTGTGTTGTTGTTTTTTTTGTTGTTTTTTTTGGCGGGGCCATTTTATTATCAGATCTCGTCTCTCCATGTGCAAATGTTTCACCAAAACAGTTTCACCCCCGACGCTATTTTGCAAGAGCACCGTTGCTGCGTCCAGGGCGTAGCCCTGCTCAAGACAACTGTGATTGGTTCAAAGAAATAAAATCAAACCAGAGCATTTTTCCCCCTATAGCAAAAGGATATCAGGTGATTCCAGACTTTTCTCTAGCACTGACACAGCACTGTGGAGAAAGGTCTGGCTATGCCAGACTATTGGCCACCTATTTCAGATGGTAACACGCGTCCTGCGTGTTAGTTTTCAAAATCCATGTTGTTGTGTGAAACCAAAGATGCGATAACAAAGACGATGCATTACAAGCTGGGCCAATGGTATGAAACAGTACAGTATACACCAGTCTACTAAGTGGGCCTGTCGTCTCACAACTGCATCCCACCTCATTTTGAAGTGCTGTGACGTCATGTGGATGAACAAAAGCAGATTCTAAACAATATAATACTATATACAGTACAAACTTGATGCTTGCTCCTTACTTTGCTGCTCATTTTTAATTGCTAGCTTAATATCTGATGTCATCCCAGTACAAGATCATATCAGTCGTTGCCAGATCTTGCAAGAGTGTGTTGATGAGATACAGACAGGTCTTACAAGGTTAAATTTTTCCTGATTTGTCTGTCTGAAAAATGCCATTGTAGCGTCTGAATGTTTGGAAGATTTGTGGCTTAGGAAAAATGGGTCTAAAATTTACTTCAGTGACTTGAAAGCGAAAGAATCGGTCGTAACGTTCACTTCTTCAATTGGAATGAATGGACACGGGACCACTGCTAGTCTCCCTAAAGGGACGGGGAAGGGGCGAAACCTGCATCACATAGATACAGGATAACTCTAAAGTCTTGTTTTTTAGTGGTCTCTAGTGAAACTAGTCTTGCATAGCTAGATCTATCTTTTAGTTTTATCGCGGTGCATGAAACAATAACAACAACCACCAAGTTAGCAACTTTTTGTGGGATTTTTTTGTGGCCATTTAAATGCCAGGGCTCGCCTCCCAGCGTGCAAATGTTCTAGCAAAACAAGTTCCCTCCTGACTCTATTTTGTAAGAGCAACGTAGCTGCATCCTTGGATTAGCGTTGCTCAAGACAATTTTGATTGGTTCAGAGAAAGACTTTTCTTCAGTGCTGGCACAGTGCGAGATAGGTTTGGCTACGAGAGACTAAAGGTCAAACCTTTCTAGCTGAAGTTACCAAAACGATACATTTACCATTTTCACGCACTGACATGTAAGTATCCGTAATACTAAATGAACTCAGACAGGTCAGTTGAACCTTCTTCCTCTATTAATCACACTGATAGTATTACAGTCCTCGCACTGATTTTGACCTCCTGTGTTTCCATTGTTTTTCACCTATTTATCATCCTGAATCGAGGCAGTTCCGCAGGGCGAACCCACTTAGATCATGTTAGGTTAAGCCTCTCAGTCCTGCTGACAAACCCATTTGGCTGTCTTACTGGAAACAAACTCAACTCCACAACCTCCAAGACATCCCTGGTGGGAAGATGGGCTGTGCTGGTCACCACAGGGTCAACGTGACACATCACCAGCTCTATTTCTGGCACTGGAATGGGTGTTCATAAGGTCCCATATCTCCACTGGATACGACTGCATCAGTGCGATGACCAAACCGCTTGGCCGGACATGATTCACACTTTAATGAGAGTAAACTGATAGGATCATCGTTTGGTGTTTATGTTGTGAGCTGTTTTATCCTCACATGACATGAATCAAGAAATTTGAAAACATTACCAAACAATTCATATTGTACTATTTTACTGATGTTTGTGGTTTACAGACCTGCGTTAGACACTTGATTTGTTGAGGGATCATACACCAAATACTAACAATGAAGTGCATTAAATTATGCCATCTCAGAAGATGATGCATCTCCCAGATAATTGTGAAAATAAGTTCAACTGGGGATACTTTTAAAGAGAAAGCAATAAAAACAAATTTAGTATTATTTAGTGTGCCAGTATTGCTACATCTTTGGCAAAGACGAAAATGAATCTATTTAGTCCTGTTTTAAAAGAAATTAATTGACTGTAACGAGACAGTTGCACTGAAACGTTTTTAGAAAGCCACCTCTTACATTAGATACCAGAGAGACCATGGAAAACCTGCAGCGCGTAGAAGTGCAACTCCTGCTCAAGGACACTTCAGCAGAAACGGACTATTCTTTTTATGTGTTCGTGTTGTTCTTCGTGTGTGTGTGTGTGTGTGTGTGTGTGTGTGAGGCACAGCATGTTTCCTATTAGTGCAGATGATTTCCCCCGAGAGCCAGCAGAGCAGGCTCACAGAGCCGGAGTGTCGTCAGGAGGCACAGTGTGTACTGTACTAAACAATGTGCCGAAAACCAGGGAGGTAGAAAAGGAAAACAGTCTTTTACAGTTTAATAACATTGAGAAAGAGTGGATGGAATCAAGCATCATAAACCCTGTGTTACAAAAGTTATCGTGTTACGTAAACATGCTTTCTTTTAACTCTGTGGTCTGCTCTATGGGTGTCTGCGTGTGTATATATACACTTTAATGGGAGTGTATACAGCATAGGCGCATGACAGAATGAGGTTTGATGGCTTTCTTACTCTAAGAGCCGTGCATGCATTTGTACTGGTGTGTGTGAGTGAGAGGAGTTTACATATAGTTATCCAGGAAACACACATGATTGCGTGTGATTGGGGTGTGAGGCACAGCAGACCGCTCGACTTCCAGCACAAACAGTGCAGCGGGGCGGTGCGGCAAAGCCGTCTGGATGTAAACGTCCGAGCGCCGCTCAAAGACGCCAGATCGGCCTGGAAGCATCTGGAAGGTGATGTGTTGTTTCAAGCCTTGAAAGCAGGAGAACGCTGTCGAAATTACCTTGCGGTTTCAGTGCCTCTTTCTCCGCGGCATGCACAATTACCAGCGCGAGGAGAGAAATGGAAAGTGAAAAGGACCTGAGTAGGGGATGCTGTAACAGCGGTTACAGAGGCAGGGTGACATTATTGGATGTGAGATGTGGGTCTGTTCCTTTGGGTGCTTGATGAGGAACATCTGAGCATTGTGTGTGTGAGAATGTGAATGGTTAGCAGCGAGAATCCCCTTTTTCCTCACATATGTAACTTAAGTGCCTATTATGCCACATAAGTAATCTCCCGTGTTCCTTCCCCACCTTAAGCTCCTACGTACTTGTGACGCGATGACAATGCATTAAAATTGCAGCAATTTCCACATTTACAGATTTCATCAAATCAAGATGTTTGACCTATGAGCAGTCATAAATGCTCACACACACATACTGTAGTGCCATATCTGTTCATCACAGAGTGTGGACGGAGGGTGGGGTGAGGAGTCAAAAAGCGAGCTGTGGCAGGGGACCTGCAGTACAACCAGCCGGGCATGAAACGTCTACTCACATTTGCCTGAAGATGGAGCATTTGATTTACATGTTTAAAGCCTTGAGTATACAGGCTGCTGCCAAAGTCAATATCAGTGCCGCACTTGTTTTTCCCAAACGGTTTAGCAGGACATTAAACATTTTGACAAAATTATCAAACTAACCTGCCTCTAGTGTGGCAGCCTCTGACCTCATAGCTAAATGTGTTTACTCTGGCTCAAATGGGCCATTTAGACTCCTTTTACTTTGTAAATACCAGTGTCATTTTTCTGAAGCTAATATTAAAATATGCCAGTTAAAATACATTTGGCAATTGGCGTGGCACGAGTGCATGTGCATGCGTATGTGTGTGTGTGTGTGTGTGTAGGGCCTCTCTCATAGAGATGGCTGTTCCACCATGGCGGCCTGTGCTCACAGAGAGATGGGTGGTAAATGTTGTCATTCACTGCTTCAGCCATATGTGGTTATATAATTGCGGAGGGGAGAGTCTACAGCCTTTACCTGCGTATTGATATTAGAGCCCCTCTGTAAATATTAGTCTGAGGTGGTTTGATACCTCAGCAGTGATTGACACAGGCTAATTGAATTAGAGTGGCAGCAGAGACAGCACAGAGCTACATTAAGAATTCCTGCTCTGAAGGGGGACGTTCACGGCTCGTAACTCTACACTGTCTGTCTTCCAGCCATTATCATGCTACAATGATCCAGAAAATGAGTGTCAATCTCACAGCCCAAACAAAAACATATTTGAGGTAGTCGCTCATAGCAGCATGTGGTCATTCACTCATTCTGTGGTGTTCGGTTATTAATGTGTAGTCTTCAATTAACCCGTCTACACAAATGGTTAACTCACAGAAAAGATTCAGATGATTTACTGTCAAATTCCTCCAAGTAGGACAGTGATTAAGGACTGAATCTTTGTGTTTAGTGCAGTTATCTTTCCGGGACTAACAGGGAGCTTTCAGGGCCCCAAAATATCTCGAGCCCCGGCTGTGCTCTTCACACAGGGGCCTGCGGGGCTGGCTTAGCTTTAGCTTAGCTTTAACCAGGATGCTGCAGTCTGTCTCTCAAGCACAGCTTTAGCTTGCTAACTAGAACCAGAAGCGTTCCCACCGATCTGCGCCAAAGAAGCCCCCGTCATCCATCAGAGGGGCTTAATGGTCGGAGAGATGAGAGGCGAGGCAGAGGGTGTTTGTGGAGAACGTAGGCTGATGCGGAGGACAGAGTCTGATCCGTGCTCTCTAGTGGGACAGTTAGCTGCAGGTGAAGGAAGACGAACGAGGAGCAGAGCAGCACTGCTCATGAATCTTTAGGTTTCTTTCCATCCCATCATACCTCTGTTTGAAGAGCCAAGACTCCAAAGGCAGCTTCTATTTAACACAACAGAGTGCATCAGCTTGAAGTAATGTTCCTGGACAACAGTTGCACTTGATGTCTGTGCCCACATACCTGAATAGTCATTTTGTCTGGACTGTAGTGGCTTCAGGGCAGCCCAGGTTGGAAGTGCTTTTCATCTTCTTGCCGTGGCATTTCTAAGATCCGAGTTCAGTCATGAACCTCTGTGCCGAATCAAAGCTCATTCCCAGAATGACATCAGCTTTCCCATATTACTCACAGAAACATTTACTGGGCCACTCAAGTTGAAGTCACCGAGCTGTGTTCTCAGTGAGCAAAGAGTGAGGTCTCATAAAACCACCTAGCTCATCACTTTGTTCTCCTCCCAACACAATCTCCACGCAATAAAGGTCTCATCCATCTGTTGTAGTAGACAGGACACAAGGGTGTTTTACATATCTGTCCACACTCTTTGTAACCTCTCAGCCCTCTTAATATTTATGAAATCTCATCCATCAATCTGATAGCCTCCCCTCCATCTCTACCTTCTGGAATCAACAGGTCAGCGGTCAGATCACTCTCTCATTGCAGTGGGACAGGAGTGGGTGGGCTGGCTGGAAAAAGCAGAGTAGTGCAGGTTGGTCAGTGAAGATGAATATAGGGGGGGGGGGATTAATGTGGCATCTGAAAGATTCCCCTCATACCTCGAGCCTGAGTCGCAAGCAAGCAAGAGACTAGCGAGAGCAGGGCCGGGGGCAGCTGGCAGTGATTAGCTTATGATTCACTTTAGCTGCACATAGAGGCAGCTTGTAAAAATATGAACAGTATAACTGTTTCCTGAGTTTGTGCTGACAGCAGCTCCTGGGGGAATGCTGCTCTCTGCAGGAACACATGGCCACGCACTGGGCCCGTGCCAACCCATAGATTAGCCACACTCGCTAACAGCTAGCTTCTCCAGAGCTGGACTAACACAAGGTGCCACACAAGCTTCCTCAATTTTGTAGAGATGGACATGGAGGTCAAGTGCAGTCCATATACGGTTAAGTGCTTAAATTTGATACCCATATGAACATGTTGATGGGTAGAAGGCACTTAAAGCTCCAGTGCAGAAGAATTTTGTTACTCAGCTGTTTCTCCCAAAGGCATCAGTCATACTGTATCACCTAAATTTGTATTGTTTTGTTAATCCTGCAAAACATTAGATCTGGAAAGTCCCTTTTTTGTTTGTTGGTTTTAAAGCTATTAGCAGTGGTTTAGGAAATATTTAGATTTTTGACATACCAGCAATACCACACTATAAACAGACCCCATTAGGCTTGGGCAGTGTCGACGTACTATTGTATGCCAGGATGTTTAGAAATCCCAAAGGTATGATTTTCAGTACTGTCAAAAATACGTACACTCTTTTTTATTTTAAACCGATAGAGGTGATGTATTGTAGTGCACAGCACACTCCACCAGAGGTCAGTCTATTCTTGTATAACAGGCAGCTGAGCTGAGAGAGATGGTGACTGCAAGTGGTGGGGATAACGTCACAGGACTAGTTAAAAGCTAGCCAGCAATGAGAGACAGTGGAGAAAAAAAGTGGTAGAGTGAGTATATTTTCATTTCTAACTCAGTGAATTAATGGTTTATTTCAACCAAACCAGAGTTGGTGATTGTTGAAACAGTGGAAGGACGATACAGGATGGTTTGGGTTTGTTTTATTGTGTTTCTATTGAGTTAAATTGAAGTGCTTTATGATGAGTTAAGCAGGCAATTAAGCCAGTCTTAGTTCGTCAACAGGGAGAAACCCTAATTCAGAAGGTGTAAGGTTGAATTTTTTTAATGAGGAAAATGGATAACAATATTTCCTTTGACATTTTGTGAGTTTATGTTGTTTATTTATTACACTGTAAAGGCTAAGAGAGCTTGTATGGGGCAAACCATGTCAGGGTAGTGTGGGTACGGCACCTTCGTAAATGTATTGGCAAGCATCAGTCATTATCCTGATGGTGGCCGGTTGGAAAATTTTAACATTTCACCCAATCCTAGAAAATGTACATGCTACAGTGACTTTTATCACCAGTAGCTCAGCTTTTCTGTTTTTTTTTTTTTTCACACAAATGCTGTCATATACAGAATACTACAGTGAATGTCAGGAAGGTATGAAAAAATAGATACTGCCCAAGCCTGTACCTCATTACATGTAAAAGTGTTGATCCTTATACGCAAGTATTAAAATGTTTTGGCATCAAAAAGTACTTGAGATATTAAAAGTAGAAGTCTTTATGGCCTTCTCCATCATAAATTGCATAATTGGATTATTTTACTTACAGATGTAGCTGATTAATGTGGAGCTAGTGTTACTACTTTATGTAACGTTGGAGAGTTTACTGTTTAATCATACATTATATTTTAAAAAAGTACAATGTTTGTAGTGGAGTAAAATGGAAGTGCTCAAGTAAAGTACATCAACACTGTACTTAGGTACACCACTTGAGTAAATACACCTAGTTACTGTGTTTGCACCATTGGTCGTCAGTATAACAGATTCAGATTTAGATGATCACTGATATATAGTCATGTGTCGATTGGCCCCAGGCCTCCTCTCTCCACCAAAGTCCATAGGATCCATTGATGTGTTTATGAGACAGGCCAACAGAAAGAAGAGTAAAAACATGACCTCTCTTATAGAGAGTAATAAAAAGAGTATGCCACTGTATATTTTTTATGTACAGTTTTATGGTGATCTCTATTGATGAAGGCAGAAACACTGGGAGCCTGAGGCTGTATCCTACAGCGACATAAAATAAATTCAGCATTGGCAGGAACGTTTCACCGCTTCTCACCCTTTTGTTTGACATCATTTACCATCTCCCTTCATCAGCCACTCTCTGCCAAATGTCCTTCACAAAGCCACTGCCAGCTACTGAGTGCTGGGTGGGACGTCCCTCATGCGTGGAGCAGTAGGTCATATAGTAGGCTCCAGCCAGACCAGCAGTGAGCAGTCATCAGAGGTCCCGGCTGCCTTTAGCTGCACTCTGTCATCACATTCATATAGCGCTTAGTGCAAACCATATGCTTCCACAGTACAGCGCCGCATAGTAACACAGCAGCAGTTTATGTGTTGGCATTCCTGATATGCAGTCATGAGAGGGTACTAAGTAGCTGCTGAATATTTGGGGAGGTGATCGGCCAGGTCTGTTTTTAAAGGCAGGTCTGTTGACTATCAGTCTGGATTTGGACCAGATTGCCGTTGCATCAAGTTAATGTCAAGAGCACAGCATTAAGTCGTTAAATCTGTGGTCATTTTCAGTTTTTTATTAACGTTCACATTTAACATTTAAGTGTCTGAATAAATACCAGACATGGTTGTTACTGCTCTTGGGTCAAATTATCACCGTGATCTTATAAAGGCACAACAAGACGCACATAAATAGCATAAAGACAAGCCAGGCTCTGCCTGAAGGTAAAACAAGTCCACTTCTGCAGCTCACTTATTAACACGTCATATCTCGTTTAATATGTACGACCTGTTTGCATTTTTATGTGGATTAAATAAACAACATAAAAATATAGATTAATGAGCTTTAGACGTGATGCTTTTAACCTTTGGCAAAGCAAGGCAAACTGTTTCCCTCTGTATCCAGCCTTTGTGCAAGGCTAACTGTCTCCAGACTCTAGCTCCACACTGATGGTAAAGACTAGAGGTTTAAATCACCAGTTTCATCACGAGACGATTATGTATCGGTTCTTTAGATTCTTTAGACGATACAGTTGTTGCTGATATCACAAAGTCTGCCACAGTTCAATTTCAGTTTCAATCAATTTAGTTCAGGGGCTCATGATCTGGGGCTACCCCCAACTAGGAATATTCCTAGTCGACCAATAGTCGTCATTTAGGGCCATTAGTCGTCTAGTCGCCCACATGTTTACAATATTAATTTACTTACTGAATTATATGTTTAGGGTAGGGCAACACAATGGTTTGAGTTGAAGGTGTGAGAAAGAATAGTATCAGTGACATTGTTAAAACTGTGCTACATTACAGAGAAATACAAAACCGTACTAATGAACCTTCATTAATATAGGCCTATATTTTATCTACAAGTGCACGTCACACACTGAGCGAGCCGCCTGTTAATGACGCTGTGGGCTAATGGGCATGTAGCTACTTCCATGTTTCAGATGATACGTCATGTTTGTAGTCGACCAATGAAGATGAGTTTACATATCACCTTGGGTTCGTCCTTCACCTTCTCAAAATGATCCCACACTTTGGATTTCCTGCCCGACATGTTATTAACTAGCCTGTGGAATAACCGCAGGTACCAACCCTGGAAATTAGGGGCCGTACACATGTCCCGACTTTAACTGTTTTTTTTTTTTTTTTTTCCTTTTCGTTTCTTTTTTTCCTGTGACTAAGCGACCAATGAAATCTTACGGACTAAAGACCTTTCTGGTTGACTGTTTGGTCAACTATTAGGGGGCAGCCCTACTGCAATCAATACGAGACGACGTCATATGATCATTTATACAATCAGTTTCAGAAGACAACAATAAAAACGGCACATAAATAATTGTAACTTGTAGTAAACAGCACTTGGGATAAGTTAAACTTAAGGGCTTTCTACCAGAGAGCCCTTTTTGGAAGAAATCTTTTCATTTTAACCCAAACTATGATTTTTTTTTCTAAAACATCAGAGTTATCTGGCTCAAAGCCCCTGAAGCAAATATCTCCCAAATCTCACTGCCAAGTTCGTTGCTCAGTATTGGCGTAAGCACTTTTACATTGCATAAATTAGCCTCGCGGTTAGTGGGCGTTTCCTCTAATCAGTGCGTAGCAAATTATATTTATCATTTATACTTTTTCTCACTCATCGCTGGTGTAATTCACTGCATGTTACAACAGAACATCACGGTTAAATTTCAGCCTGCATGCACATTGTTTCAGCTGAACATTGTCGAAATAAAGCAGCTGATGTTGAAGTTAGCGGAGTGAAATGCCCAGCAGGCAGGTACATCTTGTTTTAGCTTGTAATGGCATTGTTTACATGTGGCATGTTCCTTGTCTGTTGACCCCTTTGTACTTTGAAATCCAAAATATGTCCACACTTCTGATTTATTGCCCAGTAAATAACATCCTCGTCTTTTTCTTGGCAGCTTGCCATCATCCGCCCAGCAATGTTTGAAAGTGACACAGAATTTCAAAGAAGAAAGGCGTATCCTAAAGATGATAATATAGACCAGTGTTTTCACATTGGACAGATGATATTGGGTTGGGTCATTGAATCAATACAACGATCAAGGTCAATGGATTGGTACAATCCATTTTTTTCTGCCAAAAAAAATGCATATATTAATATAAATAATAATAAATAATTCTTATTAATATAGCACGTTTAATACAGTGTAAGCTGTATGGGCTTCACAATGAAATAAGTCATGAATTCATATTTAAGCACATATAAAAAATATTCACCCCCTGCCCACCTACCAACACAAACATACTCACACACACACACATGCCCAGAGAGAGTAACAGCGAGTATTCAAGTATTTCTGAAAATGTCAAACTACTCCATTAAAGCATAGTTACTCAAAGTCCAGCCTGCGGGCCAATGGTGACCCATTTTGTGCAGCCGCCAGAATGTTACATGAAATGCATGCATTATATTCTAATCATCTGGGGTCCATTTAAGTTCCTTAACTTTCAGTATCTTACAATTAGTATACTCCTCGGCTACAGTGTCAAACTGCACCCCACTAATAAGCGTCTGTCAGAGTGGGAATGGCAACTGGTAGAAAGCTACTGGTTACATATTTGTGAAGATTCTCAGTCATCCAGGTCATGGTAATCCTAAGTGCTATTTTAAGTATAAAAGTAATGCACACCAAAAATTACAATGAGGTGCTGATCACTGGAAGTAGACTTGATTGTAGGAAACAAGTATCGGACACTGGCTCCATAGGCATTTCTTTTATTTTGATGACGTTTCAGCCTTTTAGCCTTCTTCCTTCCTTCTATTTGTTTATTTTGAAGAAGGCCCAGAGGCTGAAACATAGTGTCATCTTGTAAGTTTCACGGGAACTTTGGTCTGTAATCAATGCTAGTCCTGTTAAGTTAGTGATTTCAATGGACAAATCACAACTGCATTTTTCCTGTTTTCCTGGCCCATGTGCTGGCTCCCTAACTTGGCGCTTGGTCATAAAAACTTTGAGAACCCTGCTTTATAGTGTTTCAGACTTGTGCCATTTTGTAAGTGTTAACAGAAATGTTACTCAGTGCAACCTCGTAACTTGTGCAGTTGTGACTTTAATGTAAAAGGTGCTTATTTAGACCTGAGATAGATATGTAAAATTGCCATCACATGCATGTAACATGTGGCATGTCTGCAAGAGCTTTTACATTTGCAATTTTTTTTACAACTTTAATTTTGTGGTGGAATTTCTGTTAATATGCATGATGTCATAGTACTAATTTTTAGATATCCCTTGATGTGCAAAGTTAGCAGCAAAGACAGCAACCATCATTACAACGACATACTTTAGTGTCAGATGATATTGTGTTACACAGAATTTGGACTCAGATGCTGCAGAGTGTTCTGAGGGTGAACCAGTTTATCATCTTCGTAATATTTTGCTTTCACCTCTTTGATTGTGGTTTTCCCAGCACACAGTGAGACTCTTGGATGTTGAGCCTAAAGAAAACTTAGTAATACACTTCATTGAAATTGTGAATTTGAGAGTGCAGCATCAAATAACAATATATCCAATGGCACAGACAAACCTTTAATCAAATGATCAGTATTCCCAAAAATAAGCCAGTTTTATTCTCCCGACTTTCAGAGTCCACAAAGTCACAAACCTGTCATTGTAATATTTCTATTTCTCAAATGTCATGAATATAAACACTATTGTGCTTTCTTCTCTCTGGGCCACAAAGCCTGGGGTTACTGCCGTGGTGGGCAGTGTGTGTGTGTGTGTGTTTGTGTGTGTGGATGGGGGTGGGGGGGCTTGGTTTCACTTGAATGCACACTCTGCTGTTTGTTGACTTAAGATCATAATATGTGGTAGGAGGACGATTACGTGTGGGGAGCCCAAGTTTCCACACGCCTGGAATGTTTCTTCTTCTGTGTGTTTAGGATCACTAACTGCTCCGCTGGGTTTGTCGGATCATGTGGTTCGCGGGCCGACTTGTAGCTCCTGCTTAGATTGGGATGTCACAATGCATGAAGCATTTTATTGAGAAATTATTTAGGCCGTTTAGAAAGGAGTGAGTAACAGCTCGAGAGGTTTAAATGTATATTTCACCCACCCTGTCTGTGTCTCCTCCAGTGTGTCGGGTCCCCTCCTGTCTCCGGGGATGAAGGGAACAGGAACGCCTCCTCCTCCTCCTCCTCCTCTGGAGAAACAGCATGTCCACCCTCACCACAAGCCCTACTCTCACTATCACCATCAACAGTCTGCCAACGACGGTAAGACTGACCTAAAGACATCTGGCTGAATGTAACTTGTTTCAGGAAATCTGTTTTGGCTTGAATTTAAAAACGTTCATTGGCGTTTCAATTTAATATCCTGAAATTTTCCTGTTGCAGGTGATTCAGTAACATGTAACCTACTTTTTTTTTTTATAACTTCCTACGAGGGAATTTACAGTGTCAGATCACTTGAATATACATAAGAACACCCCTGTGTCCTTTTTCAAACACTTGCCGTACCAGCAGACCCACATGAAAGGCCCGTGGCTCTGTCAGAGCATTTTTAGGACGGAGAGAGATTAGAGTTGTAGAGACAGAGTAGGGAAAACCACATGCCGGAAGCCTTTTCCCTGAGCTGAATTAGCCAACAAAATGCTGGCTCATGTATTCAGCTGTCTCTCAGCGCCCTAGCATGGCAGGCTCAGCTGTCACTCCAGAGCCTTTTTCCTAATGCCTTAAACACTGTTTTCCCTGTAAAGATCTACACATGGACGTCTCTCTAACCGCGCTGTGGTCAGGGAGTTGCGTAAAAGCGCTCCAGGCAAAGCTGCTTTCCCATTATCGTGACTCCTGCGGTCCATTCTGAGTACAAACTTGAGACGATGGGGACAAATGTTACATACTATTGAGGCTGGCGCAGTTAGCACGAGCACAAATATAGCATTGTCATAATTTGAGGTCCACATTAAGTTTTATCCGGATGGAGGGGAAGCTTACTGACCTTGGAAACAATCGCCCATAGACACTGGTGGCAGTCGATCAAGTCTGGCTTCTATTTTTCTCCTCCTCACTCCTCAACATCCTTTCTAATTTCCTAGAATACCAAGGCAGCTTTCAGAGCTGCTTCCATTTCGGAGACTCCTACAGGATGGAGCAGACGGTCGGTGGTGTCCACGTCCCAGGAGATTCTCACGCCTACACTTCCCATCAACACAATGGCTTCCACATGTCAACTAGCAACAATGGCACTGCAGGTGAGGACATTTTACCCTGACTAGGGATGCACCAGTCGTGAAATTCCAGGCCGATACAATGTTTAAAATAATTTGGTTAGGCGATACCCATGTTTTATTGTTGTTGTTGTTGTTTTTATGTGATTCCCCTTTTGTGCCAGGGAAACAAAGAAATCTTCATTATAACAAAATAACTGAAGTCATTCAACCCTTCACATTCAATCCTTTCTCTAGAGCACAGACTTCTTGTGTTTATTTGAATGAATATCCTTACACATGAATTTTTTTTTTTTTTTTTTTTTTTAAACTGCTTCAAAGCCTTTTTTTAACTGTAGATATTAAATCATGATTATCCCTTCCTAAGTCCCACCCCTTTCCACTTTGTGCTCCAGTAACAGTTGAACAAGCTTGAAACAGGCAGAACCTCGGTCAGCTTTCCATTTTCTTCTTATGCTAAATGCTCGGCTTGTCTATGTGACAAAGAACCAGATGTGGCTGGGGGACTGTCACAATCTCACAGACATTTTAAATTGTATATAGTCACATCTTAAGTAAGCTAATGTTAGCTCACTGTGTTTGCTACCTAACGTATAGCTACGAAGAAAAGGAGTTAACGTAATGACAGATCAACAACGTCAGCCAAGGTTTGCTTCCTCCGTAATTCTATGGTAATGTTAAAGTGATCTGGAAAAAAGAGAGCGGTTGGATGATATGAATTACTGTTAGCCAGAAAACGTTTAGGCTAATGTCCTTATGTTTATATTATCTTCCTGAGGTCAGCAGTGTGGTCTATATTGAGTAATAAATACACAGAGTAACTGATCCCCAGAAAGGGAAAAGGGGACATGTACCCAGCCGTGCAGGAGCAATTTTGACAGATAGTCCTTTGCCTCCACTTCTCCCTTTTTTGTTGAGACAAGAAGCCTCAATTTGCATTGTCGTGCCTTGTTCATAAAAGTTAACATTGTGAATATATCCTTCCATCTCATGCTGTAGTCCCTGCGTTTGCCTTCTAGAAGCTATATTGCCTGCCGCCCAAAAACTAATCTAATCTAATAAATACTGCTACACCTGGCAACGCCTTATTTATTTTTTGTCAAGCTTGTCCATCTTAGTAACAGTAACTAAGGGGGGTGGGACTTAGGATTGGTCAGTTCCCTTTGTAAAATCTATTTTATATTGTTGTGAAAACATCAGCAAAGTTCTCCTTCAAACGACTGATTTATTCAAGTTTCTTGCCAAAAATTACATTTGAGATAACATATCATAATAATGGTATAATTTACCTTCAACAAGTACTCATTTTTACTTAGTAGAACTCGAATGTATCATGATGTAACTCACTGCAACCTCCATTAGCTGTTAGCTCTGGCCACCGGCTGCTAACAGCTAACATTAACTAGCTTTCTTCCTACCAATTTCGACATGGATTTGTTGTTTACAATGCAGCATTATCAGGAAAACAATTGGGTGCGTCACCAGTGAGATACTGTGTCCTTTGAACCCTGGAGTTGTCCTGGGAAAGACCTCCGTTTGTCCCAAACATGTTTTCTGTTGTACCTGGGACAATAAGATGCCATTAGTCTCGAGCCCTGCTTTTTAGCCTGCCCAAAATTAATGTAATACAACAGAAAAACAGCGGCCACTGCCATCAGTGAATGTCATCTTAGGCAGATGGCAATCAACACGGCGACTCTATCGGCCAATTGGTGCATCCCTAACCCAAACCGTACCATAATAAATCACCTGAATGGTTTAATCCAAATGTTTAACAAACTGGTCCACATTGTTTCTGTCCCAGGTTTCAACCTGACCCAGGAGCTTCAGGGCGGTGCAGGGTGCCAGTTCTCCTCCAGCCCTGAGGAGAGCATCTTCTTCCAGGTGGGCAACTTTGACCGCAGCATGAGCCACATGTCCTCTGTCTACACGGAGACATAGAGCAACACTGGAGCAGGGCACGCTTCACCACACCCATCTTCTCATACTTGGATCCTCTTTTCTCTTCTTCCTGATACTACAGTATCTGAGCGGCTGAAATGCAAACGTCAAAGTAGGTAAGAACAGCGGTTCTTAACCTTTAAGGCTTTTGACCCTTTAAAACAGATGTCTGGTCATCAGTTGCTTATGGTTTCCAGTTGTGACCAGTTTAACCAAACAGTAATTGCTGTATCTTATGTAAAGTTATCCAGTAATTCATGAACAAAAGACAAAGATCTGGTGCTTGCTCTTGAAAATTTTTACTCATTTGAAAAGAAGGAATGACAAGTCAAAAAAGTACAGTAAATGACAAAGCAAAAATATTTTTTAAAAAAAGATGTGCGTTTCGGCCGTTCAAAGATCCACAAGCTTTATTTCTTAGACTCAGAATTACAGTTATTGGTCGTAAACTCATCATGTACACGTTACATTTGTTCAGTGTAAAGGGATAGTTTGGATTTTTTTTTAGTGGGGGGGAGCACTGTACTGCTTTGCACGAGGCCAGCAGCTAAACACATTTTAGCCACCTAAAAATATCAGTCAGTTTAGGTGTATGCTAGATTTAAAATATTTTCTTTAATTCACCTTTGCAGCCAGACAGCCCTTTCTGACGGGGAACTTAACATGTTATTTTTACAGCTACCAGACTCCTTTGACAAAAACAGTGATTTTACCTGACAAAGCACAGGAGCTGCTGGTCTGCCGCTGCCTCGATCGCTTAGTTTGTTTGTGTTGTTGTGTGACTTTGCCATTTTAATGGCTTGTTCAGCCTCACAGAAGTCTCACACTAACAAACAAACTAACACATTGAGGCAAAGGTAGATGAGCAACTCTGGTGTTTTGCTAGGTAAAAAAAGTCTGGTAGCTTTAAAGACAGCAAACATAAAAGCTTTAGTTCCCTCTCAGGGAGGGCTGTCTGTAAAGACCCACAGCCATGGGTCGGTATTGAACCCATGGCTGTTGTGTCAGTTCTGCACCAGGGGCACCTGCTCTACCGAGTGAGCTAGTGGGCAGCCCCAGTCCACAGTGAAAATCTTCTAAATGTGGCGTAACCCTGGACAAAATGCTGCTGCCCCACCTCCCTCCAAAGCAGTGCGTCACCTAGCTTCCTTGGCAATACCTTTGCCTGCTTTTCCAAACAAGAAAATACAACCCCACTTCTGAAAGATCCAAACTATCCCTTTAACATATACATTTCAAACCCAACAGTCCTGAATGGAAATGTCCGCTCCCTCCCTCCTCGACATGTGTTTTCTCTCTAATCTACATCTTTCAATCTGTTTTAGACTGAAGTGTAGAAAAGAATATATCAATTTGCCGTGTTGTTTTAGCAATGGGGAATATAATGTTTGCATTTCCATATTACGTTAAGTGTTTTTTCTTTTTGGATTTATCTCGGAAGGAGGGTTTGGACTCATTAATTCTGCAATAATGCAGAAAAACAAACCTACGTTATTATATGTAAAAAATGTACAGTTTGTTTACAGCAATCATTTGAATGTTTGTCATTTCTCAATTTAAAAAATAAATTGAATGATCATGTCTCTTTTTTTGCAATGTGTCTGAACTTAATATATGGTACTAAAAAAAATGCAGAGAGAACTTAAATTGTTCACATTACTTATACAGGCCTGTAAAATTAAGTGTTTCAGTCTGACATTCGATTATGAGCACTATAAGAAAACATTCATACTATGGGCATGTTGTTCCCTCTAGTGGACACTAGTGAGTACTGCACACAGCAGAAAAAAAACGCTCAAAGCCTCAGTGTGATTATGTGTAGTACCTCACCGCTGCATCTTATTTCTGCTTCTTCTTCCTGAGGTAGCTCTGATAGTAGAAGTTACCGAATAGGACAAAGAGGGTGATGCAGTAGGTAAACACCAACAGGTTCATGGAGTCAGGGAAGTCGCAGTCTGCGAAAAGGTTGTAGCCTGAGTGCAGGAGGAAGAGCATAAGCTGCACCTGGAGAGGCAGAAAGAAACGCTCAGATTAGCGTACTTCACAAATTTGTGTCATACACCGACCAGCCACAACATTTGAATAACATTGACCATCTTGGTGCAATGCAATGTTCTGCTGGGAAACGGGTTCCGGCATTCATGTGGATTCCACTTCACATGCACCACCCCCTCATGACAACAGTACACCCCTGATGGCAGTGCCAAAACTGCTCAGGAATGGCCCCGAGACTCTTGACGAAGAACTCAAGGCATCGACCTAGCCTCCAACATTCGCCAGATCCTAATCCGATCGAGCATTGGTGGGACATGTTAGTACCTTACCTGGCAACCCACAGGACAGAAAGGATCTGCTACCAACTCCCTGGTGCCAGACACTATAGGACACCCCCAGAGATCCTGTGTCCATGCCTTGACAGATCAGAGGCCCCAGCGTGGGTCTGACCTATTGAGGCATGGACACAGGACCTCTGTTGTACCAGCCTGTCCCACAGATGCTGAACCAGATTGGGTTGTGGGGAATTCTGAGGCCAAGTTGACACCTTGAGCTCTAGGTCACGTTCCTCGGGCCATTCCTGAGCAGTTTTGCAGTGTGGCATGAAGCACTGACTTGCTGGAGGTGCCGTGGCCATGAGGGAGGGACACTTGGTCTGCAACAGTGTTTCAGTGAGTGTTGCATGTCACATGAATGCCAGGACCTTCCAGCAGAAGATTTTTCCTACACAGAGCAGGAGGCCACTCACCAGCTGCAGAGAGGTGAGGTATCTCTTCCACCACAGGTACTTCTGCATGTGAGGGCCGAGCGCAGCCAGGCCGTAGTAAGAATACATAACAGTGTGAATAAAGGAGTTGATCAGGCCGATGAAGAACGCTGCAGGATTCAAACAGAGACATGCAGAAACACTTGTGAATTGATGTAAGCCAGTAAAAATGTTTCAAACCTTTGATAAAAGGAGAGAGGATAAAGGGAGAATACAAGTACTGACAGTGGGTGAATTAAGTTTGAACAGGTACAAGTTTCAGCTTGTGAGGCAGCAGACACAGTGGAATGATGCAGTAAGATGCCTTGAGGATACCAAAACTTTCTGTAAGTATCACAGTTTAGTTTCTGAGCCTTTCAGTAACATAAAATGAAATTGAAATTAAGTTATTTTTGCATTAATTGACCACAAAGACAATGGACAGTAAGAATTAATGAGCTTAAGGAGTGGCAGAGAAATAACTTTGTTCTCTGAATGAAATGTTTTCTGATTCAGTCTCTTTTTAGTGTGCTTTTGGATTATTTGTCAATGTAAACATCACCACATAAACACACCTCTCACCCACTGCGTGTTAAGGTCCAGGGAACAAAACTAAATGTCAGATATCTTAGGAATGAAAATAAGCACACATTCTTTGCAAGCCTCCTTCAACAATCCAAGTTCAGTGATCTTGTTAAAGGGCGTATTCAAAGGAGTGTACAAATCTTGTTAAAGGTGCGCTTCTGTAGCTGGTTTTATTTCATTAGTTTTTTATATTGTCAATAAATCCCGTGAAAAGACCAAAAACAACAATGTGTTCCTCGATCTCCCTGAACCTGTCTGTGGCACTTAGTCCAAAGACTATTTCCTCCTACAGAGGACGTAATTTTTTTTTTCTTTTAAATACATCACAAGTATATAGTTGCATTAAAAAATGCTTAAGGGATTAAAACAACAGGACACCAAATATTACTCTAACAGGAGTAAACCATGTGATTGTCAGGGACTATTTTCAGCTGTTAATACACATTGAAAATAACCTACAATCTCTCTTTAGGAATACATCACCCAGCACAACACTGCGGCTCGTTTATTTCTTTTAGTAGATTTTGGATTACATGGAATAAAAATAAAACGGACTTTGGCTTCACAGACGATACTTGTTCCTGGAACAATTTAATGTTGGGTTTGGTCTGTTCATGGGATTTGTTGAAAATGCACCTTCATAATCTCCAGACATATCCCAGTAAGGCTTTATATTAAGGTCCTTGTTATAAGGTAGTTAAAAGGAAATAAGTTCCTTATAAAATGCTCATTAACATCATGTGTTACTAGGAAAATATTAGTGTTAATAATGGCATCATAAACATGTTTACTGTTTGATTATAAGCACTTATAAGGGGCTTGATAATTTATACACATAGCTCAGTTAACTGTTGATAAGTGTATAATAAAGGATTTGTTAACCTGAACCATGTAGCTGCAAAAAGCAGAGCTGCTTGCTAATAAATGCGCAATAAAGTTATGCATTACTGTCAATAAACAAAATAATATAAAGCTGAGTAAAGGTTTAACAATGACACAATGGGTAAGGTAGTAAGACTTGAAAAATGAGTTTGTAATGCTGTTTTAAACAATGATAAGAAACCTAACAGGGCTTTTATAAAGGATGCATGATAGTATGCGCCGACGTTGGATTTAAAATGAACCATTAGAATCTGTCAACATGTTTTTTCTTATTTTGCACAATGAATGAATATTACGTACATCGGAAAGTATTGTATTTCATGTCTCCATCTGCTGGTGGGCTGTCACGTCAAGAGCATGCATGTATATTATGATGTTAATTCCACGACAGAAGAGACTTGATAACCACTAAAATTAGGTGGGGAAAAAAGTAGATATATCGATAGCAGTATCGGTTATCAGCCAAATGAGTATATCGGTAAATCCAATACCATGCATCCTTAGCTTCTATTAATGATTTTAAGCAGTATAAATTATAAAATTTATACATTATCAACAAGTTTGACGTGTTAATGTCTGGTAAGAACACTAATATAGTCTTATTAACACATACTTTTGTTAATAAACACCTTATAAGGGCCTTACTACCTGCTAATTTTACAATATGCTTGAAGTTTATCATGGGATTTTTGCCCAGTGACGCCAAAATTAAACTACCTACCCCAGCTTTAATGTAAAGTGTTTCCTTAAAGCAACAATCTCCATCCACAACGTGTACACGCCGTTTTTTATATATCATCATACCACTTATAGCAAATGACTAAAAAGGTTGACTTACACTGTCCGCCGGGCACATACTTGATTCCTGCCCACCAGTTGAACATCAGGGGGCCGTGGTGGAAAATGTGGAGGACCGTCAGCTGGCTGTCCTTCTTCCTCAGGATGAAGAAGATCTGCTCATACAGAGGACGCTGTTAGTTTTAACTCTGCATTCTGAATTTTACCGATACAGGAAATGTTTAAATAAATACGTACAGTGTCACTGAGCTCTATGACCTTAGAGAAGAAGAACCACCAGCAGGCTCTGGCCATCTGGAGGATTAAAACAATGGAGAAATGTGGGTTTTACTCTGTAGGATTATTATAATGTGAATTATATTCAACTTGTAGCTTGTGAAACTTCTGCACAGGACACTTGCTTACCCTCAGTGCCAGCGGGTTGGTGCTGTAATCTACAGGCTGACAGAGGAGGCTGTAGCTCGAGAGCCAGGATGTGACCAGGAACTGGAAATGTTTACACAATCACTTCATGAAACACCAGAAACATAACCGTTTCTATCAAAAAACAGAAGTTCCTAAGAGGAAGCAGCAGGTAAAAGCTGCAAACGTGAGTGTTTCCATCATCACTGTGCTCATGGTTAATTTTTTACTTGTTGAAACAGAGCAAATCACAGCACAGCCTCACCTCACAGAACATGTAGCCAGACAGGCCGACCATGGCAAAGTTGTAAACAATGAGAACCACTTTGAGGTCAACGGGTTCTCTGTGTTTCATCAGACGAGGGCCGGCCCAGACCACACAGAGGTACACCAGGAAGATGAGTGCCACCGGGACGGGGGAGTAGACCAGCAGCCATGGGTCCGTCCTCTTGTCTGGAACATAGAGTTCTGTGTCAGGGACTATTTACAAATGAATAAATACATTACAGGACACATCTCTGGCTGGAATTACACGTTTAAATAGCTGCCTTGACTTGCCCAAACTCTCTACAAGGAATTTTGTTTTAGTCTGCACAGGAAATGCCAGGTTTTTACAGTTTGTCTTGTTCCAGTTCAGCTCAGATGACCTGTTGTGTGTGCAGCTCTGTTCATGCAAACCAAATCCTCATTCAAATGCAGATATAAACTTGAACTTTGTAAACTTGACAATCAAAGTGTCCTCTGTATGTTAGTGTCGCTGTTCCTCCCACTCCTCTGTCCCCCCCACTGTTACAGTATAATCACTTACACATGTAGCATGGTGGCTAATCATGTGACAGTCATGCGAAGACAAACTAGAGAGCACATCTGCAGCTACTAACTCCCACACACACTGTGTATTGTTGAGACTGAAGTCTACATGCAGGAAAAATATTCATCCTCATACCTCCATTGTCCACTATCCTCTGGTGCACAGACAGGACACTTTGCCATGCAGAAGCCATCTTGAAACCTGGAAACAAAATGAACTTCAGTGATCACGAAAGAGCGCTGAGAAGATTTGAATCATTTCCTGTTTCTCTTCACTATCTTTTTTTCTTTTTTTCTTTTTTAGACCGGATCATTTGGTCGATACACGATCACCACAGCAGAGGGCGCTGTTTCCCACCATAATGTGACTATCATTATTATTTTAAATTTCATTTGCTGCTTTTTAATTACACACACAAGTAAATGCTCTCTTGTCCATCATGGGGCATAGAAAGATAATTTATTTAATTATTTAGAGATACAGATTTAGATTAATAAACACAAAATATTATTTTTCAAAAAATGCAACGTACTAAATTATGATGTGTTATTCTAGATTAAACTACAAAGCACTATATAAAGTAAATTAAATTAGACCTGCCTTTACCAACTACAACCTTAAAGGAATGTACGCACTGATGCATCAATAATTATTATCCAATAAAGTCACATACAATAATACAGGGCTGCAGAGTGTTGAGGTTTTTAAAGCAAACTCCTATTTTTATTTATCTTTTTTATTTTATTGTGTATTTATTTATTAATTTGTATTAATCTGTTTTTTTTGCTGGCATATTCTTCCATTTTGTTACGTATTTATTTATTTTAATTTATTTATTTACTTATTCATTGATGGATCTAAAATTGTTTATTTTATTCATTGTCTTTTTATTGTGTAAAGCACTTTGCGTTGCATTGTTTGTATCAAAAGTGCTATATAAATAAAGTTTGATACAATATTCTGCATGAATACTTTAAGTATATTTTAACACTGATATTTTTGCATTTTCACTTCAGTATGATTTTTGAATGCAGGGCTTTTACTTACAGTAACAAGTATGACTCAGCATGTCGTACAGCCAGTGGTATTTAGTATTCAGAGCTTTTATTTTCTGAATACTTGCATCATTGGCTCCTTCGACACACCAAGTTATTACAAAATAAACTTTTATACAAAAAAAAAATAGCATTGACAGTATATTATTATAAAAAATAGCAGATGTTTTTGATCACTTTCTCCATGATATAAATATAGATGATAAATCTTGATTAGCTGGCATCAAACTT
Source organism: Epinephelus moara (assembly GCF_006386435.1). Taxonomy (NCBI): domain Eukaryota; kingdom Metazoa; phylum Chordata; class Actinopteri; order Perciformes; family Serranidae; genus Epinephelus; species Epinephelus moara. The sequence goes on along the minus strand of NC_065515.1, from coordinate 14,644,475 downwards.
TGTCTTGTGTGGGTCTTGCATTAATTTTATTGTGGAAATAACATGACAGTTATATTACATACTGAGTATAAATGATGGAAACATTATCTACACTGAGGTCATTATAAATCAAACTACACTGGTGATTCACTGAGAGTTCCTACAGAAACATCATATACTTTTTCTTAATCTTATTCTGTTGTAAAACTGAACCTGTTAAAATAATTTGATGATATTTTCTATTTAATGTGATGGGACCATAATAAGTTCAATTAAACACAATAAGTTTGTGCTCTAGAAAAGGATCAGCACTCAGTGAATAACCTCCTAAGCCCTATGATAAGCTATCATGGCAAGGCTTAACTATACAGACCAATGAGCAGTGATAACCAACATGTCTTTGGGGTCATCAGGTGGGAACCTCCTTTCACCAGTGTTTCGTCTAGTTGCTCCCACGACACCTCCGGGAGGCTAGACAGTGATCTCTAGCGTCCCAGAGACACTCCCCTAATGCCAGGACTCACTGCTCCCCGCACCGACCCAACAGTCTCCTTTACCTTACATTATACATGGCTTTCTCAGCACAAACAGCACCGCCACCTTCAACAAACCCATAATACCTTCACATGGTAACATACTATAATTCTTTGACAATAAGGAACATCATGTGCACGAGGAGGCAGAACAATGTGGGACTTTCACACAAACAGTACCATCAAGATTCCTGTTTAACTGAGTTGTAGGAGCTGAGGGAGAGATGACTGCTGTCGCTGTGAGCTGCACTCAGTTTGGGGTTTTTTGAGGTTTGTGGTTGCTTCTCATTCACTGGGTCGGTGTGCGTCTGCCTTTCCCATCCTAAGAGAGACAGGGAGAGAGAAATGATTGACGTTAAATCTGTTACAGCTCAATTTAATAATCACAGGAACCAAAACACTTCTTAAAAAGTTTTTAAAGTGCAGCTTCAAATTGCAGCGTTATATCAGGGGTAAAATCACAGACAGTCTGTAATGTGGCACATGGAAACAGCATGTTTCTGTACACAGCAGAAGCACAATAACATGCTTTCTGTCCACTCCTGGTGCTGCAGGTACTGCTGACTAGGGCTGGGTGATATAACAATATATTTTTCAAGCAAGATATAGATTTAGACAATTCAGTTTATATCAATATAAAGTCAAGTTGTGTTACATAACACATGCCAGTGTGCATCTCTCCTCTCTCACGCTCTCTGCACAGCTCAGCCTCACTCACGAGTTCTCCACCAACACCAAGAGACACAGAGCTGCTCTTCTGACTAATCTGTTAATTAGTCTACAGTACGATGACGGTCTATATGTGCACGTGCTACGCTGAATCAGTCTGTGATCTGAATGAAATGACCTCAACACATGTGCGATACAGCGCTGTGCTGCATGTGTGGGGGACAGAGCTGTTTGATTGTGTCAGATGAGCGTTTGTTTGCTAGTTTGTGTGTGAGATAGACCTAGTGCGTCACCGTTCTTCTTGGTAGTCGTAGTTTAATGTGTGACACTGAGACAGCGCCTGGATGCAGGCAACAGATGTGTTTAAAAAATGCAGCGAAAACTCAGATGTTTCATATAAAAAGGCGTATGTAACACGGACAAAGTGTCTCTCACTCCCTCCCGTCCTCAACCTCTCTTTTGATGCTCTGTGCAATAAAAAATATTCAAATCATTTTCCAGCACTAGATTCATTTGAAAGGCCATGGAAAACTTTTTAACTCCTCCCACAAAGATTTTTAATTGTGTCAAACTACATTGGACTTAGGCCTACTTGATACTTTTATAGTCATGTTACAGTTTAGTGTCCTGTGCTGCAAACCTTTAAACCTCTGCAGCTCCACTGCTGTGTGCAAAAACAGTAACGTACAGCCCTGCTATTTATTTTATATCATGTTTCCTTTACTTGTTGTGCAGCTGTTTACTTTCAAACAGGGAATAAAATCCCTGTCTTTGCATTTTATTTTGATCAGTCTGTTTTTATAAAAGTGCTTGTGACGTCTCAAATGTGTCTTTGACTTGCAACATGTAGCCCATTTCGTAGAAAATACCGAGATATATATTGTGTATCACCAGTCAGCCTGAAAATACAGAGTTCTATCTATCTATCTATCTATCTATCTATCTATCTATCTATCTATCTAGTTCAGTAGAAAGAAAATCGTTGTCTCTCCAATATCTCCAACACTCACACGCAGCAACGAAGGCCCCAGCCAGTTTGTCACCGAGTTAGTGTCATAAAATATTTAATGTTAAAGTTTGACAGCAAAGCGTTACTATCTGTTCAAAGATCAAATCAAGTCCAGCACATAGACCGGTAGATATTTAATAGACAGTGAATAAAGACTCTGACTCTTGATAATGAGCACCATGAGACAACTGTTCACACTGTTGGCATGTTGTTCCCTCTAGTGGACACTAGTGAGTACTGCACACAGGGACAACACCCTCTACGTCTTGCGTGTTTGTGTGTAACACCTCACCACTGTGTCTTATTTCTGCTTCTTCTTGTTGAGGTAGCTCTGACAGTAGAAGTTACTGAAGAGGACGATGAGGGTGACACAGTAACCAAACACCAACAGGTTCAGGGAGTCGGGATAGTCGCACTCTGTGAACAGGTTGTAGCCTGAGTGCAGGAGGACCAGCAGGAACTGCACCTGGAGAGGCAGCTCACTTCAAACATTTTGTATTTTATTTATTCACAAGTGTTGCCACACAGAGCAGGAGGCCACTCACCAGCTGCAGAGAGGTGAGGTATCTCTTCCACCACAGGTACTTCTGCATGTGAGGGCCGAGCGCAGCCAGGCCGTAGTAAGAATACATCACAGTGTGAACAAAGGTGTTGACCAGGCCGATGAAGAACGCTGCAGGGTTTAAACAGAGGAATGTAAAAACACTCAGACAGAAATGGGGTGGTTCATTCATCTATTTAAGCTGGAGAGATCAAGTCCTCACTGTGAGTAAATTGAGTAACAGCTGGTACAAGTTTCAGCTTGTGAGGCAGCAGACACCGATGACACAGGATGGGATGACGTAGTAACATTTTGTTAGTATTACAGTTTCGTTTAGAGCATTTCACACACAGTAATTAGGCTATTGTTATTTGCATTTATGAAGCAACCAGTTAATGGACTAGAAAGCATTTGACTACAAAGAAGATGGAGAATAAGAATTAATCACCTCAGGGAATAATAAAGAAATTACTTTGTTTTCTCATTGTTGACTTTGTTGTGTTCTTATTGTCAAGTTTTACAACAACACATGTTGTTGTTGCAGCACTATCTTTTGTTCGAGGGTTTTCCCCCATTTTTTTCAATTAGCACATGTGCTTTTGCATTATTTTTATTTAAGCACCATCATACCACTACACAATAAACACCCACTCACTCCGTCTGAAGCTCCTGGGGACAAAGCTGAATGTCTGCTATCACAGCTGTCACTGGTGAAGTGGCATTATTAAACTGAATAAGGCAAAATAATTGGCTATTAAAGTTGATTCTGATTCTAATACATGAACACAGCAGGGCTCTGTAGTTTGTAGCAAATGTTAAACATGTGCTGTACTGAGTGGCAGCACGTCCTCGTAGCGCTACCTGGATTCAAGCCAATGAATTAATAAATAATCACATGTTGTTGTGGTTTTTATGTGACTTCATGTGAGCTACTGGATGCAAGAATTTCCTTATGGGCATGAAGACAGTATGTATCTATCTATGTGAGTATACTACAGGAGTAAATGGTGTGTTTGTCGGGGACTATTTTCAGCTGTGGATTAATACACATTCACAGCAGCAGTCCAGGATGGCAGGATGGGGAATGTGGGACTGGTTCAAAATAAACTACAATGCATATATAATTATAAATGTGACATGTTCCTACATGGGCACTGTAGTTTATTTTGAATCAGACCCACATTCCCCATCCTGGACTGCTGCTGTGAATGTACACTAACAGAGAGCACTTGACTTACACTGTCCGCCAGGCACATATTTGATTCCCGCCCACCAGTTGAAGATCATGGTGCAGTGATGGTAAACATGAAGGAACGTTAGCTGGCTGTTCTTCTTCCTCAGGATGAAAAAGATCTGCTCATACAGAGGAGGCTGTTAGAGTTTCAACTCTGAATTATGAATTTCACTGATACCGCAAACGTTTTAACAAATACGTACGGTGTCACTGAGCTCTATGACCTTAGAGACGAAGAACCACCAGCAGACTCTGGCCATCTGGAGCGAGGAAACAATGGAGTTTTACAGATTATTTATTCAGGTAACTGTGTTTTATCTTTCAAAATATACAGTCAGGTGTCTGTTGGGATTATTTTACTGCAAATTATTCAACTTGTAGCTTGTCAAAGACCAAATTTTCTGCACAAGACACTTGCTTACCCTCAGTGGCAGCGGGCTGGTGCTGTAATCTACAGGCTGACAGAGGAGGCTGTAGCTCGAGAGCCAGGATGTGACCAGGAACTGGAAATATTCACACAGTTACTTCATGAAAAGATACACCACCAGTATAACCACTTAACAGAACAGAATGCAGCACAGCCTCACCTCATAGCACATGTAGCCAGACAGGCCGACCATGGCAAAGTTGTAAACAACGAGAGCCACTTTGAGGTCAACGGGTTCTCTGTGTTTCATCAGACGAGGGCCGGCCCAGACCACGCAGAGGTACACCAGGAAGATGAGTGCCACCGGGACGGGGGAGTAGACCAGCAGCCATGAGTCCGTCCTCTTGTCTGGAACATAGCAGAGCTCTGTGTCAGGGACTATTTACAAATGAATACATTTACAAATTTATAAATATATTAAAGGACACATTTCCCCTTGATCTGCCTAAACATTCAGCACGGATTGTTGTTTTACAGGAAATATCAGGCTTTTTCAGTTCGTCTTGTTCCAGTTCAGCTCAGATAACCTGTTGGGAGTGCAGTTTTGTGAATGTCATATTAAATATTAAATTCACAAATAAATAAATTGGCACCGGAGAAAAATAAGTCAGTTTCTGCCTGAAAATGAAAGGGTCATCACTATGTTTGAGCCTCTGTTCCTCCAACTCCTATATGTCCACCGCTGTAACAAGATACAAGTTTTAAAAAGTGGCAAGGTAAAAAATAATCATACCTCCATTGTCCACTATCCTCTGGTGCACAGACAGGACACTCTGCCATGCAGAAGCCATCTGGAAAATAAATAAAAATACAAGATATAAAGAGAGTTAACAAAAGGAAGAAAAAAACACACTAAAATCTCCAGCATTTAAAGATAAATATCTGCTCACTGGTAAACACCTTGTCACAGATAAACTTAGGTGACAAGTACTGAGAAGATTTATAATCACTTCCTGCTTAACTTGTTTTACATGATGCTTTGGTTGTGGTTAGCACAGCAGGGGGCGTTCCCTTGCCTTACTTTTCATTTGGTGCTCACATCATGTATTGTTCCATGTAATTAAACACTCACATTCATCAAGGGATATATATAGAGAGAGAGATAGATAGATTGTTGATACAAAACATCAGTAAACTACTATACTATGATATCTTATTATAGATTATACAGCATTAAATTAATATTATACCTGCCTTTACAGCTGCAACATTTCAGTGACGTACACACTGATGCATCAATAATGATAATCCAGTCAGGTAATATACACCGATCAGCCACAGCATTAAAACTAATGACAGGTGAAGTGAATAACATTGATCATCCTCTTACAATGCAGTATTCTGCTGGGAAACTTTTGGTCCTGGCATTCATGTAGATGCCAGTTGACATGCACCACCCACCCTCTCATACACTCTGTCATGGCAACGGCACTCCCCGATGACAGTGTTCCAACCAGCGGGTCTATGTACCATGCCACACTGTAAAAACTGCTCAGGAATAACCCGAGGAACCTTACAAAAACACTTATGGCATCAACCTGGCCTCCAACTTCCCCAGATCCAAATCTGAGCGAGCGTCTGTGGGACATTCCAATACCCCAGAGTCTAGTCAGAGTCTAGGGGGGGTACTGCCATCAGGGAGTGTTGTACTTGGTCCGCAGCAGTGTTTTAGTATCAAGTAGCATCCACATGAATGCCAGAGGTTTCCCAGCAGGACATTGCACTGTCATGAGATGATGAATGTTATTTACTTCACCTGTCAGCGGGTTTAATGTCGTGGCTGATCAGTGTATATTATTCAGATATGGGCCATTGTGGCATTTCGAGAACATTTCAATGCTGATATTTTTGTACTTGAATGCAGGACTTAACTTGTGACAGTTACAAGTGTGACTCGGAACGTCATAAATAAGTCATGGTAACATGGAAAGTATATTATTAATATAATAAAAAATAGATGTTTATGTTCATTTTCTCCATGATGTAGATATAAATCTTAATTAGCTGGCATCGAACTTTGTCTTGTGTCTGGGCTTCATTACCCAAAGTTACATCCTCTACACTTTCTCAACTTGCATTATTTTTTTATTGTGGAAATGAGCATGACAATTATATTACATACTGCATCAAAAACAAGTCGACTAGTCACAATATAGTGATACAAATATTATCTACAATGAGGTCAGTACAAATCAAACTACACTGTTTATTCACTGAAAGTTCCTGCAGGAACATCGTAAGAGCAAAATACGTTTTATACCATTTTAAAAACTGATCTTGTTAAAATAAACTGATGGTATTTTTATTTTGTGTGAATGGACCATAATAATCATTTAACATAGGAACACACTGTGATGCTTTGACAGTAAGGCACATGTGCATGAGAGGGCACCGTGTAGGATTTTCACACACAGTACCATCAAGATTCCTTTTCATCGGTGTTGAAGAAGGAGCTGAGGGAGAACTTTCTGCTGAGGGTCTCTGGATTCTTCTCATTCATCGCGGCAGTGTGCTTCTGCCTTCTCCATCCTATGTAAGACAAGCAGAGACAAATGGTAAAAGTAGAATCTAATAAGGTAAATTTAAATACATAAAAATACCCTATCACTTCTTACCTTAGGGGTGTGTTCTTTCCGGCTGTTCACAGTTTCATAAAGCTTCACAATCTGCAGGAGAGTTAAACATATCCATCTGATTCATTCAGAGCACACGTGAGCAGATGTGAACACTCGCTCACAGCTTCAAATTGCAACATGACATCAGGGGAAAGTTGAAAACAAAATCAATAAAATCCTGAAATGTGACAGATGGAAACTACAGCAAGTGTCTCTACACACCAGTAGTTCAAAAATATGCTTTTTGTGCACCCCTTTTTGTGCCAATCTTAGCTACACATCATGTTCACATGCAGTTTTTTCAGCGTTAATATATAAACTCTGAATATTTCAAAACTCCTGAATGGAAATTAAACGTCCTCTCCCTCCTCCTCTTGTTTTCTTCTCTAATCTACATATTTCAATCTGCATTTCGGTGTTTCGTTGTTGTTACGTTTTTTTTATTTCTCTCTAAAGGAGGGTGTGAACTCATTAACACTGCATGCATAGAAACCAGCAGACGCTATTATTTCATGTACAGCTTCTGATGCTCAAATGTGGAACAAATTGCCAGCTGAGCTCAGATTTGAGACAACGCTGCCCACTTTCAAATCAAAGCTAAAGGCCTATCAGTTTACCATTGCTATTCATTTTCTTGAAATCAAATTTGTTTTATTTTTTTAAAATTTGGTTGTTTGCTTCAATCAAAAATGTTTCTTGTGCTTTAACCTGTGTAATCTGTAGGGCATTGCCTCTGGGTATAATGTACAATATGAATCCATTTGCATTTCTTACAGAAATTAAGTTCAAAGTCAAGTTCAAGTTTATTGGCATGAGATAAAACTATGTTAATCCCACACCAGGGAAATTCACAGTGTGTGAAAATACATAAAAATTACAATGAAATGCTTGTGCTCTGTGACACTCTCTGCCTACACAAACAGCATGTAGCGAGGCGTCATAGTACAGTACCATCTTTACACCTCTGGCCATGGCTGTTGCCAGCAGAGAGGCATAAAAATCTGGCTTCCCATGTGGCTGGTTTTTGCTCGTCAATGCACATGTGGCATTTTCTAAGGCTGAATCCAAATGTCCACCCTCTGGACTCACAGGCTGAGCCCTCGTAGACTTCGTATGTACTGTGATGTGTTCACTGTCCCCACATGAAGTTTGGGAGGGCAGAGACTGCAAGCCGCTGATAGACAGGCCTCAAGCCTGTGTCATTTGTTGCTGTGGAAATTGTTAAGTGAAGTCTGCAGAAAGTCCACTTTAGGCTCCTTGTAGACTGGATGGATTGTGGGTATGGACTGTCCTCAGCACTCCCAGACTTCCCATGAATGCACCTGCAAAGTCCACAACTCTGCATGTGCTGTGACGCTCAGACATTTGGATTCAGCCTAAGTACATGGATGCGGATGGGTTCAGAAAATGGAGAACCATGCTGCAGACGTGAGTTTTCAATACACTGCCCCCTACAGCTTGGGAGAATATTGGTTCGCAGCGAAGAGAAACCTGAACAAAGTATAAAACATCTAAGATTTCATCATTACGATATCACATCAACTCATGTCAGTGTGTTTGTAACGCCTCACCACTGTGTCTTATTTCTGCTTCTTCTTGTTGAGGTAGCTCTGAAAATAGAAGTTACTGAAGAGGATGATGAGGGTGACGCAGTAACCAAACACGACCACGTTCATGGAGTCGGGGAAGTCGCACTCTGTGAACAGGTTGTAGCCTGTGTGCAGGAGGAACAGCACAAACTGCACCTGTAGAGGCAGTCGGGGGAAAGCTCAAATCAGCTTATATCACAAACATGTTGTGTTTACAACTCCTGCCACACAGACCGGGGGGCCACTCACCAGCTGCAGAGAGGTGAGGTATCTCTTCCACCACAGGTACTTCTGCATGTGAGGGCCGAGCGCAGCCAGGCCGTAGTAAGAATACATCACAATGTGAACAAAGGTGTTGACCAGGCCGATAAAGAACGCTGCAGGATTTAAACAGAGGAATGTAAAAACACTCAAGAGTGCCAATAAGAATTAGGCTGTAAGTATTTCAAACATGTAGATCAGGACGAGTTCAAGCACTGATAGTGAGTGATTTAGACATCATAATCAGTTTTTCACGAGGTCATGCCACTAACACTCACAGTAAATGACTAAAAAGGTTGACTTACACTGTCCGCCGGCCACGTACTTGACTCCCGCCCACCAGTTGAAGATCATGGTACCGTGGTGGTAAACATGAAGGAACGTCAGCTGGCTGTTCTTCTTCCTCAGGATGAAGAAGATCTGCTCATACAGAGGACGCTGTTACAGTTTCAACTCTGCTTTCTGAATTTCACTGATACCACAAACGTTTTAACAAATACGTACTGTGTCACTGAGCTCTATGACCTTAGAGAAGAAGAACCACCAGCAGGCTCTGGCCATCTGGAGCGAGGAAACAATGGAGAAATTTAGTTCACTGTGAGTTTTATCTTTCAAAATACACTGTCAGGTGTGTGATAGGGTTATTTTACTGCAAATTATTCAACTTGCAGCTTGTCAAAGACAAAATTTCTGCACAAACATCAAAGACACTTGCTTACCCTCAATGCCAGCGGGTTGGTGCTGTAATCTACAGGCTGACAGAGGAGGCTGTAGCTCGAGAGCCAGGATGTGACCAGGAACTGGAAATATTCACACAGTTACTTCATGAAATGATACACCACCAATATAACCACTTATATTATAATACAGAAACCTCTATACCTGAGTAAACAGAACAAAAAGCAGCACAGCCTCACCTCATAGCACATATAGGCGGACAGGCCGACCATGGCAAAGTTGTAAACAATGAGAACCACTTTGAGGTCAACGGGTTCTCTGTGTTTCATCAGACGAGGGCCGGCCCAGACCACGCAGAGGTACACCAGGAAGATGAGTGCCACCGGGACGGGGGAGTAGACCAGCAGCCACGGGTCCGTTCTCTTGTCTGGAACATTAAAGAACACCGTGTCAGGGACTATTAATAAATACATTGCAGGACACGTCTCTGGATGGAATTACACATTTTACGAGCTGCTTTATGTTTAGCTCAGACGACCTGCTGTGTGTGTGCAGTTTTGTGAATGTAAGTCAAAATAAAACATTTGCACAAAAGAAAAAAGGAAAGCAGTTTGAGTCTGACAGTGAAAGGGTCCGCCCTATGTTTGCGTCAATGTTCCTCCCACTCCTCTGTGTCCACCACTGTAACAAGATTATCATTTTAAAAAGTGGCATGGTGGCTAATCATGTGACCAGACACAAAGCAGTGATTGTGAACATAGCTGGAAAACATCTGCAGCTCCCAACTCTCACACACATTGGCTTGTTTAGACTGGGAATCTCTACAATACAACTACAGGACAATATGAATTAGATGTTAAAGTAGGAAAATGTATCATCATCATACCTCCATTGTCCACTATCCTCTGGTGCACAGACAGGACACTTTGCCATGCAGAAGCCATCTGAAAACTAAATAAAAATACAGGATATTAAGACAGTTAATGGCCAAAAGAAAAAAACACTTTAAAATGGAATCACTGTGGCATTTAAAGGTGAAACAAACTCACTGATGCACACCTTGCAGCAGGTGTTTTACCGTTAAACCTGAGTGAGCACGCTGCACGCTGGAGAACCTTTGAACGCCACCTGGCAAACCAGTATCAGCAAAGTTCAACTTGCAGCGCGCTGCAGCCAAATCTGGATTTTTCTGAGATGATGAAACAATGAGGACGGACTGGAGCTACCAGCCGGGTCTTGTCTTGTCTTGGTCGGATCACCAAGTCCGGACTCCCCCGACGCCTTTTGTGTGACTCCTCAAATCTGCAAACTTTCTTGGGGGATTTCCCATGGTTCATAGCGAGAGTAGTGGACGTGGTTGTCCTTCCCCCGGCAAAGTCTGCACAGAGCAAGCATGCACAGCGCAAGGGAGACATGCACTAGAGTTGTATTTGCACGTGACAGCACCTGTCCCCTCAGGGTTATTCAACATCGCATATGCCAAAGTGCCTAAACGAATAAACAGACATGAGATCATGAGGACATGTGCTACTGGAGGCACTTCAGTCAAGTCCTGTAGGGTTTGGTGCAGGGATACTTAACTTGCTCTTCCACTTTTGCAAAATGACAGCAGGCTTAGGGCCAGGTAGTAAAATGTTATGAATATACTTATCAGATAAAATGAATATACACGACTAATCCAGTCGCAGCTGGAGTGGACACTGAGGATATGCTCAGTCTGGGGACCGGGCCTGTGTTTGTCACCAAGTTCACCAGCCGCGACACGGATTTGATGCTTATCTATTCGCGGTATTACGGTACGGATGGTTAAAGACCCCCGTTTTTCCCATTGATATACCAAATAAACAGTGCATTGTATTGCACATTATATGAATTTAAATTACAATATATTTTTTTTACTGTACTTTTTTTTTTAAATAAAAAAAAGGAGCTCCAAATTCAAAAACAACAAAAAATGTGCTTTACCCGTCTCTAAACAAAATGCTTTTTATAACTTATGAATGGATTCTTGTTCTAGGTGACCCCCACTATGATCATCACCTTTCATGCAATTTTACTGCATAGTTTGAGAAATTTAAAAAAGGTAAAATCTGCTCAAAATACAACATAAAAGTTTCCTCATATTAAATATTAATTAAAAATAAGCCTTCAAAAAGGTTACATAAATCTTTCAATGGATTCTTGTTCTAGGTGACCCCCAACTATATCCACATTTTATTATTATTTTTTACTTTATTAATCCCCAAGGGGGAAATTCAGTGTTTCAATTTTGATGCAATTTTACTGTATAGTTTGAGAAATGTAAAGGTAACGTCTGCTCAAATAACCCTGTAGAATAATCAAAGTTTCCTCTTATCAAATATTAATTCAAAAACATAGGCTACGTCATAGGTTACATAAATCTTACAATGGATTCTTGTTCTAGGTGACCCCCACTATGTCCATGTCAATTTTCATACAATTTTACTGTATAATTTTTGAAATTTAAAAAGGAAAAGCCTGCTAAAAGTACCCTAGAACATAATCATAATTTGCTCATATTAAAATATTAACTTAAAATAATCTTTCATAGGTTACATAAATCTTACAATGGATTCTTGTTCTGAGTGAGTGACCCCCACTATGTCCATATCAACTTTCATACAATTTTACTGTATAATTCATGAGAATACAATACAAAATTTCTTAATATTAAATATCTATTAAAAATAAGTCATCATAGGTTACATAAATCTTTCATAGGATTCTTGTTTCTGGGTGACCCCCACTATGTCTATGTGAACTTTGATGCAATTTTACTGTATAGTTTGAGAAATTTAAAAGGTAAAATCTGCTCAAATTACTTGACAAGAAACATATTGTATATAAATAAAATAAATTTGTCAATTTCCTTTTGAGTTTTCTGTGCACTGTTTATATACCTAATTCTCTGTGACAATAAGAGCGTATAAAACTGACAGTTTATAATGCTAGCATGTCTTCCCTGTCCTCAAGTAAGTCATGTTGTGTTCTCTAGCATTCTTTCTGTAGAATACTTTTAATATAACTGTCATATATAATATTTTAGTTATGCCAGGCCTATGTAAAGACACATGTACAGATTAAGAGAAAGCAAATACAATAACAACGTCTTTCAGCCTATGTGAATTTCATATTTTACAGTGTCTTCTTACTGCTTAGGGTTTTAAAGTGGTCCGTCGCATTTGTTCTTACGCCTCCTTTTACATTATCGTTTTGTGGATTTTTCTTTTTTCCAGACACAACCTACTTTTGTCTACAAGGGGACACTAATATAACATCAACACAACAATTTGAGCAGACTTTACCTTTAAATTTCTAATAAACTATAGTAAAATTGTATGTAAATTGATATGGACATAGTGGGGGTCACCTATACAAGAATCAATTGAAAGATTTATGTTAACCTATGAAGGATTTTTAAAATTAATATTTAATATGAGAAAATTATGATTATACTATAGGGTAATTTGAGCAGACTTTACCTTTAAACTTCTTATAAACTATGCAGTTAAAATTACATTAAAGTGGATATAGACATAGTGGGGGTCACCTAGAACAATAATCTTTTGAAAGATTTGTATAACCTATGAAGGATTATTTTAAAGTTATTATTTAATATTAGGAAACTTTGTATGTATTGTATTTCTAGCAGGCTTTACCTTTACATTTCTTATAGACTATACAGTAAAACTGCATCACATTTGATGAAGACATAGTGGGGGTCACATAGAACAAGAATCAATTGAAAGATTTATGTAACCTATGAAGGATGTTTTTTTTTTAAATTAATATTTAATATGAGCAAATTATAATTATATTAAGTGGCTTGGCTGGACTTTCGCCAATGACGGCTCACTTGACCGCAGTGATTTTTTATGCTTATCAGCACTGTGTAAAGTTATTGCCAATGCTCACATAGCACTTTCTGTTATTCAGTAATAGCCCTGTATTCTCCCACTGACAAGGACGGGATGCTTTTATTTTGAAAAACCAACACACAATATCCGGTCACACATAGTAAACGCGGCCGTAATCAGTAGTATAATTAACAAACTTAACGACATGCACTTCGTATTCCTGCTCAAACACAGAGCACCTGACAGCAGTAACAACAGGTAACACAAGAAAACACATGTGCTGAAGTTAACATATTTTTGACATGCTGAATGCATGCGTGAAACTGGATCTAATTAGCATATTCATCCCGCACCTAAACTCTAAATTATCATCCACCTCTGCCGTCAGAAATCCTCCACAGCTGCATCAACACCAGTAGACACAACACCACAGGCAATATAAACAACAATATTCACTTTTAATTCACGCACAAACCGCTGTGAAGACTAATAAGTTACTGCACTGCAAACCTCTGGTGCATCTCTCCACTGACTCTCTGAGGCACCTGGTGACACACTGATTTGAGCTCACCTTCACACAGGTAGAACGTTGCATGTCCAGTCTTCATCTCAGGTAAGTTTCCAATTCACAGTTTCAGAATCCATCACAGGTTGGTGTCCATTCAACTGTTCAGTGTCCATTAAAGATAAGTTTCCATTCATCTTTTTAACACGGTCAAAAAACTGTTTGCTTCCCCAGTGACACACCTGCAACTCATCACCTGCACCTCATCCAAATCACCTGCGTTTCCCTACTCTAGTGCGCCACCCCGTGTACAAACAACAAAACTGCATCTATTTACATGTAGTCACCATGAAACACAAATAATGTTACTGTGGCTCCAACATAGCTCTAAAAATAATATCCAGATATTTCAGGGTATTTTTGCGGTAATGATATTCGTGACATTATGACTAATTAGTTAAAACAAATTAGATAATTAAATAAAATAGGACTGCAACAAAATAAGTGATATAGTTTTACAGTTTGCCTTCAAATATTCAGGAAAAACTAAACAAAAATGATCTCTCATTTCTTTAGTTTGTGAACAACAGCAGCAACTCCAAAAAATCCTAAATGATTGAGTTGGTTTTTTGTCACCTGGACCTTTAAGCTCTGCTAATTCTAGCTTTCAAGCTAGATTTTGGCGAGGGAACAACTGGCATGAGCATTTTCGAAGGGGTTGTTTCCACTAAATGTTTTGTCTCTTACAATCAATGTACTCCTTCAAATTAAAGCTGTATATTGTCTTTTTCAGTGGCGTAAGGTAGTTAAAATGGGGCCCAGTGCACGCTATTATGAGGGGCCCTATTATGCCCTAGTTACAAGTTATGAAGCACACACACACACACACACACACACACACACACACACACACAGTTTTAGGTGTATATATATTTTAGCAACAGTGTGTCTTACTGCCGCTTTTACGTTACATCCACTTGCAGATACTTGATATTGGACACATTAACATATATTACACAGCAATCATCATTACATATCTGTATAAGACAAATCTACAAAAGAAAATAGGAAGTTATTAGTTTAATTTGATATTTCTTTTATTGGTAAATTATAGTTTTTTTTAAACTAGTTTATGTAGAATAAGTTTATAATTTGTTATAGATTGACAACCAGAAAACCATGATGGAGATGGGTTTGCCTTATTTAGGGCATGTATGGAAAATAGCACCATTTTTGTTTTAATGTCAGTTCTTCTTTGAACACAGGCGTATTTCCAGGTGGCAGTCGGGCCCCTCCACCCCATGGGCCCCAGTGCAACTGCACTGCCTGCACTGTCTATATTTACGCCCCTGGTCTTTTTAAAGAAAAGGACAACCAGCCTATTTGGGTAACAATGAATCGCCCAACACGTGTGCAGGTACCAAACAAATTAAAACAGGATTATTGTGGAAATCAAAATGATAACTAGGAAATCAAATAATTAGTAGTATTAACTGTAAAATCAGAAACCAAAGTATAAATGTATGTGGTTCCTTACATCTAATATTGACATAGTTTTCAACTAGCCCATAAACTTAAACGGCATATTCAAAATTCCTGAAATTCAGTAATGACTTGGTTTTTGTGCTACCCAAAGATTTTCAGTGGCTCATCTGGCCACCCCTGTGAAAACATTCTGGGGTGCCACTGACAACTTGTGTTCACTATGTTTTGCCCACTTTCTCCATGTTAAAAAAATAGGTATTAAATCTTGATTGGAGGATGAACAGCAGATCAAACATGCCATGTCTTGTGTCTGTTTTATTATAAGTATCGTAAAAGCTGAAAGTTACGTTCTCTACAACTTTTGTCCACTAACATTACACTTTTATTGCGGTTATAAACATGACAAGAATCGTACATGCTGCTTGTAAAAGACGTAGACTAGTTACAATATAGTGATAAAAACATTATCTACAATGAGGTCATTACAAATCAAACTACACTGTTGATTCACTAAAAGTCCCAACAGGAACATCACAGGAGCAATATGGTTTTTAAAATGTGCATTTTTTAAGAATTTAAAAACTGATCTTGTTAAAATAATTTGATTGGACCACAGTAATACCTTGATGTGGCAACACACTGTGATGCTTTGGCAGTAAGGCATATGTGTATGACTTTGACACACAACAGTACCATCAAGATTCCTTTTTAACGCTGTTGAAGAAGGA
Organism: Epinephelus moara; assembly: GCF_006386435.1. Classification (NCBI taxonomy): domain Eukaryota; kingdom Metazoa; phylum Chordata; class Actinopteri; order Perciformes; family Serranidae; genus Epinephelus; species Epinephelus moara. The sequence goes on along the minus strand of NC_065515.1, from coordinate 14,628,344 downwards.
GCTGAGGGAGAGCTGTCTGCTGCCGCTGTGAGCTGCACTCAGTTTGGGTTTTTTGGAAGTCTGTGGTCTCTTGTTGTTCTTTGTGCCGCTGTGCTTCTGTATTTTTCCATCCTATATGAGACATGAAGAGACAAATGATGAAGGTGTGATCTGTCATTAGTATATGATCATGGAATAAGGTACATTATATAATATACAGAAGGATTCTTACCTTAGAAGTTTGTTCTTTTTGACTGCCTACAGAGTCGCACAACTTTACAATCTGCAGGAGAATTAAATATGTTGATCCCATTTATTCAGACGACACATAAGCAGATGTGGACACTCACTCGCTTACTTCTGCTGTCAAAACTGTCTTATACAAACTCAACAACTGCACCTGCCCTTCACACTTTCTTCATATTTAAAGACTTAAAATCACTGAGAACCTGTAATGTGACACAGGTTAACTGTACAAGTGTCTCTACACACCAGAGGTACATGTAGAAAAATACACTGCTGCTGCAAAAGCATGCTTTCTGTTCTCTCCTGGTGCTGCATAGGACCTCAGCAAAGCTTCACACACACTGTGTAAACAAAATAAAAACCTTTTTCATTCCCGTGGACACAGCCGCCTCCTGCAGAGCAGACCTGGTGAGCCACTGTGCATTTTCAGTCTGTGTTAGTGTGTCAGCTTCCTTCAAACACACACTGTGAACCACGTACGTCTGGTGGATGTGGGAGAAGATGTGAACCACCTGCAAACAGCCAATCAGTGATGCATCAGAAGGCTGCAGAAAGGGTTTATTTACATATGAAAGTGTGTGTGACAGATGGGTGGTAAACATCAGGCTTACCTCTCCCACATACTGGACGAGGCTTTCCGTCAGAGGGGTTCCCAGTATCCCGCTGATCTGAGCACACAGCGCCCTCTTCTGTTTCATCTCAGAGCTCTTCTCCTCCTGCAGAAGACTTGGAAACTCCCACAAGCCTGCCAGCAAACCTTTAAACGCAAACGCACATGCACAAGATTAACTGGAGCTTTCTTTGTCTATTGTTATATTTTATTATCAGTTTTAATTAATTTTGCACTTTGAGTCACATTTTTAACAATAGTAATAGTAATAAACTTAATTTATAAAGCATTTTTCCAGACAAAGAAACAATGTGCTTAACACGGTTGTACAAGGATTTAAAACAGCAGGATTTAGGCAAATAAAATCCGGCAATTTAAGTAATACAGAAAGTACATGGGGGGGAAAAATGAAAAGAAAAGAACCACAACAATAAAGATAAATAGGCTACCAACAATAAAACAGATGAGTGATGTTGGCAATTAAATACCCTGAGGAAAACACTGAGGCAAATAAATTAATTATAATCATAATTATTAGAATAATTATTTTTTCATTATAATTAGATTATTAGACAAAAATAAAAGAGTAAAATACCCAGTGTCAATATAAGACGAGAATAATACTAATAATAATAATAATAATAATAATAATTATAGTAGTTTTTTTATTTGTTTGTTTTGTTTTTAAATCCATTTCAGCAGTGGTAGAAAAAAATTATCTTCAGTAAAAGTAGCAATATTATAGAATAAAAATACTCCGTTACAAGTAAAAGCTCTGCAATCAAATTACAAGGACAAAGGTATCAGCATCAAAATATACTTAAAATATTCATAATGAAGACTGTTGGACTCAGAATAAATTATTGTATTACAAGTGTTGATACATTTATGTGTTCATCACTTAAATGTTACAGCTGGTAAAGGTGGAGCTTATTTTAATTACTTTATATACTGATATATACTTGTGAATTTCCCCCCAGGATTAAATTATTTTTTTTAAATCTGTAATAATACATTAGAATTTTTGTTGTTGATTGTATTATCAATCTGAATCCACAAAGGACCTGGAAACTTATGTTTTCAAGTCACTGTAGTGGAGTAAAAAGTACAATATATGCTCTCTGAAGTGACGAGAAGTAGAACTACTTGAGTTAAGTTTCTTTTCACTGCTGCATTTCTGTATTTAATATTCTTCAAAGTTTGCTTGACTTAGAGTAAAATGACAATAAAAAAATCAAAATAAACTCTGATGGCGTAAAAGCTGCAGAGTTATTAAAGTCTATTAGAATAATGGACCTATGAATCACTGCTCACTTCCCCAATTCATTCCACAATTCAAATAAGGAAGTGAAAACAAAACAGCATTTCAATCTGATTATCAGGCTGGAGACGACTTCCTTTTGCAGCCAACCCTTGACCACCACAAACAGATCCCTGACCAGTGGCACACACTGCGAGCACTGACCTTTGTTCGGCCTCTGTGTGAGCAGGTACTCGTCCTCTCCCTCCTCTCCAGGTCTCGTCACCACACAGGTCAGAGTTCGCTCCACTCGAGGCGCCTTTTTTGCCGGCTTTCTGGGGAAGTTCTGAACTCCCAACTCATCGTCCCAGGGCTCCGTGGGACACAGCGGACACGTCCCACTGTTCACTGAGAGAGTAAAAAGTGCTTTAATATAATGTCATGACTATATGGAGGTCTGAAGGAGAGAAGAGGAGTCAGGACACTTACTACAGTCTTCTATATCAGGCAGGGTGGATGACTTCCTGTCCAGCTTCCCCAAGAGCTTCCTGGAGTTTGTCTCTTGTTTGACTTGAACCTACACATACACACGCTGTGTTAACCATCATGTACACTGAGAAATAAACAAATCCCACCCTTTTCACTATGATCTAAAGTATTAATCTGTTTTAGCACGTCTGCATTTACAGCCCAAAGCAAAGCACTACCCAAAACCATTGCTTACTAGCACTACTTTAGCACATTGGACATTTTTTACCTTGCAGAAAGAGTGGCAGTGAGACTGTACGGGACACTGGCTGCACAGTGGTCCTTTTGGGGTGCAGACTCGTGCACCCAGCTCCATCATAGCTTGGTTAAAGTCCCCGGGTCTCTCAGGGTCCACCAGTGTGTTGGCTAGACTCCTGAAATTGATCAGAAAAAAATAACTCAAAAACTGGAATCACAGCATATTCATTTAAGTAATTCACCCCCCCCGAATGAATGGATCTTAGGACTTTATTTCTTAGTTGAAACTTTAAAACCACATTAATACCATTTTACAAATACTGGCTTTGGTATTAAATATTTCTTTTTTTCAGTGCTGCGATCACATGAAACGCTGATATTCCTTTTCACAGTAAAGAGAGCATATTTGGACTTGGATTGGACTGTGGCAACTAAAAAATGTCTTTCAGATTCCCTAACCCCGTCCAGTTTTCTGTTTTATATCTTTAAGGAATATTTCTCTTTTGTTTTAAACAGAGGAATATCCCTCAAAGATTTCTTTTATATCTTAATATTTTAAAGGAATACTTCAGCCCCCAATTGAAAATGTGTGTATCTCAGCTCATGGCATGTTGAATTCATGAAGAAAACATTTTTCTTGCATGCCTCCACAGTGAACGCACAATCAAGAATAGAGAAAATTTCTTGATGCATTGAAGTCATCGGGGTCGACGCTTAACAACAGCACAACTATACCAAAATATCCATTTAAAAACTCTCACACAACTCGTGCAGTACAATCACAGTCTTATTTATTGAGTCCTATGTGTAGTACTTCCGAAACAGACAGCCCTTTCCAACGGGGAACTGAACTGGCAATGAAACTTATCTGTGCTCTCTTCAAAGCCAGACTCCATTAACAAAAACAGTAATTTAACCTCACTGAACACTGAAGCTGCTGGTGTACCACTCCCTCGATCAGTTAGTTTGCGTTGTTGTATGACTTTGTTGAATCCAAATTAACCCTTTAACACAAACGTCACACAAAAACTACTGATCAAGGCAGTGGTAGACCAGCAGCTCCCGTGTTCAGTGAGGTAAAATTACTGTTTTTTGTCAACATTATCTGGCTTTGAAGAGAGCAAAGATTAAGTTTAACTTTCTGTTGAGTTCCTCATTGGAAAGAGGTGTCTGTTTGGGAGGTACTGAGCATACAACTGGATAAATCAGACCTGGATTATACTGCACGTTTTATAAGAGTTTGTGACTATGACTTCAATTCATCAAAATTTCCCCTTTTTGGGATTCTTTCTTTATCAAACACGTGCCAAAAACATCATTCATTAATTCAAAAAAACATGAAATAAGTTATTGATATACACATGACTAGTGCAACAATTGTAACAGTGTGTTTATGAAAGCCAATGAAAATTGTATGCAGAGTTCGTATCTGACCATTACAGAGATGTGTTTGGGTGTCCGGCAGACATTTATGTTTATTGCATGCAGAACTTACAAAGGCAGGTAACAAATAAAACAACAGCATCACAGTAACATTCAGAGACATTAAAGTAGGTGCTGGGATCAAAACCAAGGATATCAGTTTGAAGTGTTAATCTCACCAAAGTGCCTCTGTTACTGCAGGACTTGTGCTGTCAGCACCGATGGCCCTCATGCGACACAGCACCCGGATCAAATTGCCATCCACGGCTCCAGTAACCTAGGCGACAGAGGTCTTTTCAGTCATCAGTGATAAACAAGGCAGTGCAGCTATCAAGTGTGGCCCCACAATTTTGCCTCGCCCACAGAAACACACCTGACCCAGTGCAATAGAGCCTATAGCTGCAGCAGTGTAGCGTCCCACTCCAGGTAGCTGTTTCAGAAGGCCGTCGACTGTGCGAGGCATCTGCCCTTTAAGCTCTGACACCACCTGCAACAGACCAGTGATACAATGAACACTCTGCACCTTCATATTTCATAAGTGATTGTTTAGCACAATTACATCTTTGCTCTGAGCCACAAGATCACAACACAGACCTTTTGAGCTCCTTCATGCAGTCTTCTTCCTCTGGAGTAGTAGCCAAGACCCGCCCACATCTGGTTTACTTCCTACACAGAAATTAAATCAATAAATTTAGTCTGAAATCAATACGATTTTAAAACCAGCCTCATCTTCAGAGACACTGCTTTTGTAGTGATCACCTCTAGTGTAGCAGCTGCAAGATCCTGCACCGTGGGCCAACGCTGGAATACAAGAAGAAAGAGTTTAAATTGGTGCAATATATTGATTACATTATATACTGCAAGGACTCCAGTGTGATGAACAACTCTCAACTACACCCACCTTCATCCATTTGTTGTAGTAATCTATTACTGTGGCCACTTGGGTCTGTTGCAGCATGATTTCTGAAACCCACACTGAAAAAAATGAGAGGAAACAGTTTAATGGAGAGTGTTTACAGTAGTTAATGATGTGTAGTTCTGACAAGAAAAGTGAAAAAACAACACGCACATCTTACCCCGTATGAGGGTGGGTGCTGGACCAAAAAAGTTAACATGTAAAAAACAAGTAAAGTTGAGCCATGTTGGCTCTTCCTCAGATGCTTACAAGCATCTGAGGAAGAGCTGACATAGCTCAAAACGTCATGCTATAAATAAATCACACTTGATTGGAGCTTTTTTGGTGTGCGGACTTTACTTGTTTTTTACTAATTATGACAAGAAAACATCTTCTTACCTGCATACGTTCTGATGTTGAGGTCTGACTCTGTCACAGCCTGTAAAATAAATACAAGGAGCCTTTTAGGATACTACATTGAATGATGCATTTTATTATTCAGTAAAAATAAATGCAAAATTAAAGTAATTTCAAGGAATTCGTGCTGAAAACCAGATGAGAATACTGTCTAAAAAAGCCAAGGCATAACAGGAAAGACTTTAGTAGAAATACGGTCAGATATTATCATTATGAAATTAAGATTAACCACACATTATTATTGCAATTTTCAACTGGGCCAATACAAAAGGTTATGAATTTTATTTAATTTTATTTTGATTTTTAATCAGTATGTTGTGTGCTCCCATTTCCTGTAAGTGTGACACATGACATTCTCTTACACTATCTTTTATATTTTTCCCATTTAAATGGATGTGTCACTGGTGCGTCGATCAATTTAATTAACAGGAGAGAGTGAAATGGGGGAGTGAGAGAGAGTTGGGAGATGACATGCAGCAAATGGTCACGAGCCGGAGTTGAACCTGCGACCACTGCAGCGAGGCATCACCTCTGTATATGGGGCGCTGCCACAACCCATACGCTACCGACACCCCGTAAAATGAATTTTTGAATAATTTTGTTAATAAATATTTCATGAGTAATAGCTGGTTGTCAATTGTTACTTCATATTAGTACATAAAAACAAACATTTATGTTGTTATGAGAGTGGTAACACACATTATAGAGTCTATTGTGCACAACTATAAATACAGGTGTACCTTGAGATTTTGGCATGCCATTTGGTGTGCCTTGGGTACAAAAAGTTTGAAAACCACTGTCCTAAATTCATTTACTGTGACTTTGTAATCCCTGTTGTTGTTGTTTTACTTTTAGGATCTGTACAGTGACAAAATAGATTAGAGAAAGATTAAATGCACTAATGAAAACCATCAAATGTGGTATGATAGAAATGTCAGTGATAAAAGCATCATTATCCAAATGAGAGAAAAAAATAATAGGTTTCTGTACAATGCTATATCCTCACCTCTGAACAAAACTTGCAACAACACCCCCCATACTTTAATAATGAAACATAACTAAGGTTCATCTCTAACAACCAAATACTTGGATTAATAAAAGACAACATTTCTTGTCAAAGTAAAGTAAAAAGTAAAAAAAAAAAATATTTATCCTTACCAGAGTCCTCCATGGCAGCTCTCTCTTTTCCTTGTCGTACCAGCGGAGGAGCTGAGAGCGCAGCAGCACCACATCAGCAGGATCAGGGAAAGTGTGGTATGTGGATGGTGAGGAGGCATTCGAGGTTTCCTCTGGGCAAACAAAAACATTAGTTTCATTTACACAAAACAGACTTTTAATAAGGCAAACGTCACTGATGTTCAAGCAAGTAACTGATAACCGATACAGATGTATCCACTTTTTCCCAACCTTATTTTAAGTGATCATCATGTCTCTTCTGTAGTGGAATTAACATCATATTATGCATGTCTACTCTTACTATGATGGCCCACCAGAAGATGGAGACATGAAATACAGCGCTTTTCAATGTATGTAATATTTATTCATTGTGCAAAATAAGAAAAAGCATGTTGGCTGATTCTGATAGTTAATTTTAAAGCCGATATCAGCCATTACAGATGATATACCTGTATTATCGTGCATCCCTACACTCTAAATGGGCTACAGACAAAAGTGTGGACAAAAATGGAGGATAATACTGGACAGAGAGATGTGGATGAAGTCTTACAACCACACCCACTAAAAAGAGGAGATTAAGCCTCATTATTTCAGTTTTTTTTCAAACAGAAATGTTTGTTTTCTACAGCTTTGAAGAGTGTTAGAACATTTTTTTGGGGAAAAAATCACTTTAAAGCCACAAATGTTATTAATATATAATATCAGTGTGTAGTTGGTGTTATGTGTGCTTATTCTAATGATGTTTTTTAAATACTTTACTGATACAAAAGCACAATTTTTTGAAAAAAGTTTTGCAATAAGTGTTTGCTTTAGCAAGAGATGCATGTTTTGCTGATTTTGAGTGAGGATTTGTGGCTATAGGTTCAAAAATAGTGCCTAAGCAATCAGAGAAAAATCTGCAATGTCTAATTCCGAGGCTGGACACTTCCAAAATCAGTTGAATGAAAATCTTTGTCACACTGTTTCAAACAAAATTGCAGAAATGTAACGTCAACATCAGAATGTCAGTATTTAATGTGAGTATTTAATGAGTGTCTGTCGTACAGGATTACATTACGCTGTGCATGAGTTGCTGTAATTGTGTTTATCTTCCATAAATCTCGTGCAGACTGCAGGATGTTTGCAGACAGTCATTCACAAACGCTATGTTGGTTCAAATTCACTATCATATTAATATGCACAATATTCAAAGTGTCTGTGTCTGTCTTTTAACATAGTAAGTTAAATAACATGATCATGTCTGCTACCTTGTTTCACAGCTGTGTTTGACCTCTTCCGCTTTGTCTTCGCGGTCTCCACCATCTCCAGTCCGGCTCTCTTTCCTTTAACCATCGCTGAACGCAGCCTGCTCATATTCAAACACCATGTGTGAAGACTTATATCATTTCTCTGCAGAGCACAAACTCTTCGGTTTACTTCACGGATTCATTCCAGCTCCCGCCACGTCCAGGACGGACTGCCGCTGCTCGTCCAATCCGCTGCAGGGAAGCAGCGGAAGTGCGTAGACGTCATCTCCGGTGGGCGGTCAAAAAAATAAAATTAGGTAACTGCGCTGTGTGCGGTTGTGCAACGAAAAAATAATATTATTTTTAATTATCATCATCAATACACTGGATTAAAGGAGGCTTTTATTTCATTAGTGGATAATGAAAATGACCACAATGTAATTTATCATTAAAAAAAACATTCAGAAAACTTATTTACAAACATATTTGATGGAGTACTTCACTTATAAAATGAGTTTGAAAAAAGAGGGTCTAAGTGGTCAAATTACTAGCATAAGGGAAAAGATTAATGAATAGAAGCTACTGGAATGTTGTTCCTTCGTATCAGGTCTGACAGTCATCAAGGGGTGCTCTTTTGTATTTGTACATTATTTATTTTCCTGTATTGTTTTATTTACTCATTATTATCATTAGTTTTTTTGTAGTTATTAATTTTTTTGTGTGTGCATGTGTGTGCATTTTTTTATTTATTTTATTTTTAGCCTTTTGTTGCTGTACAGGAGGGTTAAAATACTGAAAGAAGAAAAACTGATTAGACATTAGATATTTTTCCATGACATGAAAATTAGGATAACATACTTTAAAATTCAAACCGGTTCAAACCTATTTCTGTTTCTCATTGTATATCAATAGTTTGTTACTCCAATGTATCACTGAATGACACACAGATTCACATAATTTCTCATCTAAAAAAACAGAAAGAAATGTCATCAGTACATGAGCTTCGTAATGGGCAAGATTTATGAAATGATATGATGACAATAAAAAGTATTAAAAAAAGAAAACTTCTTTCCAAATGCTGAGAGAAGCACAGAAAAAACTAAATCAAATTTTGTGATAAGCAAACTAATAACAATTCAATGTAAAACTGTATTAAAGCTGTTAATATGTAACATATAAAATACAAAGTGATCACAATTCAAGTAAAGAAAAAAGGTAGACAGCAAATTAGGAAGTAAACTGTCTTTTATTAAAATACAAACAGTATTTACATTTTTCTAGTTTATTCAATCGGCATTATTAAAAGGATTTGTCCTTCTTGTCAGCCTTTAGTGTCACCATCCAAAACTGGAATGCAAAGTTTGACAAGAAAACAGAAGAAACAATTATTCTCACATCGTCATCTCACATGAATGAGGAAAAAAAGGCAAAAATGATAAACAAATAGCAGTCATCACCTTCAGTTATGTTAATCTTGTTAGTTAGCAGGATTTCTGCTTGTGTTTCGTCCATATTCATGTACAAAGTGTCACCATGGTGCTGAAGAGAGAGGATCGGATCTGTTAGTACTGCCTTCTATCAGCGTCCACATTAACCTTTTAACTGATGCTATCTTAGCATTTACAAAGTTATTAAATCTCACCATAAAGGCTGCAAACAGTGTGCCACCAATGCCCCTCTGCACACGTTCCTCGATAACTGGGTATGAGCAGACAAAGTGCTGCACAAAGATGAAGATATCAGTGTGTGTGTGCATGCATATATACAGTGTGTGCCTGTCTACAAGCATGTTCGTACCTTCAAAGCCAGACTGGCTTGTATTTGAGCATCAGTGTGTTCTCTGTTGCCCATAGCGTACAGAAGATGTTGGATCACTCCAAGAGAGAGAAGCTCATGAGAAACCTCTTGGCTGTCCTCAGTCAACAAGCTTAAACACATCCAGCACCATAAAAATGTATCCATAATGTCTGATAACATGCTGAAACTATTGCACTAAGATTATTAAAGCAATAAACAGGTACAGGTGCTTTTTTTCTTTTTTTTACATATCACTTTATAACGTTGTTTGTTGTGTACATTACAATGGACTAATGGTACGTACCGTATAGTTTTGGCTGCAGCAGCTTGTTGCACAAACACAGGCAGAGATTCAGTCATCTTGATTATCTCACACTCTGATGGGATTGTATACCCTATGTACCAACAAAACATGTTGTTAATGTGACAACTATGTCACTTAATGTAAAAAAGAAGTGACAAAATGTCTGCACATTAACTGATGGGTCTGAGAAGGTGGAAATTTACACATCTGTTTCTGAAATCATAGCTATATAAGCATAACTCAGATGGTCCTAAAGGAAATGCACTACTTGTCACTGATCAGTCTAAAAGGGTCACTGAACTGTATCAGTCTTACTTCACTTTTTAAAAAAAAGCAACACAAGTAAAAACGGAAGTTTCACCTTCCATAATCTGGTGCTGTTTCACTTCCTCTTTCGTAGGTCTCAGCAGAGCCACCAGTCCACTGAGCAGCAGCGGCCTCACATCGTAACACTTCAACTCCGAGATCAGATTTATAGCTGCCAGAGACACACACGGGGGAGAAGAGTATTAGACAAGATATTAAAAGGTGATCATTTATGACAGGATGGTGGATTCATCTGTCATTTCAAAGCAAGTTCAAAGCAAAATGGGCGTTGTTGCGCATGTTGTTTTAAACATTTTCTCAGCTCACCTTCATCCTGAACCTCCAGGTGCGGTGACCTGAGCGTATTCAGCAGAGGCTCTACAATGCTGTGATGGGCTGTTTTCATTTTGGACTGCAAGAGAGGATAGTGAGAGAACTTTTGTACTGATTCCCATATGTTATTACATTTTCCCATAAGGCCCATTGTGTGAAAGAGCAAGGCTGAGGGCTCCTGAACGCTCTGACAATGATGATAAGTACATGCTCAGGCTAAGTGTGCACTCTCATACTTTACCTGCACAGTGCGTAAGGTGTGCAAGACCAGCTGCTGGGCCATAGGGGAGGTACAAGTCATTAGAGCAATCAGACCTTTGTAGATTTGGTTTTGGTATTTGGGGTTTCCATGTGACAGGGACTCCAGGAGGGCACATGCTGTCTCTTGGGTTTCATCTGCGTTTGACTTAGCCAGGCACTCTGCTGCGGCTTTCACACCTGCAAGAGTGTATAAAATGGCTGCTGCAACACTGCACCAATGATCCAAATGGGAAACAGGCAAAATAGATAAACTACAGAGAACGAAATCGGTTTGCAAACAGGTGTGAACAGTGCTAAAAATGCAACATTATACTACACTCATCATATGTGTAGGGCATGAGGAAGTTTGTATGTATTCAAGAAAAACACTTTTTATATTTTACCATGGCTTTCACAGATGATCTCTTTGTACTTGCGACCAGCATTTGAGATGGCGAGCAGAAGACAGAGGGCCTCTGCCTTTTCTTCCTCTTTGCTCTGAGATTGGCTCAAGATGTCCAGCAGGGTGAGAGCACCTCCATCCTCCAGGAACTCCATCAGGTACTGATCACTGAGGAGAGTGAGGAAAGTGGGTCAAAGACAAAGACAAAAACTACACAGTGAGTGCACAGATACAGTAGCTTACAGATCATGATGCAGTCTTTATCTCACTCACTGGCTTGATGCAGACAGGAAAATCCCAATGGCTTTAAGCTGCAGTCCCAAGAATGTCCCAAACATGTATCTGAATGTTCAGATAAGGACTGGGTGTCAGCTCAGCACAGCCAATCCAGAGCAGGGACAAGAAGTACGCTGACTCCCTATAGGACTCTAAACTATTTATATGTGATTTGTTTTTAGCTACAATACAGTAAAATGTGCACAAGTATGCAGTAAACATGAGGAAAAACTCGAAAAAAAATTGTATCAAATGTTGCATTCAGCAGGCACCCCATCCTAATAAATCCTTCTACCCAGTGGTGTAAGGTAGTTATCACAGGCCCCAGTGCACCCTATTGTGATGGGCTCTGGTGCACGCTAGTTACTCGTCATAAAGCGCACACTTACTGCTGCTTTTATGTATAAAAAGCATGACTGCTGGCTGAGACTTGACATTAGGCAACATCAACTTACATGTTACCCAACAATCATCATTGCATACCTGTATATGATAAAAATATCAAAGAAAAAAAATAAAGTATTCATTTAACTTAATAGTTTTTTTAATATGTATAGTTTATTCATAGTTTTCCTAATTGTGATTGAGCATATAATTTTGAGATCGTGGCTTTGCAGTAGCTGTTCCAAAGCTCTGGAATAACCTTCAAATGCTCCCCGTCCATTGGCACTATTAAGACAAATCTTGAAACGTACATGTTTTCAATGGCCTTTGGTTATTTGTAGCAGTATCAATATTTTAGTATTTTATAATCTTTAAACGTATTTAATTGTTCTTACCAGTATTATTCTATTCTATATTGATGTATGTTATATTGCTATATATTTGTATGTCACTCTTTTGATTTTTACAGCACTTGGGTCAACTACAGTTGTTTTTAAATGTGCTATATAAATAAACTTGATTTGATTTTACTGACTATTCTACCAAAAAAGAAAAGAAAAGAAAAGACCATGATGGAGATATAGGTTTGCTTTTTAAAGGGCATACAGTCTAAATTGCACCATTTTCAATTTAATGTGAGTTCTTCTTTACATACAATTGTATTTCTGAGGTGTCAATCTGAGTCATTCGCAAGCCCCCACCCCACCCAAAAGGCCCCAGTACAACCACACTGCCTGTACTGTCTATACTTACGCCCCTGCTTGTATGTACAGATCCCCCTCCTCATCCCCCCTGTCACTTTGTCATAAAATGAATGGGTACAGACTTAATTGGACATAAAGCTAGCACTGGTCCACAAAATATAGAGTGCAGATTAAATATTAAAAACACAACAGACTATAAATTGTGTGAACTTGAATTGTATAAAATGTGTGGATGATATTAACAAGACTAACACATCTGTGAAAATGAAGAGATAAAAAAGTGAATCAATATTGTTGCATTTATGTATCTGTTCATTTATTTTACGCAATTGACTGAATATGTTGTCTTTGCAAGTTTCCAAATTCAGCAAGGCCCCTGTAAAAGTGTGGTGAAATGTCTAAGCTTTGAATAAAGGATACGTGAGTCTCATCCAGGTGGTGAGTCGAGCCAGGAACAGACTGGCAACCTGAGCAAACTCCAGCTCCAGCTCATGACATGTCTTCCCTTTGTGTTGAGTCAGGAAGGTGTTCAACATGCGGCTGCGGACTGTCCTGTCACCTCGGTCCCACTCGCGGAGAAAACTCAGTACTTTGCCAATATTAGCTTGTTCTTCCTGTGTTGACATCGAGCCTGTCTTCATTTTCACGGTGGTGAACTCAAGTTAAAACGCTGTTTTTTATTCTTCTCTCTCCAAGAACCACTGTAATGTAGAGTCCAGGCTGTAGCTGATTTAGCTATTGTTAGTTAAAAAGTCAAAACAACCTAATAACTAATTTTTTTGTTGTCCAAAACAAGTAATTTCTCGATAGCGTGATTTGCTTATCTTCTCCCTTTAGCTAGCTTACTCTGTTTATAGCAGCAGTTAGCTAACGGTTGCTTAGCAACGCCGTCACAGCTCCCTGAGTGTGTGGCCAAAGCATCGATCAGGATATCGATCCTATTTTTTAAAAAAAGTGGCCTACTTTTAAAGTCTGTGTAACTTATATAGTTTACTTAAAGAAATGTCCCTCATGTTACAAAAAAACTTAATAAATAAAAATAAAAAAGTGTAAAAAGAGTCCAAAGACAATTAAGTTATGTAGATCTTATCTCTGTTAAGTTGGAGAAAATGTTGATGTCTCCAATCATTGATTTGCTCAGAACACACGACACAGACGTTCCACAGGTAAATAATCACCTGGTGAAAGCAATATATTAAATAGATAGTGTAATGGAAAATTAAGATATAACTGTATAACCCATCACTTGTATTAACTTTGCTCGAAAAAATGCCTTTTGTAAGTTGCTCACTGATAGAACTCTCCAATGACTGCCTCCCATGTGTTTTAAAAATGCTTACACAATCAAATACCATACAGGATTTGTTATGTTTGTTGCATTCTGTTCAAGGCTAAGTCGACTTGTTGACCACAGAACCTGTCCTAGCCGGTTGATGTCCTTGCAGGTGCAAGTATCTTCTTATCACTTTCCTCCCTAACTTGTCTATAAAGGAGTCCCAGCAAGGATACCTTTTGTCTACACTCTGCAGACTGCCTGCTACTCTGTATGATTGCCTGACCCTTTGCGCAAAGAATTAAAAGATTGAAAGACATCTCTGGTGTTTCAGAAATCATTATTTCAGACTCTCACAAGCTCATAAAGTGCATATATTTTTGGAAACCACAATATATAGATAAATAGGAAGCCCCATAGTTTATGTTATATTCCAGGGGTGTCATTTTAGTTCATGGGCCACATACATAACATCCCCTTCAAACTTTTCCCTGTTTTTAGTGTAAAGAAGTCCATTCTGAAAACATTCATCCATTTACAAAACAAACGAACAGCCCGCAATATCCTAAGAAAAATTATGTGCAAATTAAACGAAACCATTTACAATCTGAAGTTTTGTCAGTGCCTAAGCAGCAGGATTCCACCCATATTGTTTTAAGATACAAGTCTGATACAGATTCTTTTGTACTGAAGCTGCTGGTTGACAATATTTTGCACAATGTTCAATATCTTTAAATATGATCACATGCTGGGACTTAGGGGAGGTACAAGTCATGAGAGCAATCAGACCTTTGTGGATTTGGTTTCGATGTTTGGGGTTCCCACATGACAGGGACTCCAGGAGGGCGCATGCTGTCTCTTGGGTTTCATCTGCATTTGACTTAGCCAGGCACTCTGCTGTGACTTTCACACCTGCAAGAGTGTATGAAATAGAGAGGGCAAAACTGATATGGCTCCTGCAACGTTGCACAAATGATCCGGATGGGAAACAGAAAAAATAGATAAACCACAGAGAATGAAAACAGGTTGCAAACTGTTTTTACAAAGCAGCGTCATCAAGAAGTTTGTATGTATTCAAGAAAAAAATCTTAATACATTTTTACCATTTCACAGATAACCTCTTTGTACTTGCAACCAGCATTTGAGACAGTGAGCAGAAGACGGAGGGCCTCTGCCTTCTCCTCCTCTTTGCTCTGAGATTGGCTCAAGATGTCCAGCAGAGTGAGAACGCCTCCATCCTCCAGGAACTCCACCAGGTACTGATCACTGAGGAGAGAGAAAAGTGGGTCAAAGACAAAACAGAAAGTATTCTTGTTGTTTAAGAGAGCTGTATTCTGGTCAGGGTGCTCCTGAAACCTCCTGGCCTTCACAAGTGCATCAATATTGGGTGTGTAAAGTCATCTAGAGAGCTGGATACCCCTGTTATATTCTCTCTCACTTGTTGCTTTTTAGTTACATATTGCAAGAAGACCTCAAGATGTCACTGCAGTCTACAACGTGACAAAGGTGAGGGTGTGTCAAATCATATGAATAAATGAGTAATTGCATGTTTGGAAAGAAAAGTTTTAAGTTAAGATTTACTGTACTCAACAGAATCAAACCATGTCAGCAGGACGGTTATTCAAGAGAAAGGATATGCAATAGAAGAAGGACCTGCAGCCTCCTGACATCTTTGTGGGCTACAGAGTGTTGCCCTAAAATCTTGGACAAAGTACAACAATTACACTATTTTCACTTCCCAAGGAGTTGGTGATGATTAATGCCTAATAAATATGCCAACATAACACCATGGCACCATAAACAAATTTGACATAAATACTGCATGTGTGGTAGAATTCACTTTTAAAAAATAGCCTTTGTGGGAATAATAAAATGTGATATCAGAACTATTTTCTGGAACACCCTTTTAGTGGGTGTGGTCATTCCTGGAAAATACCTGTACACAGCTTGTTAAATTCTGCTCAGAGTTTCACTACTTAATCCTTCAGTGAGATGAAGGTCTTTTGAGGCATTTTGAGTTCTGGTAAGTTAATTCCTTTTTTTTTTTTAACCAGAAAATGTATACACTACTGATGGCTTTGCACATTATTTGTGTAGAGAGTAACTTGGGACAAATGAAGCACAATTAGTCATTATGGTAAATACTTTCTGTCACAGATGCTCAGCAAAGTTGTACTTGCATGTGTTTGTGTATACTGGGTTATGTGTGAGAAAATACACAGTACGTCTCTGTATGTCTCTTGAAAACCAACCAGCACTGCTACAAAAACTTTGTGACTTGTTGCTCTCATGGTCACCTTATGTCTGGCTTAATGAAACCTATTTCAAATTCTAAAATAGACTATTAAATAAAAGTGACCAAAAGGCTAGACAGACTTAGCTCTGGGTGTAAAGAGGCTGTAGTGAATGATCACTATTTAACAAATGTTCTGAACATAGAATTAAAAACCTTACAGATTACAGCAGGTTAGTGCTGTTCTTGTGTCCTTCTTTCCCCAGTGCACTGCAATCAAAATGAAAGAAAATACTTTCTTACTGTTCAACATTCTTTTCCTGATCAGCTTGTCTGCTGGTGAGTAAACTGTCCTTAACCTGTGTAGCTGTTGTAGAAGCTCAGCTTAATTTTACAATGTAAAAAGTTTTATGAGGAAGACCAGAATTTTACTGTAAAACTAAAGTAAAACCTGAGCTCATGGCATCATATTATACAGACATGATTTATGCTGACTTATTTTTCTTCTTTTTCTATTTGAATAACCATCACTGGATTCAGATAACTAAACTCGGTTGTGACATTACTTTTTTCTACAGGTCATGAGGAAGGTTTTATCAGACTGGCTGGTGGTCAAGATCACTCTGAGGGCCGTGTGGAGATCTTTCATGATGGAGTTTGGGGGACTGTGTGTAATGATCACTGGGACATAAATGATGCTCATGTAGTGTGTCGCCAGATCCACTTCCCTGGTGCAGCAGAAGCTGTACGGTCAGCTGCATTTGGCAACGGTAAAAAAAACAACCTAAATCTGAAACTGTTAAACCACTCATTTTGAGTGTTATCACTCATTTGATTGGATGCTATCAATGGTTATACGCCTCATAGATATGGATTAGAAGGGGCCTGCAACATCTATTAGTAGGGTCAGAACGTACTATGTCTTTTGGTTTAGAAAAACGATCACTGTTTGGGTTAAATAAGTATGTTTGTTATGTAATGCAACATGATGTAACAAACTTATTAACATCAGTTAAGATAAGTCAGTGCTAACTTTTAGTTTCACAAGGGGGCACAGTCTCTTGGGTCAAAAAAGTCGTCCCTATGCGGACTTTCTTGCTCTTTATACTAACATTACGTCACCTGACTTCTTCTTTTGCTGCAGTCACAAATACTACGGCCACTGGAGGTTGCTGCCGATGAATAAACACAGCCATTTAATGGGCTGATAATGCCGTTCTAAATATACTAGTAGATGTAGCAGGCCCCTTCTAACCCATACCTATGAGGCTGATAACCAATGACAACATCTGTTCAATAGAGTGCTAACATTCCAAGTGGGTGGCCAACCACTATCAATGTCAACATACTGCTCTGTAATCTGTAATTTTGAAAAATATTTGTTGTCACTAAATGTTTTTATTCTGTGATTGGTTTTGTGTAGGGGATGGCAACATCTGGATGGATGATTTAGAATGTAGTGGGACAGAGATTAGCCTGGTCCAATGTACATTTCGTGGGTGGGGGGTCCATAACTGTGGTCACTCAGAAGATGCTGGTGTCAGATGCAAAAATGGTAAGGCAACCAATGTTTAAGCAAAAGGTGTAAATCTTCCATGGTAACATAAAGGAAAACAGTTAGATGCCAATTTCTCTTTACAGTAAAATCACTCACTGTTCCCATATTGATCTCCATCAGAGCCAGAACCAATCATCAGGGATCTAAGCCACGAGTATGATGTAGACCACAACACAAGCCTCTCTCATCAGCTGGGGGAACTGTTTGACAGTGGACATGACTGTGATTTGAACATCGCAGTGGTGGCACAAAACAACATCCTTGAGACAATCTGTTCTCATAGGGTCATCCTCTCTCTGAAGTCGTTCCTCAAAACTTCACAGCCAGACCTCAGCAGCCTCAGCATCAATACCACGCATGACTGCGGTCAGCACGCCAACAGCTTTGTCAGGTAAAAGCAAACCTGTGACTTTTAAACTGCCAAGTACTCTGTCATGCAAACCTGTGCCACCTGCAGCTGACTTTTTTGGGGGCTTTTTGCCTTTAATGGACAGGACAGATTGAAATGGGCTGAGAGAGAGAGAGTGGGGGTTGACATGCAACAAAGGGTTGCAAGTCGGAGTCGAACCTGCGACCGCTGCAGCGAGGCATCGCCTCTGTACATGGGGTGCCGGCACTATCCACTACGTACTGACGCCCCACCTGCAGCTGACTTTTATAACTTGATGCATATTGTATGCACTGATTAGCAATAGCTGAACCTCGCTAATTAAAATGTTTGCATTTCAGATACTTCTACACAAGAAAGATTAAATTCACACGATCCTCTGCCTATTGCATTCTCAAGATGGCATCTGACTGGGGTCTGACAGAAGTACAGAATGAGGCTGCAAATATTTTCAGACTGTTTCTTCCAGAGGATCCCACTTTCCAGAGTCAGAGCTCTTTCTATGAGTTTGCAGTTCATACAAGGGATGAGGCACTGCAGGAAGTTTGTCTTCGCTACCTGGCGTGGAACTGTGAGGCACTGATCCTTTCCTCAGCCTGGACAAATCTTCCACTGGGTCTGATCGAAGCTCTTCTGTCTCGCTCAGACCTTGTGGTTCGTAATGAAACTGTCATCCTGAATGGACTGGAGAGATGGGCGGCAGCCCGAGGAAACACAACCATTCCTGAGATCCTTTTGAAACTCATCCGTTTCCCACTGATACCAGCTGGGGACTTATACACACTTGATGGCTCACATTACCAAGCCAGCAAGTTACAGGGGTTTCAGTTTAATGCTCTGCCTTTTGCAACATTGCTAAATGACCTAAGGGAAGAACGAGATGTCTACACATCCAGGATTTACACTGGTAAGCCGTGGAGCTTTACCCTCAGCTACCACATCGTCAAAGCTTACAAAGATCTTGGGTTCTACGCTGTTGATGGCCAGCGCATGAGCAGTCTGACATCTGATTTCCAAACACCAGTTCATCACAGTGCCTATTTTGCTCTTCACAACATGCGCTGGAAAACTAGGGTCTATATCAGTGCTGCAGATTGCTCGAGTGAAGGTGTCTCTTGTCCTACTTTGCCAGCTGTTAGTTTAAAGGTTGAAGAAAGGAACAGTGATCTACCCAGTGAGATGGAGGGACATATTCATTACAGTAACAGGCTCGTTGTCATGTGTGATGGGAGGTATGTGTTCCACGTTCATGAATTTAATGCTACTGATGGAGATAATCTTGTGTTTGTCCCAAAAGGTGCAGAACAAGTCTATCCATGCCACTCAAACCTGTTCTCCTACCAGGTGGTGGTGTGTCCTTACTACTCCATAGATTAGTTTTTGTTTCCTCTGGGAACTTCAGGAAACAGGATACGGACAGGGATGATTTATGAACAGCATATTGTCTGATATAAGGACAAATTTTTCTTTAATCAGGTACTTATACACTCAACAGTTAACATTTCATTATTTCATTTAGAAGATGTAGTTGACTGAATAACTGTTTTTAATAAATAAAACACATGTAAATGTATGAAGTCAGCAATAGGATTCATACACACATGCTACATTCTGTAAAAGGCTTGGGGGTGGGGGGGGTGCATGTTTCTTGTGTTAAATGTAGTGTTTTTGAGGTTGCATTTGTTCTAACAAATAACAGTATATGGTACAAGTCTTTTCATGCTTAATAAATCTGTTCAACCAACTGGAGATGCATCATCTCACTTATGTTTGGCCACATCAACAAAGTAGAGGTGGAGGAGGCTAGAGAGGCCACTGAATGCATCATATTAAACTTCAGCAGAAAATACATAAACATGCAGTGTACTGCGAGACTAAAGATCATTAAGATGAATTTCACATTTCATTTTTGAAATAAGGTAAACAGTGCAATTCAGCAGTATGACTGAATTTTACAAGGCTGTGTCATTAAGAAAGAATTGTGACTGTTATTGTACCTTCAAAGAATGTGCAGGATGACCACCGCTCCACTCGGGTTAGTCTTCGCGAAGGTGCTGAAAGCATCAGTGAGTCCAATCTGAAAGAGGAGATTTCTGCACGCTTAGATCTGTGCAGTGTTTTACCTTATTTTAAGCTTTCTGCTATCAGACAAAGCAAGATTCAACAGTGGACAGGCAGTAGTCATTGGCAGTATGTAACGCACCTGTGCACATCCTGGTGGTAGAAGCTCCACCTCTTGGGAATCGTACTTTTTAAATACTGGATGAGGGACTGTTAAGCATATGGAAATGGAAGCAAATGGAAGCCATACTTGTTATAAAACACAAGAAATGGTGTTCTGAATAATCTAAAATAATTGTTTAGCATTACCATAATAGTTTGTAGTTTTAAGACAAGTATTTATACAAGGTTGTGTCAGAAAAATGCTGTAAGTGTGTCCATGTATTCCAAATGCATTATGTTAAAAATATAGTCTCATCTGTGCCTAAAGTGATTTAGAAAGATTCAGGGTGTTTGAGAAATTATTTGGGGCTGAAGCCCCAGAAGCTATCCCCCGCTCCGCCTCTGATACTACCAAGCAGATAACTGGAAGTTTAAGTATTAGATGCAAGACTTTTGGGCCTCAACAACAAGGTTTCCCCCAGGTCCAATAACAGGTTAATCCAGCCCTGTTGTTGGGTGGTTTGATCTCTAAATATGAGTCATATTTAATAGGATTATTGTAGGTACAGTCCCCCAAAGCTTCCAGGGAGGTCGCGGGGCCTTCTTGATTTTAAGGGGTGTGAGAGTTTTATTTTATTATTTTTTTTAAATATAAGTATGTAGTAGGCCCCTATCTCAGTATTTAATTAATATCCTCGAATAGCAAAATTATTATTATTTTTTTAAGTTTAGATCATTATTCAGGATATAAACTTAAAAAAATTCTCCCAGGATGAGGACTTGAATACAAACTCTATTACAGTCTTCACTTTCTGCAAAACAGCCTCATCCATCATTAGAAAACAGCAAATACAACAATAGCCAGGCATCAGAAAGAGAAGAAAATACTGAAGTTTTCAACAAAGAAGCATATTAAGTCTGTATGATTGTTTAAAAAATCCATAATACTGACAATCCTATAAAAAGTATCTAAAAACATCAGAAAAACATATCTCTGACATTCTCTCTTTTACTGTTGTTCATTGACTATAAAATCAAATATTTCATTTTTTAATGTTATATTTTTAATGAATTGTTGTGAAAACATTGCTTCAATAAAGGCTAGATTATTTTCAGCAATGTAAATTCCTTCATTTTACTTCTTATTACAGAGGATAATTCAAATGATCACCTGGTTCAAATGTGTGGTTTAAACACAGGTTGCATTGATGAGCTTTATTATAGAGGTGGTATTAATTTTAAAACTTATTTGGTGTGTCTAAAAAAAACCTAAAAAGTTGCACTTCTTTAATCATTTTTTCCCTGAAACCCGATTGATAAATATAGGGACAACCACCCTCATGATGGGGTTTAATACTTACTGTACTGTACTGACCATTTCAAGCCAGACCTTGAGCTTTCAATTAATGTAGGAATGACTATTGAATGATGTTTTGATGATGAGCAACTCACACAAGCGCGAACAGTGTGACAACCAACCCTGGTCTCCCCTACCTAAAGGAAAAGGGTTGGGGACCATTACCATAATATGCCTATTTGACAGAAATGTCACCTGGAGCAGAAACATAATGTAAGTCATAATTGTACAAAACTTTCTCCACTGTTGCTCAACTGCAGCTTTGACCACACTATCACCACAACACAGTATTTTGGAGTCAGACATGCGGTTATATGTGTGAACACAGGCCTGTATTACCACCAGGTGGAGGTAGGAGGAACTGAAGCCCAGCTAAGACACAGTGGTGGAGGTTTGCTGCCCTCCGCAGGCTGCTTCCCGGTAAATGTACTTCTTTTCTTTCGGAGATAAAGAAGGAACATCTCGGTGTAGTGAAGAAACCCACACTATAACATCAAACACGGGGCCAGCTCGTGATTTAACACCCCACAGACCTCTGGGCTTAGCTGCCGTGTAGTGTTTCTTACATATAAAGACACCATAATCTCCAGGATGTACTTTTAATCTGCCTAAATGCCAAATAGCGGTTGGCTCACGCGCACGGGGCGACACTTCATCTTTCCGGAGGAAACGCAGATTAACCGCGACATTGTTTAGATTTTAATAACATTAAAGGCATTTCCTGCACACACAGCTGATTATGTTACATTATTAATGCTTGTGTAGTATTTTTGGTGTTATGAATGTGTGAATAATGGCAGGCGGACCGGCATGGCACGTCAGACAGAAGAACACAGGGAGAGTGACAAGGACGGGGAGAGGGAGAAAGAAAGGGGAGGGGAACTGACATTAAAGCAACACAACAAGGAAACTACACTGCAGAGCCACAGACGCCTTCATTTTATGTTTTTGAATAATAGCCGGAGCTAGTGTGGCGAAGTGTATCTGTGAGATCTGCCCGGAGCTCAGACCCGCACACAGCCTCAAGTGCCCGGAAAAAGGAGCAGCTTTGGACCGAGTTGGATTTAAAGGCGCTTCTCGGACGCTTTCAGAGATATGGGTGAGAATAATGAAAGAGGGGTTTAATTGTAATACTGAGGGAAATTAACAGAGAGAGAGGGGGAACAGGCCTCTTCTTGCGGAGACAGCCGTGCCCTAATGGGAAGTGGAAACAAAAGGCCAACCGCATAGCTTAGCCGTAATTAATGAAATGCCAATTTAGATTATCTTTTGCCTATTTTGGCCCCTTGAGATCCCTCTCACCATGATAGGGCTGCTATCATTTTAGCATGCTGCAATTATGAATGATGTCGGCTGCCATTACAGTGGAGCTTTCATTATAAAGTCATTATAATTAGAATAATGGACATTTACACTGGCTTTGTTCCTGATGTAACTCTGATATACAGATGTTTAACTGGCAGCCAGGTGCTTTGGCTAATTGTGAAGCCTCTGAGTGATAAAACCATTCACAAGAGGCTGTTTAATGAGGAAGCATTGTGTACATGCATCATAACATGCCAAGATTATGGTTTTCAGTATTAATATCACACCCACGTGTCACTCCAAGCAGACCTGGGCACAGTAGGATCCATCAATGTGTGTTTGTGTCCTCAGGCTCAGAGCCACCCAGCTCTCCACAGGTGGTGGAGGATGGAGGAGAGGAGGATGAGGAGGAGCTGAGTGGAGGAGAGGAGGCAGATCTGCGGTCCAGCTCTGGCCGGGGTTCCCTGCTGACCCGGAGAGGAATCACCCTGAGGGTGCTGCTCAAGGACGGCCTGGTGGAGCCAGGGGACGGCGTGCTAGCTATACACTACCTGGTAATAACACACAACAGTTGGATACAGTAAGAATGTGGTTGTTCATTATTTATGCCAGAGTTAAGTCATGTGAGGTTGCACGTGCTATTAATGCCAAACTAACCTGGCACTGATGAAATTCAATAAGGAGTAGCTTTAAAGGAGCAAGCCTGCATACGTGCCTTGTGTCTTGGTTTAAAATGTCTCTCCTCTCTGCCTCCCTCAGGGTAAGAACTTTGTAGGAGACCTGTTGAATGATGGGAAAATCAGGTGGGTGGAGACAGGCCAGATCTTCAACTCCCCCAGTGCCTGGGCAACACACTGCAAGCGTCTGGTTAACCCAGCCAAGAAGTCTGGCTGTGGCTGGGCGTCTGTACGCTACCGAGGACAGAAGCTGGTCCAGTACAAAACCACCTGGCTGCACAAGTACCAGCCCAGCGCAGACATGGTGAGGAGAGAACATCTGTAACTTAACTTTTTATTTTTCTTACATTAGTCAGCATATGGCCTCAAATATCTGAGGCAACAAGTTTAATCAAGTTTAATTTCTGTCAGGGTCAAACATCGAGACCCAAATTAATCAAAGAAAAGACCAAACGCTGCTTCTGAATGCCTTATTTTTATGCAGTTTTGTACCAAGAAAAAGTATCTGATTCAAGTTTTAAAAAGGAATGACGAAGCCTGAAAAAGATGCAGATTTTTTTCACAGCATACAGTTAGTTAGTTTAGGGATCAGTACAAAGACTGGACTGTTGTTTTAGGCCATGGACGACTCTTGACACACAAGAAAAAAGGGAGAAGCAGAGGAGAAACAAAATGAGGGCTGGTTGTGAAAGAGGGATTATGAAATCAGTAAGAGGCAAAAGAATAGAACTTTGTTAATATAAAAATAAAGTCTCGTCACAGGTCGTGGCCTCAGTGTGGACATGAGCTGTGGGCAGGTTTCATTGTCAGACTGCTTCATTTGAAGAAGTTTCCAAAAAGGGGAAAGTATCCAGTGCATGACGAGATAAAAAAGATCATTTTTGGCTTTTTTTGTTATTAATTGCTATGAACCTAATTTTCTTAAAACAAGTGAAAACAGGTACAGTGAGAGTGAGTGTTTCAAAAAGGGTTCCTATTTGAACCTGATGTGGGGGTTCGAACCTTTGGGTGGGGGAGCCCTCCTGTGTGGAGTTTGCATGTTCTCCCTGTGTCAGCGTGGGTTTTCTCTGGGTACTCCAGCTTCCTCCCACAGTCCAAAGACATGCAGGTTAATTGGTGACTCTAGGTGTGAATGTGAGTGTGAATGGTTGTCTGTCTCTATGTGTCAGCCCTGTGATAGTTTGGTGACCTGTCCAGGATGTACCCTGCCTCTCACCCAATGTCAGCTGGGATAGGCTGCAACACCCCTGCGACCCCTAACAGTATAAGCGGTTACAGAAAGTGAATGAATGAATTGATTTACATTGGAAACATGAAATATACTGAAAATACAGTCAGGTCCATAATTATTTGGACAATGATACAGTTGTCGTCATTTTGGCTCTGTACACCACCACAATGGGTTTTAAATGAAACAATGAATACATGCTTATAGTGCAGACTCTCAGCTTTCATTTAAGGCTTTTTTTCAAAAATGTAGTATGAACCGTGTAGGAATTACAACCATTCTTCACACAGTCCCCC